>NC_053390.1:2598381-2908835 GCF_905171765.1 Bufo bufo
CAGCACCGCAGCCCTGACACCACTGTATCTAAGCCTAACATGTGGGATACAGTCTCAGAGAACACAGCACCACAGCCCTGACACCACTGTATCTAAGCCTAAAATGTGGGATACAGTCTCAGAGAACACAGCACCGCAGCCCTGACACCACTGTATCTAAGCCTAACATGTGGGATACAGTCTCAGAGAACACAGCACCGCAGCCCTGACACCACTGTATCTAAGCCTAACATGTGGGATACAGTCTCAGAGAACACAGCACCGCAGCCCTGACACCACTGTATCTGAGCCTAACATGTGGGATACAGTCTCAGAGAACACAGCACCGCAGCCCTGACACCACTGTATCAAAGCCTAACATGTGGGATACAGTCTCAGAGAACACAGCACCGCAGCCCTGACACCACTGTATCTAAGCCTAACATGTGGGATACAGTCTCAGAGAACACAGCACCGCAGCCCTGACACCACTGTATCTAAGCCTAACATGTGGGATACAGTCTCAGAGAACACAGCACCGCAGCCCTGACACCACTGTATCTATGCCTGACATGTGGGATACAGTCTCAGAGAACACAGTACCGCAGCCCTGACACCACTGTATCTAAGCCTAACATGTGGGATACAGTCTCAGAGAACACAGCACCGCAGCCCTGACACCACTGTATCTAAGCCTAACATGTGGGATACAGTCTCAGAGAACACAGCACCGCAGCCCTGACACCACTGTATCTATGCCTGACATGTGGGATACAGTCTCAGGGAACACAGCACCGCAGCCCTGACACCACTGTATCTAAGCCTAACATGTGGGATACAGTCTCAGAGAACACAGCACCGCAGCCCTGACACCACTGTATCTAAGCCTAACATGTGGGATACAGTCTCAGAGAACACAGCACCGCAGCCCTGACACCACTGTATCTAAGCCTAACATGTGGGATACAGTCTCAGAAAACACAGCACCGCAGTCCTGACACCACTGTATCTAAGCCTAACATGTGTGATACAGTCTCAGAGAACACAGCACCGCAGCCCTGACACCACTGTATCTAAGCCTAACATGTGGGATACAGTCACCGAGAACACAGCACCGCAGCCCTGACACCACTGTATCTAAGCCTAACATGTGGGATACAGTCTCAGAGAACACAGCACCGCAGCCCTGACACCACTGTATCTAAGCCTAACATGTGGGATACAGTCTCAGAGAACACAGCACCGCAGCCCTGACACCACTGTATCTAAGCCTAACATGTGGGATACAGTCTCAGAGAACACAGCACCGCAGCCCTGACACCACTGTATCTAAGCCTAACATGTGGGATACAGTCTCAGAGAACACAGCACCGCAGCCCTGACACCACTGTATCTAAGCCTAACATGTGGGATACAGTCTCAGAGAACACAGCACCGCAGCCCTGACACCACTGTATCTAAGCCTAACATGTGGGATACAGTTTCAGAGAACACAGCACCGCAGCCCTGACACCACTATATCTATGCCTGACATGTAGGATACAGTCTCAGAGAACACAGCACCGCAGCCCTGACACCACTGTATCTAAGCCTAACATGTGGGATACAGTCTCAGAGAACACAGCACCGCAGCCCTGACACCACTGTATCTAAGCCTGACATGTGGGATACAGTCTCAGAGAACACAGCACCGCAGCCCTGACACCACTGTATCTAAGCCTAACATGTGGGATACAGTCTCAGAGAACACAGCACCGCAGCCCTGACACACCTGTATCTAAGCTTAACATGTGGGATACAGTCTCAGAGAACACAGCACCGCAGCCCTGACACCACTGTATCTAAGCCTAACATGTGGGATACAGTCTCAGAGAACACAGCACCACAGCCCTGACACCACTGTATCTATGCCTGACATGTGGGATACAGTCTCAGAGAACACAGCACCGCAGCCCTGACACCACTGTATCTAAGCCTAACATGTGGGATACAGTCTCCGAGAACACAGCACCGCAGCCCTGACACCACTGTATCTAAGCCTAACATGTGGGATACAGTCTCAGAGAACACAGCACCGCAGCCCTGACACCACTGTATCTAAGCCTAACATGTGGGATACAGTCTCAGAGAACACAGCACCGCAGCCCTGACACCACTGTATCTAAGCCTAACATGTGGGATACAGTCTCAGAGAACACAGCACCGCAGCCCTGACACCACTGTATCTAAGCCTGACATGTGGGATACAGTCTCAGAGAACACAGCACCGCAGCCCTGACACCACTGTATCTAAGCCTAACATGTGGGATACAGTCTCAGAGAACACAGCACCGCAGCCCTGACACCACTGTATCTAAGCCTGACATGTGGGATACAGTCTCAGAGAACACAGCACCGCAGCCCTGACACCACTGTATCTAAGCCTAACATGTGGGATACAGTCACAGAGAACACAGCACCGCAGCCCTGACACCACTGTATCTAAGCCTAACATGTGGGATACAGTCTCAGAGAACACAGCACCGCAGCCCTGACACCACTGTATCTATGCCTGACATGTGGGATACAGTCTCAGAGAACACAGCACCGCAGCCCTGACACCACTGTATCTAAGCCTAACATGTGGGATACAGTCTCAGAGAACACAGCACCGCAGCCCTGACACCACTGTATCTATGCCTGACATGTGGGATACAGTCTCAGAGAACACAGCACCGCAGCCCTGACACCACTGTATCTAAGCCTAACATGTGGGATACAGTCTCAGAGAACACAGCACCGCAGCCCTGACGCCACTGTATCTAAGCCTAACATGTAGGATACAGTCTCAGAGAACACAGCACCGCAGCCCTGACACCACTGTATCTAAGCCTGACATGTGGGATACAGTCTCAGAGAACACAGCACCGCAGCCCTGACACCACTGTATCTAAGCCTAACATGTGGGATACAGTCTCAGAGAACACAGCACCGCAGCCCTGACACCACTGTATCTAAGCCTGACATGTGGGATACAGTCTCAGAGAACACAGCACCGCAGCCCTGACACCACTGTATCTATGCCTGACATGTGGGATACAGTCTCAGAGAACACAGCACCGCAGCCCTGACACCACTGTATCTAAGCCTAACATGTGGGATACAGTCTCAGAGAACACAGCACCGCAGCCCTGACACCACTGTATCTAAGCCTAACATGTGGGATACAGTCTCCGAGAACACAGCACCGCAGCCCTGACACCACTGTATCTAAGCCTAACATGTGGGATACAGTCTCAGAGAACACAGCACCGCAGCCCTGACACCACTGTATCTAAGCCTAACATGTGGGATACAGTCTCCGAGAACACAGCACCGCAGCCCTGACACCACTGTATCTAAGCCTAACATGTGGGATACAGTCTCAGAGAACACAGCACCGCAGCCCTGACACCACTGTATCTAAGCCTAACATGTGGGATACAGTCTCAGAGAACACAGCACCGCAGCCCTGACACCACTGTATCTAAGCCTAACATGTGGGATACAGTCTCCGAGAACACAGCACCGCAGCCCTGACACCACTGTATCAAAGCCTAACATGTGGGATACAGTCTCAGAGAACACAGCACCGCAGCCCTGACACCACTGTATCTAAGCCTAACATGTGGGATACAGTCTCAGAGAACACAGCACCGCAGCCCTGACACCACTGTATCTATGCCTGACATGTGGGATACAGTCTCAGAGAACACAGCACCGCAGCCCTGACACCACTGTATCTAAGCCTGACATGTGGGATACAGTCTCAGAGAACACAGCACCGCAGCCCTGACACCACTGTATCTAAGCCTAACATGTGGGATACAGTCTCAGAGAACACAGCACCGCAACCCTGACACCACTGTATCTAAGCCTAACATGTGGGATACAGTCTGAGAGAACACAGCACCGCAACCCTGACACCACTGTATCTAAGCCTAACATGTGGGATACAGTCTCAGAGAACACAGCACCGCAGCCCTGACACCACTGTATCTAAGCCTAACATGTGGGATACAGTCTCAGAGAACACAGCACCGCAGCCCTGACACCACTGTATCTAAGCCTAACATGTGGGATACAGTCTCAGAGAACACAGCACCGCAGCCCTGACACCACTGTATCTAAGCCTAACATGTGGGATACAGTCTCAGAGAACACAGCACCGCAGCCCTGACACCACTGTATCTAAGCCTAACATGTGGGATACAGTCTCAGAGAACACAGCACCGCAGCCCTGACACCACTGTATCTAAGCCTAACATGTGGGATACAGTCTCAGAGAACACAGCACCGCAGCCCTGACACCACTGTATCTAAGCCTAACATGTGGGATACAGTCTCAGAGAACACAGCACCGCAGCCCTGACACCACTGTATCTAAGCCTAACATGTAGGATACAGTCTCAGAGAACACAGCACCGCAACCCTGACACCACTGTATCTAAGCCTAACATGTGGGATACAGTCTGAGAGAACACAGCACCGCAACCCTGACACCACTGTATCTAAGCCTAACATGTGGGATACAGTCTCAGAGAACACAGCACCGCAGCCCTGACACCACTGTATCTAAGCCTAACATGTGGGATACAGTCTCAGAGAACACAGCACCGCAGCCCTGACACCACTGTATCTAAGCCTAACATGTGGGATACAGTCTCAGAGAACACAGCACCGCAGCCCTGACACCACTGTATCTAAGCCTAACATGTGGGATACAGTCTCAGAGAACACAGCACCGCAGCCCTGACACCACTGTATCTAAGCCTAACATGTGGGATACAGTCTCAGAGAACACAGCACCGCAGCCCTGACATCACTGTATCTATGCCTGACATGTGGGATACAGTCTCAGAGAACACAGCACCGCAGCCCTGACACCACTGTATGTAAGCCTAACATGTAGGATACAGTCTCAGAGAAAACAGCACCACAGCCCTGACACCACTGTATCTAAGCCTAACATGTGGGATACAGTCTCAGAGAACACAGCACCGCAGCCCTGACACCACTGTATCTGAGCCTAAAATGTGGGATACAGTCTCAGAGAACACAGCACCGCAGCCCTGACACCACTGTATCTATGCCTGACATGTGGGATACAGTCTCAGAGAACACAGCACCGCAGCCCTGACACCACTGTATCTAAGCCTAACATGTGGGATACAGTCTCAGAGAACACAGCACCGCAGCCCTGACACCACTGTATCTAAGCCTAACATGTGGGATACAGTCTCAGAGAACACAGCACCGCAGCCCTGACACCACTGTATCTATGCCTGACATGTGGGATACAGTCTCAGAGAACACAGCACCGCAGCCCTGACACCACTGTATCTAAGCCTAACATGTGGGATACAGTCTCAGAGAACACAGCACCACAGCCCTGACACCACTATATCTATGCCTGACATGTGGGATACAGTCTCAGAGAACACAGCACCGCAGCCCTGACACCACTGTATCTAAGCCTAACATGTGGGATACAGTCTCAGAGAACACAGCACCGCAGCCCTGACACCACTGTATCTAAGCCTGACATGTGGGATACAGTCTCAGAGAACACAGCACCGCAGCCCTGACACCACTGTATCTAAGCCTAACATGTGGGATACAGTCTCAGAGAACACAGCACCGCAGCCCTGACACACCTGAATCTAAGCTTAACATGTGGGATACAGTCTCAGAGAACACAGCACCGCAGCCCTGACACCACTGTATCTAAGCCTAACATGTGGGATACAGTCTCAGAGAACACAGCACCGCAGCCCTGACACCACTGTATCTATGCCTGACATGTGGGATACAGTCTCAGAGAACACAGCACCGCAGCCCTGACACCACTGTATCTAAGCCTAACATGTGGGATACAGTCTCCGAGAACACAGCACCGCAGCCCTGACACCACTGTATCTAAGCCTAACATGTGGGATACAGTCTCAGAGAACACAGCACCGCAGCCCTGACACCACTGTATCTAAGCCTAACATGTGGGATACAGTCTCAGAGAACACAGCACCGCAGCCCTGACACCACTGTATCTAAGCCTAACATGTGGGATACAGTCTCAGAGAACACAGCACCGCAGCCCTGACACCACTGTATCTAAGCCTGACATGTGGGATACAGTCTCAGAGAACACAGCACCGCAGCCCTGACACCACTGTATCTAAGCCTAACATGTGGGATACAGTCTCAGAGAACACAGCACCGCAGCCCTGACACCACTGTATCTAAGCCTGACATGTGGGATACAGTCTCAGAGAACACAGCACCGCAGCCCTGACACCACTGTATCTAAGCCTAACATGTGGGATACAGTCTCAGAGAACACAGCACCGCAGCCCTGACACCACTGTATCTAAGCCTAACATGTGGGATACAGTCTCAGAGAACACAGCACCGCAGCCCTGACACCACTGTATCTAAGCCTAACATGTGGGATACAGTCTCAGAGAACACAGCACCGCAACCCTGACACCACTGTATCTAAGCCTAACATGTGGGATACAGTCTCAGAGAACACAGCACCGCAGCCCTGACACCACTGTATCTAAGCCTAACATGTGGGATACAGTCTCAGAGAACACAGCACCGCAGCCCTGACACCACTGTATCTAAGCCTAACATGTGGGATACAGTCTCAGAGAACACAGCACCGCAGCCCTGACACCACTGTATCTAAGCCTAACATGTGGGATACAGTCTCAAAGGTTCACACTACACTCCTCATTGTGATCTGCTGATATGATGTATCTAAGCCTATGAACAGTGTCGGAGGTTCATATGACACATACAGAAGACATGAGAGCCACATATAAGGGTGACTTACCTGATGGGTGGGCTTCATGGTCCTCATCTTCTTGGGATCCCTCAGCTCTTACATGGGGCCCCAGAACACAGGTGAGGAGCAGCAGAGACCTCAGCCCCCCAAGCCCCATGTCCGGCAGTGTCCGCATCTACTGGGAGTACTGGGATCTGGTGTCTCCTGGTCACTGGATGTGGTCACTGAGCCGTCCTCCTGAATGTAGCAGAGTCTGTCCTGTACGTGTACGTGTGTGTGCAGCAGCAGCACCTGTGTGTATATATATGTGTGTGTCTGTATATATATGTGTGTGTGTGTGTATATGTGTGCCTACAGCAGCACCCACCTGTATATATGTGCCTACAGCAGCACCCACCTGTATTTATGTACCTACAGCAGCACCCACCTGTATATATGTACCTACAGCAGCACCCTCCTGTATATGTCTGCCTACAGCAGCACCCACCTGTATATATGTACCTACAGCAGCACCTTCCTGTATATATGTGCCTACAGCAGCACCCTCCTGTGACTCCCTCCCCTCCTTGCACCGACACTGAGGCAAAGTCCTGAGCTTTCTTTTTAGACTGAGGCAAGGGACAAACTGGCCGGAGATGTGGAAAGTGCTGGAGCTGGACCAACAGTACATGTCAGAGTGGCCCCCAGAGCAGGCGTCCTCACAGGGGTCCCTGGTAGTCACAGCTTCAGATATTACCAGACTGTCACCTTCAGCTCAAGGTCAGGATGTCCTCCTAAAGTAGAGTGGAAAAGGTAAAAACAATTAGATCCATTCCCGGGGAACACCACAATAGTATATTATAAATAAAGATAATGATTAGAACCGGTTCCTGGGATCTCCCCAATAGTTCAGTGTAAATAGGAATAAGGATAAGATCAAGTCCCTGGGATCACCCAAATATTACAGCGCCAATGATGAAAATGATTAGATCCAGACCGTGGGATCACCCCGATAGTATATTATAAATGGAGATAATGATTATAACCACTTCCTGGGATCACATCAAAAGTAGAATGTAAAAGGTAGAAATGATCAGATCTAGTCCCTATGATCACCCCAATAATAGAGTGTAAATGGTGAAAATGATTAGATCCAGTCACTGGGATCACCTCAATAGTACAGTCTAAATTTTGGAAATGATTAGCCCTATAGTAAATTGTAAATGTTGGAAATTATTAGATCCAGTCCCTGGGATCACCCCGAAAGTAGAGTGGAAATAGTGGAAATGAGTAGATCCATTCCCAGGGATCACCCCGATAGTAGATTGTAAATGGAGGAAATGATTAGATCCAGTCCCTGGGATCACCCCGATAGTAGATTGTAAATGGTGGAAATGATTAGATCCAGGCCCTAGGATCACCCCGATAGTACAGTGTAAATGGTGGAAATGATTAGATCCAGGCCCTAGGATCACCCCGATAGTACAGTGTAAATAGGAATAAGGATAAGATCAAGTCCCTGGGATCAATCGAAAAGTAGAGCAAAAATGGTAGAAATTATTAGATCCAGTCCCTAGGATCACCCAAATATTACAGCGCCAATGATGAAAATAATTAGATCCAGGCCGTGGGATCACACCGATAGTATATTATAAATAGAGATAATGATTAGAACCACTTCCTGGGATCACATCAAAAGTAGAATGTAAAAGGTAGAAATGATCAGATCTAGTCCCTATGATCACCCCAATAATAGAGTGTAAATAGTGAAAATGATTAGATCCAGTCCCTGGGATCACCCCAATAATTGAGTGTAAATGGTGGAAATGATTAGATCCAGTCCTTGGGATCACCTCAATAGTACAGTCTAAATTTTCGAAATGATTACCCCTATAGTAAATTGTAAATGTTGGAAATTATTAGATCCAGTCCCTGTGATCACCCCGATAGTAGAGTGGAAATGGTGGAAATGATTAGATCCATTCCCAGGGATCACCCCGATAGTAGAGTGTAAATGATGGAAATTATTAGATCCAGTCCCGGGGATCACCCCGATAGTAGAGTGTAAATGGTGGAAATGATTAGATCCAGTCCCTGGGATCAACCCGATAGTAGATTGTAAATGGTAGAAATGATTAGATCAAGGCACTGGGATCACCCCGATAGTAGAGTGTAAATGGTGGAAATGATTAGATCCATTCCCTGGGATCACCCCGATAGTAGAGTGTAAATGGTGGAAATAATTAGATCCAGTTCCTCGGATCACCCCGATAGTAGAGTCGAAATGGTGGAAATGATTAGATCCATTCCCTAGGATCACCCCGATAGTACATTGTAAATGGTGGAAATGATTAGATCCAGTCCTTGTGATCACCTTGATAGATTGTAAATGGTGGAAATGATTAGATCCAGGCCCTGGGATCACAACGATAGTAGATTGTAAATGGTGGAAATGATTAGATCCAGGTCCTGGGATCACCCCGATAGTAGATTGTAAATGGTGGAAAATATTAGATCCAGGCTCTGGAATCCCCTCCAGGGGGAAATGAAAAGAGCCAGTCGCTGGGATCACCCCGATAGTGAATTGTAATTAGTGGAAATTATTAAATCCAGGTCCTGGAATCACCTGAATAGTACAGTTAAAATTTTGGAAATGATTAGATCCAGTCCCTGGGATCACCCCGCTAGTACAGTGTAGATGGTAGAAATTATTAAATCCAGGCCCTGGAATCAACCCGATAGTAAATTGTAATTGGTGTAAATTATTAGATCCAGTCCCTTGCTTTACCCCGATAGTAGATTGTAAATGGGGGAAATGATTAGATCCAGTCCCTGGGATCACCCCTATAATAAATTGTAAATGTTGGAAATGATTAGATCCAGGCCCTGGGATCACCCCGATAATAGAGTGGAAATGATTAGATCCATTCCCTAATCCCAGTCCCTGGGATCACCCCGATAGTAAATGGAAATTAGTGGAAATTATTAGATCCAGGTCTTGGAATCACCCCGATAGTAAATTGTAATTGGTGTAAATTATTAGATCCAGTCCCTTGCTTTACCCCGATAGTAGATTGTAAATGGGGGAAATGATTAGATCCAGTCCCTGGGATCACCCCAATAATAAATTGTAAATGTTGGAAATGATTAGATCCAGGCCGTGGGATCACCCCAATAGTAGAGTGTAAATGGTGGAAATGATCTGATCTAGTCCCTGAAATCACCCCAATAGTATATTATAAATGGAGATAATGAATAGAACCACTTGCTGGGATCACATCAAAAGTAAAATGTAAAAGATAGAAATGATCAGATCTAGTCCCTATGATCACCCCAATAATAAAGTGTAAATGGTAGAAATGATTAGATCCAGGCCCTAGGATCACCCCGATAGTAGAGTGTAAATGGTTGTAATGAATAGATCCATTCCCTGGGATCACCCTGATAGTAGATTGTAAATGGTGGAAATGATTAGATCCATTTACTGGGATCACCCCGATACTAGAGTGTAAATGGTGGAAATGATTAGATCCATTCCCTGGGATCACCCTGATAGTAGATTGTAAATGGTGGAAATGATTAGATCCAGTGCCTGTGATCACCCCGATAGTAGAGTGTAAATGGTGGAAATTATTAGATCCATTCCCTGGGATCACCCCGATAGTAGAGTGTAAATGGTGGAAATGATTAGATCCAGGCTCTGGAATCACCTTGATAGTAGATTGTAAATGGTGGAAATGATTAGATCCAGGCCCTGGGAACACAACGATAGTAGAGTGTAAATGTTGGAAATGATTAGATATATTCCCTGGAATCACACTGATAGTAGATTGTAAATGGTGGAAATGATTAGATCCAGGCCCTAGGATCACCCCGATAGATTGTAAATGGTGGAAATGATTAGATCCAGGCCGTGGGATCACCCCGATAGTACAGTGTAAATGGTGGAAATGATTAGATCCAGTCACTGGGATTACCCCAATAGTATATTATAAATGGACATAATGATTATAACCACTTCCTGGGATCACATCAAAAGTAAAATGTAAAAGGTAGAAATGATCAGATCTAGTCCCTATGATCACCCCAATAATAGACTGTAAATGGTAGAAATGATTAGATCCAGGCCCTGGGATCACCCCGATAGTAGAGTGAAAATGGTGGAAACTATTAGATCCAGTCCCTGGAATCACCCGATAGTAGATTGAAAATGGGGAAAATGATTAGATCCAGTCCCTGGGATCACCTTTATAGTAAATTGTAAATGTTGGAAATGATTAGATCCATTTACTGGGATCACCCCGATAGTAGAGTGTAAATGGTGTAAATGATTAGATCCAGGCTCTGGGATCACCCCGATAGTAGATTGTAAATGGTGTAAATGATTAGATCCATTTCCTGGGATCACTCCGATAGTAGAGTGTAAATGGTGGAAATGGTTAGATCCATTCCCTGGGATCACACTGATTGTAGATTGTAAATGGTGGAAATGATTAGATCCAGGCCCTGGGATCACAACGATAGTAGAGTGTAAAT
Source organism: Bufo bufo (assembly GCF_905171765.1). NCBI lineage: Eukaryota > Metazoa > Chordata > Amphibia > Anura > Bufonidae > Bufo > Bufo bufo. The sequence continues at coordinate 2,609,684 of NC_053390.1, forward strand.
GTTGGAAATGATTAGATCTATTCCCTGGGATCACACTGATAGTAGATTGTAAATGGTGGAAATGATTAGATCCAGGCCCTTGGATCCACCCAATATTACTGTGTGAATGCTGGAAATGATTAGATCCAGGCCCTGGGATCCCCCCGATAGATTGTAAATGGTGTAAATAATTAGATCCAGGCCGTGGGATCACCCCAATATTAGAGTGTAAATGGTGGAAATGATCTGATCTAGTCCCTGAAATCACCCCAATAGTATATTATAAATTGAGATAATGAATAGAACCACTTGCTGGGATCACATCAAAAGTAAAATGTAAAAGGTAGAAATGATCAGATCTAGTCCCTATGATCACCCCAATAATAAAGTGTAAATGGTAGAAATGATTAGATCCAGGCCCTAGGATCACCCCGATAGTAGAGTGTAAATGGTTGTAATGAATAGATCCATTCCCTGGGATCACCCTGATAGTAGATTGTAAATGGTAGAAATGATTAGATCCATTTACTGGGATCACCCCGATACTAGAGTGTAAATGGTGGAAATGATTAGATCCATTCTCTGGGATCACCCTGATAGTAGATTGTAAATGGTGGAAATGATTAGATCCATTCCCTGGGATCACCCCGATAGTAGATTGTAAATGGTGGAAATGATTAGATCCATTTCCTGGGATCACTCCGATAGTAGAGTGGACATGGTGGAAATGGTTAGATCCAGTCCCTGGGATCACACTGATAGTAGATTGTAAATGGTGGAAATGATTAGATCCAGGCTCTGGAATCACCTTGATAGTAGATTGTAAATGGTGGAAATGATTAGATCCAGGCCCTGGGAACACAACGATAGTAGAGTGTAAATGGTGGAAATGATTAGATATATTCCCTGGGATCACACTGATAGTAGATTGTAAATGGTGGAAATGATTAGATCCAGGCTCTGGGATCCCCTCAATATTACTGTGTGAATGGTGGAAATTATTAGATCCAGGCCCTAGGATCACCCCGATAGATTGTAAATGGTGGAAATGATTAGATCCAAGCCGTGGGATCACCCCAATAGTAGAGTGTAAATGGTGGAAATGATCTGATCTAGTCCCTGAAATCACCCCAATAGTATATTATAAATGGAGATAATGAATAGAACCACTTCCTGGGATCACATCAATAGTAAAATGTAAAAGGTAGAAATGATCAGATCTAGTCCCTATGATCACCCGAATAATAAAGTGTAAATGGTGGAAATTATTAGATCCAGGCCCTAGGATCACCCCGATAGTAGAGTGTAAATGGTGGAAATGAATAGATCCATTCCCTGGGATCACCCTGATAGTAGATTGTAAATGGTGGAAATGATTAGATCCAGGCCCTGGAATCACCCCGATAGTAGATTGTAAATGGTGGAAATGATTAGATCCAGTCCCTGTGATCTCTCCGATAGTAGAGTGTAAATGGTGGAAATTATTAGATCCAGTCCCTGGGATCAACCCGATAGTAGAGTGTAAATGGTGGAAATAATTAGATCCAGTTCCTGGGATCACCTCGATAGTAGATTGTAAATGGTGGAAATGATTAGATCCAGTCCTTGTGATCACCTTGATAGATTGTAAATGGTGGAAATGATTAGATACCGGCCCTGGGATCACAACGATAGTAGATTGTAAATGGTGGAAATGAATAGATCTTGGCTCTGGAATCACCTTGATAGTAGATTGTAAATGGGGGAAATGAATAGATCCAGTCCCTGGGATCACCCCGATAGTAAATTGTAATTAGTGGAAATTATTAGATCCAGCCCCTGGAATCACCTGAATAGTACAGTTTAAATTTTGGAAATGATTAGATCCAGTACCTGGGATCACCCTAATAATAGAGTGTAAATGGTGAAATGATTAGATCCAGTCCCTGGGATTACCCCAATAGTATATTATAAATGGACATAATGATTATAACCACTTCCTGGGATCACATCAAAAGTAAAATGTAAAAGGTAGAAATGATCGGATCTAGTCCCTATGATCACCCTAATAATAGACTGTAAATGGTAGAAATGATTAGATCCAGGCCCTGGGATCACCCCGATAGTAGAGTGAAAATGGTGGAAACGATTAGATCCAGTCCCTGGAATCACCCGATAGTAGATTGAAAATGGGGAAAATGATTAGATCCAGTCCCTGGGATCACCCCTATAGTAAATTGTAAATGTTGGAAATGATTAGATCCAGGCCCTGGGATCACCCCGATAGTAGAGTGTAAATGGTGTAAATGATTAGATCCAGGCTCTGGGATCACCCCGATAGTAGATTGTAAATGGTGGAAATGATTAGATCCAGGCCCTGGGATCACCCCGATAGTAGAGTGTAAATGGTGGAAACGATTTGATCCATTCCCTGGGATCACCCCGATAGTAGAGTGTAAATGGTGGAAATGATTAGATCCATTTCCTGGGATCACTCCGATACTAGAGTGTAAATGGTGGAAATGGTTAGATCCATTCCCTGGGATCACACTGATTGTAGATTGTAAATGGTGGAAATGATTAGATCCAGGCCCTGGAATCACTTTGATAATAGATTGTAAATGGTGGAAATGGTTAGATCCAGGCCCTGGGATCACAACGATAGTAGAGTGTAAATGTTGGAAATGATTAGATATATTCCCTGGGATCACACTGATAGTAGATTGTAAATGGTGGAAATGATTAGATCCAGGCCCTTGGATCCACCCAATAGTACTGTGTGAATGCTGGAAATGATTAGATCCAGGCCCTGGGATCCCCCCGATAGATTGTAAATGGTGGAAATGATTAGATCCAGGCCGTGGGATCACCCCAATAGTAGAGTGTAAATGGTGGAAATGATCTGATCTAGTCCCTGAAATCACCCCAATAGTATATTATAAATGGAGATAATGAATAGAACCACTTGCTGGGATCACATCAAAAGTGAAATGTAAAAGGTAGAAATGATCAGATCTAGTCCCTATGATCACCCCAATAATAAAGTGTAAATGGTAGAAATGATTAGATCCAGGCCCTAGGATCACCCCGATAGTAGAGTGTAAATGGTTGTAATGAATAGATCCATTCCCTGGGATCACCCTGATAGTAGATTGTAAATGGTGGAAATGATTAGATCCATTTACTGGGATCACCCCGATACTAGAGTGTAAATGGTGGAAATGATTAGATCCATTCCCTGGGATCACCCTGATAGTAGATTGTAAATGGTGGAAATGATTAGATCCAGTGCCTGTGATCACCCCGATAGTAGAGTGTAAATGGTGGCAATTATTAGATCCATTCCCTGGGATCACCCCGATAGTAGAGTGTAAATGGTGGAAATGATTAGATCCATTTCCTGGGATCACTCCGATAGTAGATTGTAAATGGTGGAAATGGTTAGATCCATTCCCTGGGATCACACTGATAGTAGATTGTAAATGGTGGAAATGATTAGATCCAGTCTCTGGAATCACCTTGATAGTAGATTGTAAATGGTGGAAATGATTAGATCCAGGCCCTGGGAACACAACGATAGTAGAGTGTAAATGTTGGAAATGATTAGATATATTCCCTGGGATCACACTGATAGTAGATTGTAAATGGTGGAAATGATTAGATCCAGGCCCTGGGATCCCCTCAATATTACTGTGTGAATGGTGGAAATGATTAGATCCAGGCCCTAGGATCACCCCGATAGATTGTAAATGGTGGAAATGATTAGATCCAGGCCGTGGGATCACCCCAATAGTAGAGTGTAAATGGTGGAAATGATCTGATCTAGTCCCTGAAATCACCCCAATAGTATATTATAAATGGAGATAATGAATAGAACCACTTGCTGGGATCACATCAATAGTAAAATGTAAAAGGTAGAAATGATCAGATCTAGTCCCTATGATCACCCGAATAATAAAGTGTAAATGGTGGAAATTATTAGATCCAGGCCCTAGGATCACCCCGATAGTAGAGTGTAAATGGTGGAAATGAATAGATCCATTCCCTGGGATCACCCTGATAGTAGATTGTAAATGGTGGAAATGATTAGATCCATTTCCTGGGATCACCCCGATAGTAGAGTGTAAATGGTGGAAATGAATAGATCCATTCCCTGGGATCACCCTGATAGTAGATTGTAAATGGTGGAAATGAATAGATCCATTCCCTGGGATCACCCCGATAGTAGATTGTAAATGGTGGAAATGATTAGATCCAGTCCCTGTGATCTCTCCGATAGTAGAGTGTAAATGGTGGAAATTATTAGATCCAGTCCCTGGGATCACCCCGATAGTAGAGTGTAAATGGTGGAAATAATTAGATCCAGTTCCTGGGATCACCTCGATAGTAGATTGTAAATGGTGGAAATGATTAGATATCGGCCCTGGGATCACAACGATAGTAGATTGTAAATGGTGGAAATGAATAGATCTTGGCTCTGGAATCACCTTGATAGTAGATTGTAAATGGGGGAAATGAATAGATCCAGTCCCTGGGATCACCCCGATAGTAAATTGTAATTAATGGAAATTATTAGATCCAGCCCCTGGAATCACCTGAATAGTACAGTTTAAATTTTGGAAATGATTAGATCCAGTCCCTGGGATCACCCCGCTAGTACAGTGTAGATGGTAGAAATGATTAAATCCAGGCCCTGGAATCACCCCGATAGTAAATCGTAATTGGTGTAAATTATTAGATCCAGTCCCTTGCTTTACCCTGATAGTAGAATGTGAATGGGGGAAATGATTAGATCCAGTCCCTGGGATCACCCCTATAATAAATTGTAAATGTTGGAAATGATTAGATCCAGGCCCTGGGATCACCCCGATAGTAGACTGGAAATGATTAGATCCATTCCCTGGGATCACCCCGATAGTAGAGTGTAAATGCTAAAAATAATTAGATCCAGGCCCTGGGATCACCCCGATAGTAGATTGTAAATGGTGGAAATGATTAGATCCAGTTCCTGGGATCACCCCGATAGTATAGTGTAAATGGTGGAAATGATTAGATCCAGTACCTGGGATCACCCCAATAATAGAGTGTAAATGGTGAAATGATTAGATCCAGTCCCTGGGATTACCCCAATAGTATATTATAAATGGACATAATGATTATAACCACTTCCTGGGATCACATCAAAAGTAAAATGTAAAAGGTAGAAATGATCGGATCTAGTCCCTATGATCACCCCAATAATAGACTGTAAATGGTAGAAATGATTAGATCCAGGCCCTGGGATCACCCCGATAGTAGAGTGAAAATGGTGGAAACGATTAGATCCAGTCCCTGGAATCACCCGATAGTAGATTGAAAATGGGGAAAATGATTAGATCCAGTCCCTGGGATCACCCCTATAGTAAATTGTAAATGTTGGAAATGATTAGATCCAGGCCCTGGGATCACCCCGATAGTAGAGTGTAAATGGTGTAAATGATTAGATCCAGGCTCTGGGATCACCCCGATAGTAGATTGTAAATGGTGGAAATTATTAGATCCAGGCCCTGGGATCACCCCGATAGTAGAGTGTAAATGGTGGAAACGATTTGATCCATTCCCTGGGATCACCCCGATAGTAGAGTGTAAATGGTGGAAATGATTAGATCCATTTCCTGGGATCACTCCGATAGTAGAGTGTAAATGGTGGAAATAGTTAGATCCATTCCCTGGGATCACACTGATTGTAGATTGTAAATGGTGGAAATGATTAGATCCAGGCCCTGGAATCACCTTGATAATAGATTGTAAATGGTGGAAATGGTTAGATCCAGGCCCTGGGATCACAACGATAGTAGAGTGTAAATGTTGGAAATGATTAGATCTATTCCCTGGGATCACACTGATAGTAGATTGTAAATGGTGGAAATGATTAGATCCAGGCCCTTGGATCCACCCAATAGTACTGTGTGAATGCTGGAAATGATTAGATCCAGGCCCTGGGATCCCCCCGATAGATTGTAAATGGTGGAAATGATTAGATCCAGGCCGTGGGATCACCCCAATAGTAGAGTGTAAATGGTGGAAATGATCTGATCTAGGCCCTGAAATCACCCCAATAGTATATTATAAATGGAGATAATGAATAGAACCACTTGCTGGGATCACATCAAAAGTAAAATGTAAAAGGTAGAAATGATCAGATCTAGTCCCTATGATCACCCCAATAATAAAGTGTAAATGGTAGAAATGATTAGATCCAGGCCCTAGGATCACCCCGATAGTAGAGTGTAAATGGTTGTAATGAATAGATCCATTCCCTGGGATCACCCTGATAGTAGATTGTAAATGGTGGAAATCATTAGATCCAGTGCCTGTGATCACCCCGATAGTAGAGTGTAAATGGTGGAAATTATTAGATCCATTCCCTGGGATCACCCCGATAGTAGAGTGTAAATGGTGGAAATGGTTAGGTCCATTCCCTGGGATCACACTGATAGTAGATTGTAAATGGTGGAAATGATTAGATCCAGGCTCTGGAATCACCTTGATAGTAGATTGTAAATGGTGGAAATGATTAGATACAGGCCCTGGGAACACAACGATAGTAGAGTGTAAATGGTGGAAATGAATAGATCTTTTCCCTGGGATCACACTGATAGTGGATTGTAAATGGTGGAAATGATTAGATCGAGGCCCTGGGATCCCCCCAATAGTACAGTGTAAATTGTGGAAATGATTAGATCCAGTCCCTGGGATCACCCCGATAGTAGATTGTAAATGGTGGAAAATATTAGATCCAGGCTCTGGAATCACCTTGATAGTAGATTGTAAATGGGGGAAATGAATAGATCCAGTCCCTGGGATCACCCCGATAGTAAATTGTAATTAGTGGAAATTATTAGATCCAGGCCCTGGAATCACCTGAATAGTACAGTTTAAATTTTGGAAATGATTAGATCCAGTCCCTTGGATCACCCCGCTAGTACAGTGTAGATGGTAGAAAGGATTAAATCCAGGCCCTGGAATCACCCCGATAGTAAATTGTAATTGGTGTAAATTATTAGATCCAGTCCCTTGCTTTACCCCGATAGTAGATTGCAAATGGGGGAAATGATTAAATCCAGGCCCTGGGATCACCCCGATACTAGAGTGTAAATGGTGGAAATGATTAGATCCATTCCCTGGGATCACCCTGATAGTAGATTGTAAATGGTGGAAATGATTAGATCCAGTGCCTGTGATCACCCCGATAGTAGAGTGTAAATGGTGGAAATTATTAGATCCATTCCCTGGGATCACCCCGATAGTAGAGTGTAAATGGTGGAAATGATTAGATCCATTTCCTGGGATCACTCCGATAGTAGAGTGTAAATGGTGGAAATGGTTAGATCCATTCCCTGGGATCACACTGATAGTAGATTGTAAATGGTGGAAATGATTAGATCCAGGCTCTGGAATCACCTTGATAGTAGATTGTAAATGGTGGAAATGATTAGATACAGGCCCTGGGAACACAACGATAGTAGAGTGTAAATGGTGGAAATGAATAGATCTTTTCCCTGGGATCACACTGATAGTGGATTGTAAATGGTGGAAATGATTAGATCGAGGCCCTGGGATCCCCCCAATAGTACAGTGTAAATTGTGGAAATGATTAGATCCAGTCCCTGGGATCACCCCGATAGTAGATTGTAAATGGTGGAAAATATTAGATCCAGGCTCTGGAATCACCTTGATAGTAGATTGTAAATGGGGGAAATGAATAGATCCAGTCCCTGGGATCACCCCGATAGTAAATTGTAATTAGTGGAAATTATTAGATCCAGGCCCTGGAATCACCTGAATAGTACAGTTTAAATTTTGGAAATGATTAGATCCAGTCCCTTGGATCACCCCGCTAGTACAGTGTAGATGGTAGAAAGGATTAAATCCAGGCCCTGGAATCACCCCGATAGTAAATTGTAATTGGTGTAAATTATTAGATCCAGTCCCTTGCTTTACCCCGATAGTAGATTGCAAATGGGGGAAATTATTAGATCCAGTCCCTGGGATCACCCCTATAATAAATTGTAAATGTTGGAAATGATTAGATCCAGGCCCTAGGATCACCCCGATAGTAGAGTGGAAATGATTAGATCTATTCTCTGGGATCACCCCGATAGTAGAGTGTAAATGCTGGAAATGATTAGATCCATTCCCTGGGATCACCTTGATAGTAGAATGTAAATGTTGGAAATGATTAGATCCAGGCCCTGGGATCACCCCGATAGTAGAGTGGAAATAATTAGATCTATTCCCTGGGATCACCCCGATAGTAGAGTGTAAATGGTGGAAATGATTAGATCCAGTACCTGGGATCACCCCAATAATAGAGTGTAAATGGTGAAATGATTAGATCCAGTCCCTGGGATTACCCCAATAGTATATTATAAATGGAGATAATGATTCGAACCACTTCCTGGGATCACATCAAAAGTAAAATGTAAAAGGTAGAAATGATCAGATCTAGTCCCTATGATCACCCCAATAATGGAGTGAAAATGGTGGAAATGATTAGATCCAGGCCCTGTGATCTCCCCAATAGTATAGTAAAATTGGTAAAAATTATTAGATCTATTCCCTGGGATCACCTCGATAGTAGATTGTAAATGGTGGAAATGATTAGATCCAGGCCCTGGGATCCCCCCAATAGTACAGTGTAAATTGTGGAAATGTTTAGATCCAGTCCCTGGGATCACCCCGATAGTAGATTGTAAATGGGGGAAATGATTATATCCAGGCAGTGGAATCATCCAGATAGTACAGTGTAGATGGTGGAAATGATTAGATCCAGTCCCTGGGATCACCCCAATAGTAGATTGTATATGGTGGAAATTATCAGATCCAGTCCCTGGGATCACCTTGATAGTAGATTGTAAATGGTGGAAATGATTAGATCCAGGCCATTGGATCACCCCAATAGTAGAGTGTAAATGGTGGATATGATCTGATCAAGTCCGTGGAATCACCTTAATAGTATATTATAAATGGAGATAATGAATAGAACCATTTCCTGGGATCACATCAAAAGTAAAATGTAAAAGGTAGAAATGATCGGATCTAGTCCCTATGATCACCCCAATAATAGACTGTAAATGGTAGAAATGATTAGATCCAGTCCCTGGAATCACCCCGGTAGTAGATTGAAAATGGGGAAAATTATTAGATCCAGTCCCTGGGATCACCCCTATAGTAATTTGTAAATGTTGGAAATGATTAGATCCAGGCCCTGGGATCACCCCGATAGTAGAGTGTAAATGGTGTAAATGATTAGATCCAGGCCCTGGGATCACCCCGATAGTACAGTGTAGATGGTGGAAATGATTAGATCCAGGCCCTGGGATCACCCCGATAGTAGAGTGTAAATGGTAGAAATGATTAGATCCAGGCCCTGGGATCACCCCGATAGTAGAGTGTAAATGGTGGAAATGATTAGATCCATTCCCTTGGATCACCCCGATAGTAGAGTGTAAATGGTGGAAATGATTAGATCCATTTCCTGGGATCACTCCGATAGTAGAGTGTAAATGGTGGAAATGGTTAGATCCATTCCCTGGGATCACACTGATAGTAGATTGTAAATGGTGGAAATGATTAGATCCAGGCTCTGGAATCACCTTGATAGTAGATTGTAAATGGTGGAAATGATTAGATCCAGGCCCTGGGATCACAACGATAGTAGAGTGTAAATGTTGGAAATGATTAGATCTATTCCCTGGGATCACACTAATAGTAGATTGTAAATGGTGGAAATGATTAGATCCAGGCCCTGGGATCCCCCAATAGTAGATTGTAAATGGTGGAAATGATTAGATCCAGGCCGTGGGATCAACCCAATAGTAGAGTGTAAATGGTGGAAATGATCTGATCTAGTCCCTATGATCACCCCAATAATAAAGTGTAAATGGTGGAAATGATTAGATCCAGGCCCTAGGATCTCCCCGATAGTAGAGTGTAAATGGTGGAAATGAATAGATCCATTCCCTGGGATCACCCTGATAGTAGATTCTAAATGGTGGAAATGATTAGATCCATTTCCTGGGATCACCCCGATAGTAGAGTGTAAATGGTGGAAATGATTAGATCCATTCCCTGGGATCACCCCGATAGTAGATTGTAAATGGTGGAAATGATTAGATCCAGGACCTGGGATCACCCCGATAGTAGAGTGTAAATGGTGTAAATGATTAGATCCAGGCCCTGGGATCACCCCGATAGTAGATTGTAAATGGTGGAAATGATTAGATCCAGGCCCTGGGATCACCCCGATAGTAGAGTGTAAATGGTGGAAATGATTAGATCCATTCCCTTAGATCACCCCGATAGTAGAGTGTAAATGGTGGAAATGATAAGATCCATTTCCTGGGATCACTCCGATAGTAGAGTGGAAATGGTGGAAATGGTTAGATCCATTCCCTGGGATCACACGTATAGTAGATTGCAAATGGTGGAAATGATTTGATCCAGGCTCTGGAATCACCTTGTTAGTAGATTGTAAATGGTGGAAATGATTAGATCCAGGCCCTGGGAACACAACGATAGTAGAGTGTAAATGTTGGAAATGATTAGATCTATTTCCTGGGATCACACTGATAGTAGATTGTAAATGGTGGAAATTATTAGATCCAGGCCCTGGGATCCCCCCAATAGTACTGTGTGAATGGTTAAAATGATTAGATCCAGGCCCTGGGATCACCCCGATAGATTGTAAATGGTGGAAATTATTAGATCCAGGCCATTGGATCACCCCAATAGTAGAGTGTAAATGGTGGAAATGATCTGATCTAGTCCCTGAAATCACCCCAATAGTATATTATAAATGGAGATAATGAATAGAACCACTTCCTGGGATCACATCAAAAGTAAAATGTAAAAGGTAGAAATGATCAGATCTAGTCCCTATGATCACCCCAATAATAAAGTGTAAATGGTGGAAATGATTAGATCCAGGCCCTAGGATCACCCCGATAGTAGAGTGTAAATGGTTGAAATGAATAGATCCATTCCCTGGGATCACCCCGATAGTAGATTGTAAATGGTGGAAATGATTAGATCCAGTCCCTGTGATCACCCCGATAGTAGAGTGTAAATGGTGGAAATTATTAGATCCAGTTCCTGGGATCACCCCGATAGTAGAGTGGAAATGGTGGAAATGATTAGATCCATTCCCTGGGATCACCCCGATAGTAGATTGTAAATGGTGGAAATGATTAGATTTAGGCCCTGGGATCCCCCCAATAGTACAGTGTAAATTGTGGAAATGATTAGATCCAGTCCCTGGGATCACTCCGATAGTAGATTGTAAATGGGGGAAATGATTAGTTCCAGGCAGTGGGATCATCCAGATAGTACAGTGTAGATGGTGGAAATGATTAGATGCAGTCCCTGAGATCACCGCGATAGTACAGTGTAGATGGTGGAAATGATTAGATCCAGTCCCTGGGATCACCCCAATAGTAGATTGTATATGGTGGAAATTATCAGATCCAGTCCCTGGGATCACCTTGATAGTAGATTGTAAATGGTGGAAATGATTAGATCCAGGCCGTTGGATCACCCCAATAGTAGAGTGTAAATGGTGGAAATGATCTGATCCAGTCTCTGGAATCACCTTAATAGTATATTATAAATGGAGATAATGAATAGAACCACTTCCTGGGATCACATCAAAAGTAAAATGTAAAAGGTAGAAATGATCGGATCTAGTCCCTATGATCACCCCAATAATAGAGTGTAAATGGTAGAAATGATTAGATCCAGGCCCTGGGATCACCCCGATAGTAGAGTGAAAATGGTGGAAACGATTAGATCCAGTCCCTGGAATCACCCCGATAGTAGATTGAAAATGGGAAAAATTATTAGATCCAGTCCCTGGGATCACCCCTATAGTAAATTGTAAGTGTTGGAAATGATTAGATCCAGGCCCTGGGATCACCCCGATAGTAGAGTGTAAATGGTGTAAATGATTAGATCCAGGCCCTGGGATCACCCCGATAGTACAGTGTAGATGGTGGAAATGATTAGATCCAGTCCCTGTGATCACTTTGATAGTACTGTGTAGATGGTGGAAATGATTAGATCCAGTCCCTGGGATCACCCCGATAGTACAGTGTAGATGGTGGAAATGATTAGATCCAGTCCCTGTGATCACCCGATAGTACAGTGTATATGGTGGAAATGATTAGATACAGGCCCTGGGATCAACCCAATAGTACAGTGTAGATGGTGGAAATTATTAGATCCAGGCCATGAGATCACCGCTATAGTACAGTGTAGATGGTGGAAATGATTAGATCCAGTCCCTGGGATCACACCAATAGTAGATTGTAAATGGTGAAAATGATCAGATCCAGTCCCTGGGATCACCCTGATAGTAAATTGTAATTGGTGGAAATAATTAGATCCAGGCCCTGGAATCACTTCAATAGTACAATCTTAATTTTGAAAATGATTAGATCCAGTCCCTGGGATCATCCCTATAGTAGATTGTAAATGGAGGAAATGATTAGATCCAGGGTCTGGAATCACCTTGATAGTAGAATGTAAATGGTGGAAATGATTAGATCTAGGCCGTGGGATCACCCCAATAGTAGAGTGTAAATGGTGGATATGATCTTATCCAGTCCCTGGAATCACCCCGATAGTATATTATAAATGGAGATATTGATTAGAACCACTTCCTGGGATAACATCAAAAGTAAAATGTAAAAGGTAGAAATGATCAGATCTAGTCCCTATGATCACCCTGATAGTAGATTGTAAATGGTGGAAATGATTAGATCCAGGCCCTAGGATCACCCCAATAGTACAGTGTAAATGGTGGAAATGATTAGATCCAGGCTCTGGAATCACCTTGATAGAAGATTGTAAATTGTGGAAATTATTAGATCCAGGCCGTGGGATCACCCCAATAGTACAGTGTAAATGGTTGAAATGATTACATATAGGCCCTGGGATACACCCAATAGTACAATGTAAATGGTGGAAATGATTAGATACATGCCCTGAGATCACCCAATTAGTAGAGTGTAAATGGTGGGAATTATTAAATCCAGGCCCTGGAATCAACCCAATAGTAGAGTGTAAATTGTGGAAATGATTAGATCCAGTCCCTTGGATCACCCCTATAGTACAGTGTAGATGGTGGAAATTATTAGATCCAGGACCTGGGATCACCCCGATAGTATTGTGTAGATTGTGGAAATGATTTGATTCAGGCCCTGAGATCACCGCGATAGTACAGTGTAGATGGTGGAAATGATTAGATCCAGTCCCTGGGATCACCCCGATAGTAGATTGAATATGGTGGAAATGATTAGATCCAGGACCTGGGATCACCCCGATAGTACTTTGTAGATGGTAGAAATTATTTGATCCAGTTCCTGGGATCACCCCAATAGTAGATTGTAATTGGTGGAAATGATTAGATCCAGGACCTGGGATCACCCTGATAGTAAATTGTAATTGGTGGAAATGATTAGATCCAGGCCCTGGAATCACTACAATAGTACAGTCTAAATTTTGGAAATGATTAGATCCAGTCCCTGGGATCACCCCGATAGTAGATTGTAAATGTAACTGTCTCCTGGCACCCCGACCAGGTACCTCCGTCGATAGCTGCTCCTAGTGCTTCCCGAGGACTCCAAGCACTTCACTTGACACCGTACGCACTGCAGACCCCACAAACCGCTGAAGCTTGGTTGGGGTCTCACCGTCCCCTATCCACCCTGGACCTATGACAAGGCTCCAGGCTCCAGTGGGTGAACCTCTCCTTAATCCAGAGAGCAGCTCTTACAAGAGCTAGTAGTTATGCCAGGGGAGTATAGCAAATCTTCAGCGTATAGCAATTCCCCAGCTGTCGATCAGTTACCCAAACACCAGCCTCAACTTGCTAAAGGGTAAAAACAGGAACTCTTTATTGAGGGCTACCTGCCCGTATTTATGCAGGTCCCCATCTGGTGGACACTCCCCTAGGGGACCAGATGGAAGACTGTGACACGGTAGAAATATGCAGCAATTCAGGATACACAGACACAATACATCCCCACAATGCATCATGGTTTCCTCCTCTCTGCCCTGGAGACACCCGAGGAGTAATTCAATTATCTCTCAGGACAAAGGAAAATCGCCAAAACACATGTGGGGACAACAGGACAGAAATCACCATTTAAACATACAATGTCACAACCCTTACAGTAAACACAGACATTTAACATATCCCCAGATAGCTCAAGTCTGAGTGCACATTATTAGGTGAATGGCACTCAGACTACACGAATACAATAAAATTAGCTATCTGGGTACCCTCACATAACATACAATACAATTCCAAAGACAGATGGTTCTGTCACACACCTCAAAACCCCACATATCCCCATAATGTATACATCCATGGATAGATCTGGGTGAACAACATATCCAAAAAGTCACCCAGATTCGAGCAGGGGTTCCCGAATTCCATGTAAGTTACATTTGGCCGACCGCAAGCATGGCTTTCCTGCCCAAAACAGTTCCACAGATTTATGCTGTGCGGCCAGTCTGTCTTCTCCTTCAAAGTTAGTATGGGCCATAATCCTGGGGCAAGAGGATGGCAACCAGGCCCCTCCAAAACCCAGTGGCGAGGTTGGTTTCGCCACACATCTCCCCCTCCCAGGGAAGACTAACCAGATACCTGACCTCACGTTGGTTGGTATCTGAGTTAGTCTGGCAGTCCACCCACAACCCAATGCTGGACCTGTTGAATTTTGGGGCCTGGCTCTGTTCTGTATGTCCCCAGCTGTTGAGGGGGCATCTGCTACTCCTTGCTTCCTTGTTGTTCTCTAGCTTGGAGCTGTAGGTACTTGGTGGGCAGAGGCCGACTGCGCTCTGCCCAGATGCCAGCTCTTCCGCTGGGGTAGCCTGTGGGAAGTCCGGCTCTGGAGAAGAGGATAAAGGAGGGCAGAGGCCAACTGCGCTCTGCCCAGATGCCAGCTGTTCCGCTGGGGTAGCCAGTGGGGAGTCAGGCTCTGGAGAAGAGGATAAAGGAGGGCAGAGGCCAGCGGCGCTCTGCTCTGATGCCAGCGCTTCAGCTGGGGTGCATGGTGCCAACTCCTGCTGGGTAGTAAATGAACGGTTAGGGCAGAGGCCAGCGGCGTTCTGCTCTGATGCCAGCTCTTCTGCTGGAGAGGGGTCAGTGGGGTTTAAAGCCTTACCCACTACCCCCAGTATTGGGCTGGGAGAGAGCTGTGGAGGGGGGCTATCACTTACCCCCTCCTCTGGATACCCCATCTGCCGCTGGGGAGAGAGACCAACTGTCTCCTCTCCCTGTAGAGTATACTGCCGCTGGGTAGTGAGACCGACTGTCTCCACTAAAAGTGATGCTGGTTGTTGCAGGGGTGAGGGACCGACCATCTCCTCCCCCTGGGATCCTACCTGCCGCTGGGAAGAGAGACCGACTGTCTCCTCTCCCTGTAGAGTATACTGCCGTTGGGTAGTGAGACCGACTGTCTCCACTACCAGTGATTCTGGTTGTTGCAGAGATGAGGGACCGACAATCTCCTCTCCCTGTACTCCCAGTGGCAGTTGGGGATCTGGGCCGCATGCCCAGCCACCCTGTTGGGCCGGTGGAGTGACTACTGTCCCATCTCCATCTGCCGCCTGGGGTTCCTCCCAGTACCAGTCTATGAAGTCCCTTACCTCCACAGTTGGTGAGGAAGTAGGGGATACCTCAGCTGCGACTTGCCAGGGGTAGGGCTGCAGGTCTGGGCCTGGTATCCAACTGTCTTGTATCTTGCGCTGGGCTTGAATGGAGCGAAACAAGTAGCTCAAGGCTGACATGTCAGCCTGCATTTGTGGGAGGGGCGTAGGCGCTCTTAAAAGGAGGCACGCCCTCTCCTCATGTGAGGGCGTTTTTGGTGCCCCACCCTCCCTCCCCTTTTCTTTCCATACTCCTCAGGGTATGCCCCCTTTTAGGCTTACCCGCAGCATGGCTAAGGGCACCTCTCCAGCCATATCAGTTTAGGCAGGTTGGTTTCCTCTCTCAGGTCTCGGCACGTTCGGGGCACCAGCTCTCTGCCGTAGCCATGACCACAACTGTTGATAATCTTGCTCCAGCTCCCACTCCCTTTGGACCAGAAAGGTCAGATCTGCCCTCACCCCACTAGTTGTAGGCCAATTGTGCAAGTCCCCCCTGTAGTCAGTAATGTCCCAAAATCTAGACTCTTCTTTGCTCCCAAAGTCAATGTCTTCAAAAGACTCCCACAATAAACCAGGGCCATTATATTCCTCACCCTCGGGCTTGGCGTACTCCTCCATCCATGGAGACTGTCGTACTGTGTCCCACCATAGTGCTTGGTGTGACAAACTCTCCTCTTTTGAGGTTGCCACGAGTGCTTGGAGAGGACTACTTGCCAGCCTCTTACCATGTGATTACGGTCCCATGTTGAATGCACCGGTTTTGTGCAATAGCTGCATAGTTATGTGGGTTCATGTATTTTGCTGTCTTTTGCTACCATGTGGCTAATGGAGTCTTGCCTCTGTCCTTGGGAGATAAGTGGATCACTTCTCAATTGTCTCCAGGACAAAAGACTGTGTAGAACCGGTTTTGGACAGAAAAGCCATGAGTACAGCCAGGCCAAAGAGACTTTTACTAACTTTTGAATTCCTGGTCTAATTCTTGCCATTTTGGGATGTGTTAAATGTCTATGTGTATTGTAAAGGGTGGGACATTGTATATTTCAGTAAGTGATGTCTGTCCTATTGTCTCCCCGTGTGTATTGGCGATTTCCCTTTGTCCTGAGAGATAATGGAATTACACCTCGGTTGTCTCCAGGACAGAGGACATTGTGTATTGTCCTGCCTGGGATAATTATGTTAACCATTGTACCATAATTACACCACAGGCAGAGGGGAGGATGTTATGTGGGTTGTAACCTTTGTGTTATTGGTTAATGCATATTTGTGTGGGTGTCTCCCTTGCATGGCAGCAGGGGATAAAAGAAATTGTATTTTTAGATAGATTTATTTGGCGATACCAGCGATACCAGCGATACTAGCGATAATAGCGATTTATTGCTCTGTGGATTACAGGGCTGTGCTATTTCATGGGAAGAAGGGAATACTAGACGGTGACACGGATGATACCGTCACAGTAAATGAAGGAAATGATTAGATCCAGGCTCTGGAATCACCTTGATAATAGATTGTAAATGGTGGAAATGATTAGATGCAGTCCCTGGGATCACCCCGATAGTACAGTGTAGATGGTGGAAATGATTCGATCAAGTTCCTGGGATCACCTCGAAAGTATAGTGTAGATGGTGGAAATTATTAGATCCAATCCCTGGGATCACCACGATAGTACAGTGTAGATGGTGGAAATGATTAGATCCAGTCTCTGGGATAACCGCGATAGTACAGTGTAGATGGTGGAAATGTTTAGATCCAGTCCCTGGGATCACCCCGATAGTAGATTGTAAATGGTAAAAATGATTAGATCCAGTCCCTGTGATCACCCCGATAGTACCCTGGGATCACACTGATAGTAAATTGAAATTGGTGGAAATGATTAGATCCAGTCCCTGTAATCACCCCGATAGTACCCTGGGATCACCCTGATAATAAATTGTAAATGGTGGAAATGATTAGATCCAGTCCCTGTGATCACCCCGATAGTAGATTGTAAATGGAGGAAATGATTAGATCCAGGCTCTGGAATCAACTTGATAGTGGATTGTAAATGGTGGAAATGATTAGATCCAGTCCCTGGGATCACCCTGATAGTAAATTGTAATTGGTGGAAATAATAAGATCCAGTCCCTGGGATCACCCCGATAGTAGATTGTAAATGGTGGAAATGATTCGATCCAGTCACTGGGATCACCCCGATAGTAAATTGTTATTGGTGAAAATAATTAGATCCATGTCCTTGAATCACCTCAATAGTACAGTGTAAATTTTGGAAATGATTAGAGCCAGTCCCTGGAATCACCCCGATAGTAAATTGTAAATGTTGCAAATGATTATATCCAGGCCCTGAGATCACCCCGATAGTAGAGTGTAAATGGTGGAAATGATTAGATCCAGTCCCTGGTATCACCCCGATAGTACATTTTTAAATGTTGGAAATGATTAGATCCAGGCCCTGAAATCACCCCGAAAGTAGAGTGGAAATGGTGGAAATGATTTGATTCATTCCCTGGGATCACCACGATAGTAGATTGTAAATGATGGAAATGATTAGATCCATTCCCTGTGATCACCCCGATAGTACTGTGTAGATGGTGGAAATGATTAGATTAAGTCCCTGGGATCACCCCAATAGTAAATTGTAAATGGAGGAAATAATTAGATCCAGGCCCTGGAATCACTTCAATAATACAGTCTAAATTTTGGAAATGATTAGATCCAGTCCCTTGGATCACCCCTATAGTAGATTGTAAATGGAGGAAATGATTAGATCCAGTCCCTGGGATCACCCCGATAGTAGATTGTAAATGGAAATGATTAGATCCAGGCTCTGGAATCACCTTGATAGTAGATTGTAAATGGTGGATATGACCTGATCCAGTCCCTGGAATAACCCCAATAGTATATTATAAATGGAGATAATGATTAGAACCACTTCCTGGGATCACATCAAAAGTAAAATGTAAAAGGTTGAAATGATCAGATCTAGTCCCTTAGATCACCCCAATAATGGAGTGGAAATAGTGAAAATGATTAGATCCAGGCCCTGGGATCACCCCAATAGTACAGTGGAAATGGTGGAAATGATTAGATCCAGGCCCTGGAATAACCTCAATAGTACAGTGTAAATTTTGGAAATGATTAAATCCAGTCCCTGGAATCACCCCAATGGTAAATTGTAAATGTTGGAAATGATTAGATCCAGGCCCTGGGATCACCCCGATAGTAGAATGTGAATGGTGGAAATGATTAGATCCAGTCCCTGAATTCACCCAAATAGTAGATTGTAAATGGGGGAAATGATTACATCCAGTCCCTGGGATCATTTCGATAGTAAATTTTAAAATGTTGGAAATGATTAGATCCAGGCCCTGAAATAACCCCGATAGTAGAGGTAAATGGTTGAAATGATTTGATTCATTCCCTGGGATCACTCCGATAGTAGATTGTAAATGGTGGAAATGATTAGATCCAGTCCATGGGATCACTCCGATAGTAGATTGTAAATGGTGGAAATGATTAGATCCAGGCCCTGTGATCACTCCGATAGTACAGTGTAGATGGTGGAAATGATTAGATCCAGTCCATGTGATCACCCCGATAGTACAGTGTAGATGGTGGAAATGATTAGATCCAGTCCCTGGGATAACCCCGATAGTACAGTGTAGATGGTGGAAATGATTAGATCCATTCCCTGGGATCCCCCCGATAGTAGATTGTAAATGGTGGAAATGATTAGATCCAGTCCCTGGTAACACCCTGATAGTAAATTGTAATTGGTGGAAATGATTAGATCCAGGCCCTGGAATCACTTCAATAATACAGTCTAAATTTTGGAAATGATTAGATCCAGTCCCTGGGATCATCCCTATAGTAGATTGTAATTGGTGGAAATCCAGGCCATGGAATCACCTTGATAGTAGATTGTAAATGGTGGAAATGATTAGATGCAGTCCCTGGGATCACCCCGATAGTAGATTATAAATGGTGGAAATGATTAGATCCAGGCCGTGGGATCACCCTAATACTGAGTGGAAATGAGGGATATGATCTGATCCAGTCCCTGGAATCACCGAAATAGTATATTATAAATGGAGATAATGATTATAACCACTTCCTGGGATCATATGAAAAGTAAAATGTAAAAGGTAGAAATGATCAGATCTAGTCCCTATGATCACCCCAATAATGGAGTGTAAATGGTGGAAATGATTAGATCCAGTACCTGGGATCACCCCAATAGTACAGTGTAAATGGTGGAAATGATTAGATCCAGTACCTGGGATCACCCCAATAGTACTGTGTAAATGGTGGAAATGATTAGATCCAGTCCCTGCGATCGCCCCAATAGTAGACTGTAAATAGTGGAAATGATTAGATCCAGTTCCTGGTAACATCCTGATAGTAAATTGTAATTGGTGGAAATGATTAGATCCAGTCCCTGGAATCACTTCAATAGTACAGTCTAAATTTTGGAAATGATTATATCCAGTCCCTGGGATCATCCCGATAGTAGATTGTAAATGGAGGAAATGATTAGATCCAGGCTCTGGAATCACCTTGATAGTAGATTGTAAATTTTAGAAATGATCAGATCTAGTCCCTATGATCACCCCAATAATGGAGTGTAAATGGTAGAAATGATCAGATCTAGTCCCTATGATCACCCCAATAATGGAGTGTAAATGGAGGAAATGATTAGATCCAGTCCCTGGGATCACCCCAATAATAGAGTGGAAATGGTGGAAATGATTAGATCCAGTCCCTGCGATCACCCCGATTAGTAAATTGTAAATGTTGGAAATGAATAGATAAAGTCCCTGGGATCACCTCAATAGTAGATTGTAAACAGTGGAAATTATTAGATCCAGTCCCTGGGATCACCCCGATAGTAAATTGTAATTGGTGTAAATGATTAGATCCAGTCCCTGGAATCACCCCGATAGTAAATTGTAAATGTTGGAAATGATTAGATCCAGGCCCCTGGAAAACCCTGATAGTAAAATGTAAATGGGGGGAAATGATTAGATCCAGTCCATGGGCTCACCCCAATTGTAAATTGTAAATGTTGGAAATGATTAGATCTAGGCCCTGGGATCACCCCGATAGTAAATTGGAAATGTTGGAAATGAATAGATCCAGGCTCTGGGATCACCCCGATAGTAGATTACAAATGGTGGAAATGATTAGATCCAGGCCGTGGGATCACCCTAATACTGAGTGGAAATGAGGGATATGATCTGATCCAGTCCCTGGAATCACCCCAATAGTATATTATAAATGGAGATAATGATTATAACCACTTCCTGGGATCATATGAAAAGTAAAATGTAAAAGGTAGAAATGATCAGATCTAGTCCCTATGATCACCCCAATAATGGAGTGTAAATGGTGGAAATGATTAGATCCAGTACCTGGGATCACCCCAATAGTACAGTGTAAATGGTGGAAATGATTAGATCCAGTACCTGGGATCACCCCAATAGTACAGTGTATATGGTGGAAATGATTAGATCCAGTCCCTGCGATCGCCCCAATAGTAGACTGTAAATAGTGGAAATGATTAGATCCAGTTCCTGGTAACACCCTGATAGTAAATTGTAATTGGTGGAAATGATTAGATCCAGTCCCTGGAATCACTTCAATAGTACAGTCTAAATTTTGGAAATGATTATATCCAGTCCCTGGGATCATCCCGATAGTAGATTGTAAATGGAGGAAATGATTAGATCCAGGCTCTGGAATCACCTTGATAGTAGATTGTAAATTTTAGAAATGATCAGATCTAGTCCCTATGATCACCCCAATAATGGAGTGTAAATGGTAGAAATGATCAGATCTAGTCCCTATGATCACCCCAATAATGGAGTGTAAATGGAGGAAATGATTAGATCCAGTCCCTGGGATCACCCCAATAATAGAGTGGAAATGGTGGAAATGATTAGATCCAGTCCCTGCGATCACCCCGATTAGTAAATTGTAAATGTTGGAAATGAATAGATAAAGTCCCTGGGATCACCCCAATAGTAGATTGTAAACAGTGGAAATTATTAGATCCAGTCCCTGGGATCACCCCGATAGTAAATTGTAATTGGTGTAAATGATTAGATCCAGTCCCTGGAATCACCCCGATAGTAAATTGTAAATGTTGGAAATGATTAGATCCAGGCCCTGGGAAAACCCTGATAGTAAAATGTAAATGGGGGGAAATGATTAGATCCAGTCCATGGGCTCACCCCAATTGTAAATTGTAAATGTTGGAAATGATTAGATCTAGGCCCTGGGATCACCCCGATAGTAAATTGGAAATGTTGGAAATGAATAGATCCAGGCTCTGGGATCACCCCGATAGTAGATTGTAAACGGTGTAAATGATTAGATCCAGTCCCTGGGATTACCCCATATAGTAAATTGTAATTGGTTGAAATGATTAGATTCAGTCCCAGGAATCATACCGATAGTAAATTGGAAATGTTGGAAATGAATAGATCCAGTCCCTGGGATCACCCCAATAGTAGATTGTAAACGGTGTAAATGATTAGATCCAGTCCCTGGGATTACCCCATATAGTAAATTGTAATTGGTTGAAATGATTAGATTCAGTCCCAGGAATCATACCGATAGTAAATTGTAAATGTTGGAAATTAGTAGATCTAGGCTTTGGCATCACCTTGATAGTAGATTGTAAATGGTGGAAATGATTAGATCCAGGCTCTGGGATCACCCCGATAGTAGAGTGGAAATGGTGGAAATTAGATCCAGTCCCTGAAATCACGCCGATAGTACAGTGTAAATGGTGGAAATAATTAGATCCAGTCCATGTGATCACCCCGATAGTACAGTGTAGATGGTGGAAATGATTAGATCCAGGCCCTGGAATCACCCCAATAGTAGAGTGTAAATGGTGGAAATGATTAGATCCAGTCCCTGTGATCACCCCAATAGTACAGTTTAGATGGTGGAAGTGATTAGATCCAGTCCCTGGGATCACCCTGATAGTTCAGTGTAGATGATGGAAATTATTTGATCCAGTCCCTGGGATCACCCCGATAGTAAATTGTAGATGGTGGAAATGATTAGATCCAGTTCATGGGATCACCCCGATAGTAAAGTGTAGATGGTGGAAATGATTAGATCCAGTCTCTGGGATAACCGCGATAGTACAGTGTAGATGGTGGAAATGATTAGATCCAGGCCCTGGGATCAGCCCAATTGAAGAGTGTAGATGGTGGAAATTATTCGATCCAGTCCCTGGGATCACCCCGATAGTACAGTGTAGATGGTGGAAATGATTAGATCAAGTTCCTGGGATCACCTCGAAAGTATAGTGTAGATGGTGGAAATTATTAGATCCAGTCCCTGGGATCACCCCGATAGTAGATTGTAAATGGTGGAAATGATTAGATCCAGTCCCTGTGATCACCCCGATAGTACCCTGGGATCACCCCGATAGTAAATTGTAATTTGGGGAAATGATTAGATCCACTCCCTGGGATCATCCCGATAGTAGATTGTAAATGGAGGAAATGATTAGATCCAGGCTCTGGAATCACCTTGATAGTAGATTGTAAATGGTGGAAATGATTAGATCCAGTCCCTGGGATCACCCCAAAAGTAAATTGTAATTGGTGGAAATAATAAGATCCAGTCCCTGGGATCACCCCGATAGTAGATTGTAAATGGTGGAAATGATTCGATCCAGTCCCAGGATCACCCCGATAGTAAATTGTAATTGGTGGAAATGATTACATCCATGCCCTGGAATCACCTCAATAGTACAGTGTAAATTTTGGAAATGATTAGAGCCAGTCCCTGGAATCACCCCGATAGTAAATTGTAAATGTTGAAAATGATTAGATCCAGGCCCTGAGATCACCCCGATAGTAGAGTGTAAATGGTGGAAATGATTAGATCCAGTTCCTGGGATCACCCCGAAAGTACATTTTTAAATGTTGGAAATGATTAGATCCAGGCCCTGAAATCACCCCGATAGTAGAGTGGAAATGGTGGAAATGATTTGATTCATTCCCTGGGATCACCCCGATAGTAGATTGGAAATGATGGAAATGATTAGATCCATTCCCTGTGATCACCCCAATAGTACTGTGTAGATGGTGGAAATGATTAGATCCAGTCCCTGGGATCACCCCGATAGTAAATTGTAAATGGAGGAAATGATTAGATCCAGGCCCTGGAATCACTTCAATAATACAGTCTAAATTTTGGAAATGATTAGCTCCAGTCCCTGGGATCACCCCTATAGTAGATTGTAAATGGAGGAAATGATTAGATCCAGTCCCTGGGATCACCCAGATAGTAGATTTTAAATGGTGGAAATGATTCGATCCAGTCCCTGGGATCACCCTGATAGTAGATTGTAAATGATGGAAATGATTAGATTCATTCCCTGTGATCACCCCAATAGTACTGTGTAGATGGTGGAAATGATTAGATCCAGTCCCTGGGATCACCCCAATAGTAGATTGTAAATGGTCGAAATGATTAGATCCAGACCCTGGAATCACCCCAATAGTATATTATAAATAGAGCTAATGATTAAAACCACTTCCTGGGATCACATCAAATGTAAAATGTAAAAGGTTGAAATGATCAGATCTAGTCCCTATGATCACCCCAATAATAGACTGTAAATGGTGGAAATGATTAGATCCAGGCCCTGGGATCACCCCAATAGTACAGTGGAAATGGTGGAAATGATTAGATCCTGTCCCTGGGATTACCCCGATAGTAGATTGTAATTGGTGGAAATATTAGATCCAGGCCCTGGGATCACCTCAATAGTACAGTGTAAATTTTGGAAATGATTAGATCCAGTCCCTGGAATCACCCCGATAGTAAATTGTAAATGTTGGAAATGATTAGATCCAGGCCCTGGGATCGCCCCGATAATAGATTGTAAATGATGTAAATGTTTAGATCCAGTCCCTGGGATCACCCCGATAGTAGATTGTAAATGGTAGTAGTGTTGAGCGCGAATATTAGAATTTCGAATTTTTTTCTCGAATATCGCAATTTCGAGATTTCGCGAATATTTAGAATATAGTTCCAAATATTCGCGAAATCGAATATTCGTATTTTTTTTCTATGACTATGGCTAGGCTAATATGTGTATTTTACGAAATTTCTTAATATTGCTCTAACTTCGTCTTTTAGAATATTCGGAATATTCTAAAAGACGGAGTTAGAGCAATATTCCGAATATTCTAAAAGACGAAGTTAGAGCAATATTAAGAAATTTTGTAAAATACACATATTAGCCTAGCTATAGTCATAGGAAAAAAAAAAAAAATCATAAGATTA
The DNA here is from genome assembly GCF_905171765.1 of Bufo bufo. Taxonomy (NCBI): domain Eukaryota; kingdom Metazoa; phylum Chordata; class Amphibia; order Anura; family Bufonidae; genus Bufo; species Bufo bufo. The sequence continues at coordinate 2,634,650 of NC_053390.1, forward strand.
AAATAATCGTACGATTATTTTAATCTTATGATTTTTTTTTTTTTCCTATGACTATGGCTAGGCTAAAAAAAAATAAAAAATCGCACGATTATTTTAATCGCATATTATTCGCGAAAAATTGAATAATTACGAATATTCGATTTCGCCGAAAATAATAAGAATATTCATTCGAATATTCGCGAAATATCGCGAAATCGAATATGGCACCTCCCACTCATCACTAAATGGTAGTGATTAGATCCAGTCCCTGGGATCACCCCGATAGTAGAGTGTAAATTTTTGAATTGATTAGATCCAGTCTCTGGGATCAACCCTATAGTACAGTGTAAATGATGGAAATGATTAGATCCAGGCCCCTGGAACACCCCGATAGTACAGTGTAGATGGTGGAATGATTAGATCCAGTCCCTGGAATCACCCCGATAGTAGATTGTATATGGTGGAAATGATTAGATCCAGGCCCCGGGATAACGACGATAGTACAGTGTAGATGGTGGAAATGATTAGGTCCAGTACCTGGGATCACCCCTATAGTACAGTGTAGATGGTGGAAATGATTAGATCCAGTCCCTGGGATTGCCAGTAGATTGTAAATGGTGGAAATGATTAGATCCAGTCCCTGGAATCACCCCGATAGTAAATTGTAAATGTTGGAAATTATTAGATCCAGGCCCTGGGATCACCCTGATAGTAAAGTGTAAATGGAGGAAATGATTAGATCCAGTCGGAATCACCCGGATAGTAGATTGTAAATGGGGGAAATTATTACATCCAGTCCCTGGGATCACCCCGATAGTAAATTGGAAATGATTAGATCCAGGCCCTGGGATCACCCCAATAGTAGAGTGTAAATGCTGGAAATGATTATATCCAGTCCCTGTGATCACCCCGATAGTACAGTGTAGATGGTGGAAATGATTAGATCCAGTCCCTGGGATCCCCCCGATAGTAGATTGTAAATGGTGTAAATGATTAGATCCAGTCCCTGGGATCACCTCGATAGTAGATTTTAAATGGTAGAAATTATTAGATCGAGTCCCTGGGATCATCTGGATAGTAGATTGTAAATGGTGGAAAGATATGATCCAGTCCCTGGGATTCCCCCGATAGTAGATTGTAAATGGTTTAAATGATTAGATCCAGTCCCTGGGATCACCCCGATAGTAGATTGTAAATGGTGTAAATGATTAGATTCAGTCTCTGGGATCACCCGGATACTAGATTGTAAATGTTGGAAATGATTAGATCCAGTACCTGGGTTCACCCCGAAAGTAGTTTGTAAATGTTGGAAATGATTAGATCCAGTCCCTGGGATACCCCCGATAGTAGATTGTAAATGGTGTAAATGATTAGATCCAGTCCCTGGGATACCCCCGATAGTAGTTTGTAAATGGTGGAAATGATTAGATCCAGTCCCTGGGATACCCCCGATAGTAGTTTGTAAATGGTGGAAATGATTAGATCCAGTCCCTGGGATCACCCTGATAGTACAGTGTAAATTGTGGAAATGATTAGATCCAGGCCTATTGATCTCCCCAGTTGAGTTGTTCTTTCTTCTGTTGCGGTCCCAGGGGAGAAAGTTGTTGGTGCCACCCACAGAAACCAGTCAGATTTTAGATTTCATCATACATTTGGATGTAATATGAGACCAGTTCCCACACAATGAGCGGACATTGGGGTCATTACTCCTCTGAGGGAACCCTGGCGCAGCAGTTGGAGCAGAATATGTGGGCCCCTGGTTCTGGGTGTTTATAATAGTGTTTCATAATATATAAACCACCCGCGGAACGGCCATTACTGGAGTGACTGACGAGCACTTGGATGATTTATCTGCAGGGAACTCTGTGTTCAGAACTGGCAGTTGATAAGTTTATTGTTGATAAGTAAAAGGTGAATAAGAAGGATAATGTTGATAGGGTTAATGATTAACCTCCTCCCCTCCACCGGAGTAGGACAAGGTCAGTGTTACAGCTGGCCATTCATGTTGTCACAGAATGATATAGATTTGCTTTTAAAGTGTTTTTCAAATAAGTAGTTGTTATGAGCGTCACCCACCCACCCCCACCCCCGACACTTCCCTCGTAAATATTATCAATAGCCTAATAAAAGGGCCTCACCCCATTCTGTACTCATTCAACCACAGCTTGAAGAATCGGGTGAAGCAGAATCTTTAGAAAAAAGTCCAAAGAAAAGACAGTATCCACGATAGGGAATAGCACAGCAGCACTGGTGACCATAGCAGTGGGGGAGATAATGGTGGAGATCATAGCAGTGGGGGACATGATGGTTGAGATCATAGCAGTGGGGGAGATAATGGTGGTGACCATAGCAGTGGGGGAGATAATGGTGGAGATCATAGCAGTGAGGGTGATATTGGTGGGGATCATACCAGTGAGGGTGATAATGGTGGAGATCATACCAGTGAGGGTGATAATGGTGGAGATCATAGCAGTGGGGGACATGATGGTGGATATCATAGCAGTGGGGGACATAATGGTGGAGATTATAGCAGTGGGGGTGAGAATGGTGGAGTTTATAGCAGTGGGAGAGATAATGGTGGAGATCATACCAGTGGGGGACATAATGGTGGAGATCATACCAGTGGGGGACATAATGGTGGAGATCATAGCAGTGGGGGACATAATGGTGGAGATCATAGCAGTGGGGGACATAATGGTGGAGATCATAGCAGTGGGGGTGATAATGGTGATCATACCAGTGGGAGTGATAATGGTGGAGATCATAGCAGTGGGAGAGATAATGGTGGAGATCATAGCAGTGGGGGACATAATGGTGGAGATTATACCAGTGGGGGACATAATGGTGGAGATCATAGCAGTGGGGGACATAATGGTGGAGATTATAGCAGTGGGGGTGAGAATGGTGGAGTTCATAGCAGTGGGAGAGATAATGGTGGAGATCATACCAGTGGGGGACATAATGGTGGAGATCATACCAGTGGGGGACATAATGGTGGAGATCATAGCAGTGGGGGCCATAATGGTGGAGATCATAGCAGTGGGGGACATAATGGTGGAGATCATAGCAGTGGGGGTGATAATGGTGATCATACCAGTGGGGGTGATAATGGTGGAGATCATAGCAGTGGGAGAGATAATGGTGGAGATCATACCAGTGGGGGACATAATGGTGGAGATCATACCAGTGGGGGACATAATGGTGGAGATCATAGCAGTGGGGGACATAATGGTGGAGATCATACCAGTAGGGGTGAGAATGGTGGAGTTCATAGCAGTGGGGGACATAATAGTAGAGATCATAGCAGTGGGGGACATAATGGTGGAGATCATAGCAGTGGGGGAGATAATGGTGGAGATCATAGCAGTGGGGGTGAGAATGGTGGAGATCATAGCAGTGAGGGTGATAATGGTGGAGATCATACCAGTGAGGGTGATAATGGTGGAGATCATACCAATGAGGGTGATATTGGTGGGGATCATAGCAGTTGGAAAGATAATGGGGGAGATCATAGCAATGGGGTGATAATGGTGGAGATCATAGTAGTGAGGAGATAATGGTAGGGATCATGGAAGTGAGGTAAAAATGGTGGGGATCATAGTCGTGGGGGTGATAATGGTGGTTATTATAGCAGTGGGATGATAATGTTGGGGAACATAACAGTGGGGGAGATAATGGTAGGGATCATAACAGTGGGGGAGATAATGGTGGTACTTGTAGTAGTGGGATGATCATTGTGGGGATCATTGCAACGGGCAGTAAAATGATGGTTATTATAGCAGTTTTGGAGATAATGGTGGTAATCATAGCAGTGAGGGTGATAATGGTGGGGGTCATAGCAGTGAAGGTGATAATGGTGGGGATCATAGCAGTGGAAATGATAATGGTGGGAGTCACAGCAGTGAGGGTGATAATGGTGGGGGTCATAGCAGTGAAGGTGATAATGGTGGGGATCATAGCAGTGGAAATGATAATGGTGGGAGTCACACCAGTGAGGGTGATAATGGTGGGAGTCACAGCAGTGAGGGTGATAATGATGAAGACCATAGCAGTGAGGGTGATAATGGTGGAGATCATAGCAGTGAGGGTGATAATGGTGGAGATCATAGCAGTGAGGGTGATAATGGTGGAGATCATAGCAGTGAGGGTGATAATGGTGTGGATCACAGCAGTGAGGGTGATAATGGTGAAGACCATAGCAGTGGAGGTGATAATGGTGGGGATCATAGCAGTGAGGGTGATAATGGTAAAGACCATAGCAGTGAGGGTGATAATGGTGAAGACCATAGCATTGAGGGTGATAATGGTGAAGACCATAGCAGTGGAGGTGATAATGGTGGGGATCACAGCAGTGAGGGTGATAATGGTAAAGACCATAGCAGTGAGGGTGATAATGGTGGAGATCATACCAGTGAGGGTGATAATGGTGGAGATCATAGCAGTGAGGGTGATAATGGTGAAGACCATAGCAGTGGAGGTGATAATGGTGGGGATCATAGAAGTTGGGGTGATAATGGTAGGGATCATAGCAGTGAGGGGATAATGGTAGGGATTATATCAGTTAGGTGATAATAGTGGGGATAATAGCAGTGGGGTGATAATGATGGGGATCACAGCAGTGGGATGATAATGGTGGGTATTATTGTAGTCGGGTGATAATGGTGGAGATCATAGCTGTGGGGTGATAATGGTGGAGATCATAGCTGTGGGGTGATAATGTTGGTTATTATAGCAGTGGGATAATTGTGGAGATCATAGCAGGGCACGTGATAATTGTGGGTGTGACGGACCCCCAGTACTCAGGAGGAGTATGTCCGCCTCTGTATTCTTCCTTACTCAGAAGATATTGCAAACTGCTGATCTTTAGCTTCCAGTTTTCCCAGTCACTGGTCGAGACTCAGTGTAGGTGAAATAAAGTCTGCTTTATTGAGCAACTGCACCAATTTATGCAGTATACAGAAAGTGATTATATGAAACTGTAATCCCATCACATCCCCCATCCCCTCCCCAGACATTCTGTCTGCACCACACCACAGGGGTCCACCTGATAAAATAGCTCCAGACAGCCCTAGCAGGAGCCTGGCCAAAATGTCATTGTCCTGAGCTCTTTCAGAGTACAATGGGAGATAATGAAGGGGGGGGGGGGTGCTGACAGTCTTTTGATAACAAGTTACACAGTATAACATAATGACACATATCCAACACCAATGCACATTTAACTCAAGCTGATGACCATGTCGACTCATCACATAGCCCCCCAAGTTAAAGGATGGCAGACCCGGTGAGACCCTCTATGGGTCTACTTGGGGATGTCCATGTTAGTCACCCTTCCAGTTCTTTTTGGTGAGATATTCCATCAGCATTTGCATTGTGTTTCCCAGGCCGGTATTAGATTGTGAAAGTGAACGGCTGAAGGGACAGGCTCCACCGCAACAGCCGTCCATGTGCCCCGGACACCCGGTTCAACCAAACAAGGGGGATCTCCAAAATCCTAGTTCGAAGTCGCTAGGAAGGAGGCTGCCCCTCAGGCTTCTCCAGCAGCCCCACTGACGGTTCAGTCCGTCACATTTCTCCCCTCCCAACAGTAGACTAACCAGGTACCTGACCCCCAACTGGTCTGGACCTGTGTTAGTCAGACAAGATAAATCCAAAACCTCTTCCAACTGGTCCGCTTGACTCTGCTGCAGGTGAGTGATGCCACCCACATCATCTCCTGGGTCTCCATCTGCCGCTGGGGAGAGAAGTCGGCTACCTCTTCTCTCTGGGTCTTCATCTGCCGCTGGGGAGGGAGGTCGGCTACCTTTTCTCCCTGGGTCTTCATCTGCCGCTAGGGAGAGAAGTCGGATACCTCTTCTCCCTGGGTCTCCATCTGCCGCTGAGGAGGGAGGTCGGCTACCTTTTCTCCCTGGGTCTTCATCTGCCGCTGGGGAGGGAGGTCGACTACCTCTTCTCCCTGGGTCTTCATCTGCAGCTGGGGAGGGAGGTCGGCTACCTCTTCTCCCTGGGTCTTCATCTGCCTCTGGGGAGGGAGGTCGGCTACCTCTTCTCCCTGGGTCTTCATCTGCCGCTGGGGAGGGAGGTCGGCTACCTCTTCTCCCTGGGTCTTCATCTGCCGCTGGGGAGGGAGGTCGGCTACCTCTTCTCCCTGGGTCTTCATCTGCAGCTGGGGAGGGAGGTCGGCTACCTCTTCTCCCTGGGTCTTCATCTGCCTCTGGGGAGGGAGGTCGGCTACCTCTTCTCCCTGGGGAGGGAGGGAGGCTACCTCTTCTCCCTGGGTCTTCATCTGCCGCTGGGGAGAGAGGTCGGCTACCTCTTCTCCTTGGGTCTTCATCTGCCGCTGGGGAGGGAGGTCGGCTACCTCTTCTCCCTGGGTCTTCATCTGCTGCTGGGGAGGGAGGTCGGCTACCTTTTCTCCCTGGGTCTTCATCTGCCGCTGGGGAGGGAGGTCGGCTACCTCTTCTCCCTGGGTCTTCATCTGCCGCTGGGGAGGGAGGTCGGCTACCTCTTCTCCCTGGGTCTTCATCTGCAGTTGGGGAGGGAGGTCGGCTACCTCTTCTCCCTGGGTCTTCATCTGCCTCTGGGGAGGGAGGTCGGCTACCTCTTCTCCCTGGGTCTTCATCTGCCGCTGGGGAGGGAGGTCGGCTACCTCTTCTCCCTGGGTCTTCATCTGCCGCTGGGGAGTGAGGTCGGCTACCTCTTCTCCCTGGGTCTTCATCTGCCGCTGGGGAGGGAGGTCGGCTACCTCTTCTCCCTGGGTCTTCATCTGCCGCTGGGGAGGGAGGTCGGCTACCTTTTCTCCCTGGGTCTTCATCTGCCTCTGGGGAGAGAGGTCGGCTACCTCTTCTCCTTGGGTCTTCATCTGCCGCTGGGGAGGGAGGTCGGCTACCTCTTCTCCCTGGGTCTTCATCTGCTGCTGGGGAGGGAGGTCGGCTACCTTTTCTCCCTGGGTCTTCATCTGCCGCTGGGGAGGGAGGTCGGCTACCTCTTCTCCCTGGGTCTCCGTGTTGCTCTCTGGCTGGGAGTGGAGGTTGCTTTGTGGGCAGAGATCAGCGGTACTCTGCCCTGGTGCCAGTGCTTCAGCTGGGTAAACTGGTGCGCAGTCCTGCCCTGTAACATAGGGGATAGGTAGGGCAGATGCCAGCGGCGCTCTGCCCAGATGCCTGCTCTTCCGCTGGGATGTGGTCAGGAAATCCTACCCCCAGGACCTTGTTGCGGGTCTGCTGTGGAGAGGAGGGATCGCTTACCTCCTCCCCCTGGCATTCCAGAGGGGTTGGTTGGGGATCTGTACTGGCCGTCCAGCATCCCTGTAGGTCTGGTGCAGAGACTGCGGTCCCATCCGCACCATAGGAGTTAGGGGTGCTGTCCCCCTGTGGTTGGGGAGAGAGACCGGTTGTCTCCTCTCCCTGCAAGGTACACTGCCGCTGGGGAAGGGAGATGGTGCTCTCCTCACCCTGCATGGTACACTGCCACTGGGGAAGGGAGACGATGGTGCTCTCCTCTCCCTGCAAGGTACACTGCCGCTGGGAAAGGGAGACGATGCTCTCCTCTCCCTGCAAGGTACACTGCCGCTGGGGAGAGAGACCGGTTGTCTCCTCACCCTGCAAGGTACACTGCCGCTGGGGAAGGGAGATGGTGCTCTCCTCACCCTGCATGGTACACTGCCACTGGGGAAGGGAGACGATGGTGCTCTCCTCTCCCTGCAAGGTACACTGCTGCTGGGGAAGGGAGACGATGCTCTCCTCTCCCTGCAAGGTACACTGCCGCTGGGGAGAGAGACCGGTTGTCTCCTCACCCTGCAAGGTACACTGCCGCTGGGGAAGGGAGACGATGCTCTCCTCTCCCTGCAAGGTACACTGCCGCTGGGGAGAGAGACCGGTTGTCTCCTCACCCTGCAAGGTACACTGCCGCTGGGGAAGGGAGACGATGCTCTCCTCTCCCTGCAAGGTACACTGCCGCTGGGGAAGGGAGACGATGCTCTCCTCTCCCTGCAAGGTACACTGCCACTGGGGAAGGGAGATGGTGCTCTCCTCTCCCTGCAAGGTACACTGCCGCTGGGGAGAGAGACCGGTTGTCTCCTCACCCTGCATGGTACACTGCTGCTGGGGAAGGGAAACGATGCTCTCCTCTCCCTGCAAGGTACACTGCTGCTGGGCACGGGAGATGATGCTCTCCTCTCCCTGCAAGGTACACTGCCGCTGGGGAAGGGAGATGGTGCTCTCCTCACCCTGCATGGTACACTGCCACTGGGGAAGGGAGACGATGGTGCTCTCCTCTCTCTGCAAGGTACACTGCCGCTGGGAAAGGGAGACGATGCTCTCCTCTCCCTGCAAGGTACAATGCCGCTGGGGAAGGGAGACGATGCTCTCCTCTCCCTGCAAGGTACACTGCCGCTGGGGAGAGAGACCGGTTGTCTCCTCACTCTGCAAGGTACACTGCCGCTGGGGAAGGGAGATGGTGCTCTCCTCACCCTGCATGGTACACTGCCACTGGGGAAGGGAGACGATGGTGCTCTCCTCTCCCTGCAAGGTACACTGCCGCTGGGGAAGGGAGACGATGCTCTCCTCTCCCTGCAAGGTACACTGCCGCTGGGGAGAGAGACCGGTTGTCTCCTCACCCTGCAAGGTACACTGCCGCTGGGGAAGGGAGACGATGCTCTCCTCTCCCTGCAAGGTACACTGCCACTGGGGAAGGGAGACGATGCTCTCCTCTCCCTGCAAGGTACACTGCCGCTGGGGAGAGAGACCGGTTGTCTCCTCACCCTGCATGGTACACTGCTGCTGGGGAAGGGAGACGATGCTCTCCTCTCCCTGCAAGGTACACTGCCGCTGGGGAAGGGAGACGATGGTGCTCTCCTCTCCCTGCAAGGTACACTGCCGCTGGGGAAGGGAGATGGTGCTCTCCTCACCCTGCATGGTACACTGCCACTGGGGAAGGGAGACGATGGTGCTCTCCTCTCCCTGCAAGGTACACTGCCGCTGGGAAAGGGAGACGATGCTCTCCTCTCCCTGCAAGGTACACTGCCGCTGGGGAGAGAGACCGGTTGTCTCCTCACCCTGCAAGGTACACTGCCGCTGGGGAAGGGAGATGGTGCTCTCCTCACCCTGCATGGTACACTGCCACTGGGGAAGGGAGACGATGGTGCTCTCCTCTCCCTGCAAGGTACACTGCTGCTGGGGAAGGGAGACGATGCTCTCCTCTCCCTGCAAGGTACACTGCCGCTGGGGAGAGAGACCGGTTGTCTCCTCACCCTGCATGGTACACTGCCGCTGGGGAAGGGAGACGATGCTCTCCTCTCCCTGCAAGGTACACTGCCGCTGGGGAGAGAGACCGGTTGTCTCCTCACCCTGCAAGGTACACTGCCGCTGGGGAAGGGAGACGATGCTCTCCTCTCCCTGCAAGGTACACTGCCGCTGGGGAAGGGAGACGATGCTCTCCTCTCCCTGCAAGGTACACTGCCACTGGGGAAGGGAGATGGTGCTCTCCTCTCCCTGCAAGGTACACTGCCGCTGGGGAGAGAGACCGGTTGTCTCCTCACCCTGCATGGTACACTGCTGCTGGGGAAGGGAAACGATGCTCTCCTCTCCCTGCAAGGTACACTGCTGCTGGGGACGGGAGATGATGCTCTCCTCTCCCTGCAAGGTACACTGCCGCTGGGGAAGGGAGATGGTGCTCTCCTCACCCTGCATGGTACACTGCCACTGGGGAAGGGAGACGATGGTGCTCTCCTCTCTCTGCAAGGTACACTGCCGCTGGGAAAGGGAGACGATGCTCTCCTCTCCCTGCAAGGTACAATGCCGCTGGGGAAGGGAGACGATGCTCTCCTCTCCCTGCAAGGTACACTGCCGCTGGGGAGAGAGACCGGTTGTCTCCTCACTCTGCAAGGTACACTGCCGCTGGGGAAGGGAGATGGTGCTCTCCTCACCCTGCATGGTACACTGCCACTGGGGAAGGGAGACGATGGTGCTCTCCTCTCCCTGCAAGGTACACTGCTGCTGGGGAAGGGAGACGATGCTCTCCTCTCCCTGCAAGGTACACTGCCGCTGGGGAGAGAGACCGGTTGTCTCCTCACCCTGCAAGGTACACTGCCGCTGGGGAAGGGAGACGATGCTCTCCTCTCCCTGCAAGGTACACTGCCACTGGGGAAGGGAGACGATGCTCTCCTCTCCCTGCAAGGTACACTGCCGCTGGGGAGAGAGACCGGTTGTCTCCTCACCCTGCATGGTACACTGCTGCTGGGGAAGGGAGACGATGCTCTCCTCTCCCTGCAAGGTACACTGCCGCTGGGGAAGGGAGACGATGGTGCTCTCCTCTCCCTGCAAGGTACACTGCTGCTGGGGAAGGGAGACGATGCTCTCCTCTCCCTGCAAAGTACACTGCCGCTGGGGAAGGGAGACGATGCTCTCCTCTCCCTGCAAGGTACACTGCTGCTGGGGAAGGGAGACGATGCTCTCCTCTCCCTGCAAGGTACACTGCTGCTGGGCAAGGGAGATGATGCTCTCCTCTCCCTGCAAGGTACACTGCCGCTGGGGAAGGGAGACGATGCTCTCCTCTCCCTGCATGGTACACTGCTGCTGGGGAAGGGAGATGGTGCTCTCCTCTCCCTGCAAAGTACACTGCCGCTGGGGAAGGGAGACGATGCTCTCCTCTCCCTGCAAGGTACACTGCTGCTGGGGAAGGGAGACGATGCTCTCCTCTCCCTGCAAGGTACACTGCTGCTGGGCAAGGGAGATGATGCTCTCCTCTCCCTGCAAGGTACACTGCTGCTGGGGAAGGGAGACGATGCTCTCCTCACCCTGCATGGTACACTGCCACTGGGGAAGGGAGACGATGCTCTCCTCTCCCTGCAAGGTGCACTGCCGCTGGGGAGAGAGACCGGTTGTCTCCTCACCCTGCAAGGTGCACTGCTGCTGGGGAAGGGAGACGATGCTCTCCTCTCCCTGCAAGGTACACTGCCGCTGGGGAAGGGAGATGGTGCTCTCCTCACCCTGCATGGTACACTGCTGCTGGGGAAGGGAGATGGTGCTCTCCTCACCCTGCATGGTACACTGCCACTGGGGAAGGGAGACGATGGTGCTCTCCTCTCTCTGCAAGGTACACTGCCGCTGGGAAAGGGAGACGATGCTCTCCTCTCCCTGCAAGGTACAATGCCGCTGGGGAAGGGAGACGATGCTCTCCTCTCCCTGCAAGGTACACTGCCGCTGGGGAAGGGAGACGATGCTCTCCTCTCCCTGCAAGGTACACTGCCACTGGGGAAGGGAGACGATGCTCTCCTCTCCCTGCAAGGTGCACTGCCGCTGGGGAGAGAGACCGGTTGTCTCCTCACCCTGCAAGGTGCACTGCTGCTGGGGAAGGGAGACGATGCTCTCCTCTCCCTGCAAGGTACACTGCTGCTGGGGAAGGGAGATGGTGCTCTCCTCACCCTGCATGGTACACTGCCACTGGGGAAGGGAGACGATGCTCTCCTCTCCCTGCAAGGTACACTGCCGCTGGGGAGAGAGACCGGTTGTCTCCTCACCCTGCAAGGTACACTGCCGCTGGGGAAGGGAGACGATGCTCTCCTCTCCCTGCAAGGTACACTGCCGCTGGGGAAGGGAGACGATGCTCTCCTCTCCCTGCAAGGTACACTGCCGCTGGGGAAGGGAGACGATGCTCTCCTCTCCCTGCAAGGTACACTGCTGCTGGGGAAGGGAGATGGTGCTCTCCTCACCCTGCATGGTACACTGCCACTGGGGAAGGGAGACGATGCTCTCCTCTCCCTGCAAGGTACACTGCCGCTGGGGAAGGGAGACGATGCTCTCCTCTCCCTGCAAGGTACACTGCCGCTGGGGAAGGGAGACGATGCTCTCCTCTCCCTGCAAAGTACACTGCCGCTGGGGAGAGAGACCGGTTGTCTCCTCTCCCTGCAAACATACTGCCACTGGGGAGCAGGACCAACTGTCCCTACTCCCTGAACCTCCGGCTGCCGTTGGGGATCTGGGCCGACCGCCCGGCATCCCTGTAGGGCCGGTGGAGAGACCTCAGTCCCATTTCCACCTGCCATATGAAGTTCCCCCAGCACCTGTCTATCAGGTCCCTTACCTCTGTAGCTGGTAGAGAGGAAATGGGGTTGGCCGCCATCTTTCCCAGAAGCTTCAGGGGGGCTATGGGTGCAGGGCAGAGGCTGACAGCACTCTACCCTGTTGCCAGCTCTTCTGCTGGGAAGTAAACTGCCAGTTTGGTGCCTTGCAGAATCTCCAGGGTCACTGATTGCTGTAGGCAGAGGCCTGTGGAGCTTTGCCCTGATTACAACTCTTCAGCTGGGGCTAGTAGTTCCTCTGCATCGGCCTGCGGTCGGGGAGAGGGGCTGCCGGCCTTGGTCCCTGGAGTTTCAGAGGTGCATTTGGGGCTGGGAAGAGGTCAGCAGTGCCCTGCCCTGATGCCAGCTCTTCAGCTGGGACTAGTAGTTCCATGACATCTGTGGTTGCTGGGGCATGCTGTTGAGCAATGTCGAACAGTCTTTGGTATGCCTGTTCCAGCTCCCATTCCTGTGTAAGGGTACTTTCACACTAGCGTTTTTCTTTTCTGGCACTGAGTTCTGTCCTAGGGGCTCAATACCGGAAAATAACTGATCAGTTTTATCCTAATGCATTCTGAATGGAGAGCAATCCGTGCAGTATCCATCAGGATGCATCAGTTCAGTCACTGTACGGTTTTTGGACGGAAAAAAATACCACAGCATGCTGCAGTATTTTCACTGTCCAAAATTCCGGAATACTTGCCACTTTACATTGAAATGCATTAATGCCAGATCCGGCCCTAAGTGTTCCGGCAAAACGGATCCGGCATTGCGGTCTGCTCCTGCTCAGACCGCAAAAAATGTGACACCGGACAGATGGATCCGGCATTTCAATGAATTTGTCATACAGATCAGGATCCTGATCCGTCTGACATATGCCATCAGTTTGCATACGTTGTGACGGATCCGGCATGCTGTTCCGGTGACGGAACTGCGTGCTGGAATCCTCTGCAGCAAGTGTGAAAGTACCCTAACTGAAAAGTCCAAATCAGTCCGCAATCCGAGCTCACTGGGGAGTTCCAACTTCCTCCCTTCTCCACTCCTGTGCACTCCCAAATTGTGGATCCTCCTGGAGTGCCTCAAATATAAGTCCCAGGCAGCCAAAGTCATAGCCCTCTGTGGGATCATTGTTCTCCAGCCATGGACACAATTGGGTGACATATCACTGTAGCGCCCGATACACATCATCCAGCATCAGTTCCGTTTGGAGCAGCTCATCTATCTCCAAGGGCTGCTGTCCTAGGAAAGGAACACGCAAGTCCCATTGTTGCCAGTATTGTTCCTCAGATGTAGGGAGGACCTTGCCACAATAATGCTGCTGCAATTGAAGGGTCTCCATCCAGATCTCCCGGCGTCTCTCCTTCACAGCCTATCCTGGGCAGAACCAGGATTCTGGAGCTGGGCCAGCACTTCCATGGCCGTAGGCAACTGTGGCTCTTCTCCTATGTCAGCAGAAAACTTGGTCCCGGTGGTGGTTTGAATGTCTCCTTAGGCAAGAAAGAGCATCCCACTGCTGCCACCAATGTGACGGACCCCCAGCACTCAGGAAGAGTATGTCCTCCTCTGTATTCTTCCTTACTCAGGAGATATTACAAACGGCTGGTCTTTAGCTCCCAGTTTTCCCAGTCACTGGCCGAGACTCAGTGTAGGTAAAATAAAGTCTGCTTTATTCAGCAACTGCACAAACTTATATACAGAAAGTGATCAGCTAAAACTGTAATCCCATCGCATCCCCCTTCCCCTCCCCAGACATTCTGTCTGCACCACACCACAGGGGTCCACCTGCTAAAATAGCTCCAGACAGTCCTAGCAGGAGCCTGGCCAGAATGTCATTGTCCTGAGCTCTTTCAGAGTACAATGGGAGATAATGAAGGGGGTGGGGGTGCTGACAGTCTTTTGATAACTAGTGTTGAGTGGCAGGAGCCATATTCGATTTCATGATATTTCACGAATATATGGACGAATATTCGCCTTACATTCAGTAATTCGCGAATTCGCTTTATTCGTGCCCTTTTTTTTCTTTTCTTTTTTATCGCAATGTAAATTTTGCGTAATGCGCATGTGTAATAGGGAGTGGCGTTACTCCAACTACTGGAAGTTTGAGAAGATTGGAAAAGATGGTGGGAAGCAATTTTCGTGACAGCGAGGAAGAACTACTGATCCATGTAAGTAATTTGACAGCAGTGTATTTGATTACATGTCCCGTGCATGTCAGAACAATCACTTTATATGCAGATTCTCCGCTCCGAAATTCTATTCGCAATACATAAAAGTTCACATTTAATCATGTCTAAGTATATTACTGTAGTGACATCTCAGCACTATGTCAGCAGCATGTATGCATGGACATCATAGAAATATCTCATATGCACATCCATTTTCCTGCCGCACAATTTAAATGGCTAACAAAAATAGAAGTGAGGTCACATAGCGAGCTTTCGAGACATCACCAGTCCCTTCATTAGGCAGAACATATGAAGAACATATGAAGAAACAGCAAGATTTATACAATACTAACAAAGACATGGCGGAATGAAAGATAACCGAACAACATATCCAAGATCTTGAGAATGAGTCCTTTATTATCTCACAGATGAGGGGTGTGAAAGTTTTATGGTCTCTAAATTTATGTTATCTCAGAGGTGTTATCCTGGTGCCCCGACTATGTTTTATACTTGTATTACATATATCCCCCAATTAACTCCTTAACGCCCAACGAAGTACATGTACATCAGATCTGCACTTGACTTAAAGCCCAGTGATGTAAATGTAGTGCATGGTGATGGGGCGGGTTCAAATCAGCAGCTGCGCCTGCCCGCCTGATCGGGGGCAGGGGTCTGGGTGTCACTGATAGCCGGACCCCGGCTGCATGCGCCGGCATCTGTAAAATTACCAATGTTGGTGCATAAACCCATCAGGTCCCAGCGCTGCTGTGACGGTGACCTGATGGCAGGGAAGGTAGCCCGATGCATTCCTTAGGCATCGTGGTTTCCTTCCGGGAGGGCCTGCGAGATATAGCCCCCTGTATTACACTGTTAATACACTTACAGCCAATGTATTACAATACCGAAGTATTGCAATGCATTGTAAAGGGAATCATACCCCAAAAAGTTGAAGTTCCAGCGGTGTATCTAAAAAAAGAAGGGAAAAAATTTTTGGGGAAAATTTACGTTTTCCCAAAAAAAAATATATTTACTCTTCAAGTTAAAAAAAATGTGCTTTTAAATAAAAAATTTAAAAGAATTGCAAAAAAAAAAAAAGACCATTTCCAGAACAACATATCAAAGATCTTGAGAATGAGTCCTTTATTATCTCACAGATGAGGGGTGTGAAAGTTTTATGGTCTTTAAATGTATGTTATCTCAGAGACCTGGTGCCCCCACTATGTCTATAGAAAACTATTTTGATCTTGTAGAGTGTTTCATAAATCCCAGGTAAAAATTCAGTCCAGTATATAAAGTGTCAAGTAGTGTTATAAATTTGTATTCCCAAAATCTTTTAGCTCTTTATGATATAAAGTTATCTTTTACTATGAGAACTTTCATGTGTTCTTCATTGTGTCCTGTGCTACAGAAATGCTTAGCCACAGGAAAGTGTAGATTCCTCTTTTATCACAAACTAACCAACTACAGTTGTTTTCAAAATGATTCAACCCCCACTGAAATTGAGTGTTTTGTCCAGTTTGACATTGATTTTGATCATTTCAGTCGTCTTGTTTACAATTAAATCAAAGAGGCACTTGTAAGTCAGACAAATATAACATAACATTTATAATGAAATAACCACAAATGTCTTTTCTGTGCTTACATCATTATCAGTTTTATTCAACCCCCAAGTGACATTCAATCTTAGTACTTAGTACAACATCCTTTTCCAGTTATAACAGCTTTTAACCGTGAAGCATAGCTTGACACAAGTGTCTTGCAGCGATCTACGGGTATCTTCGCCCATTCTTCATGGGCAAAAGCCTCCAGTTCAGTCACATTCTTAGGCTTGCGCGCTGCAACAGCTTTCTTTAAGTCCCACCAGAGGTTCTCAATCGGATTTAGGTCTGGGGACTGCGATGGCCACTTCAAAATGTTCCAGCCTTTAATCTGCAGCCATGCTCTAGTGGACTTGGAGGTATGCTTGGGATCATTGTCCTGTTGAAAGGTCCAACGTCTCCCAAGCCTCAGGTTTGTGACGGACTGCATCACATTTTCATCCAATATCTCCTGGTACTGAAGAGAATTCATGGTACCTTGCACACGCTGAAGCTTCCCTGTACCTGTAGAAGCAAAACAGCCCCAAAGCATGATTGACCCCCGCCATGCTTCACAGTAGGCAAGGTGTTCTTTTCTTCATAGGCCTTGTTCTTCCTCCTCCAAACATAGCGTTGATCCATGGGCCCAAACAGTTCTAATTTTGTTTCATCAGTCCACAGAAAACTATCCCAAAACTTTTTTGGTTTGTCCACATGACTTTTGGCATACTATAGTCGACTCAAGGGGGTGCGCCTGGGAGTTCCGGCATGGAGGCCTTCATTACGCAGTGTGCGCCTTATTGTCTGAGCTGAGACTTCAGTACCCACATCTGACAAATCTTTTTTCAGTTCCTCAGCAGTCACACGGGGACTTTTCTCCACTTTGCGCTTCAGGTAGCGCACAGCAGTCGGAGTCAGCATCTTCTTTCTGCCACGACCAGGTAGCGTTGCAACAGTGCCCTTTGCCTTGAATTTGCGAATGATGCTTCCTATGGTGTCTCTTGGTATGTTTAACATCTTTGCAATCTTCTTATAGCCATTGCCCTTCCTGTGAAGAGAAATCACCTCTTCTCTTGTCTTCCTGGACCATTCTCTTGACTTCACCATGTTTGTAAACACACCAGTAAATGTCTAGAAGGAGCTGAGTATCACAGTCCTTTTACATCGGCCTAATTGGTGCTTATTATGCTTGATTGCTGCTCCTTGACATCCACAGGTGTTTTCAATACCTGATCGAAAACACTTGAATGAACCTCTGTTCTTAAGAGTGGTAGTCTTTAAGGGGTTGAATAATTGTGTCAATGAAGAAATCACAAAAAAAACATTAAATACTGTATTACAAAAACAATTGATGTCATTTTAGTTGCATTTGGTTCTTTAAAAAGTCCTTGTAAGATTTCATTCTGAACACAAATGTACACTAAAACCCTTTACAGCATTGGGGGTTGAATAATTTGGAACACAACTGTAAATACTATTATACTCTACTGAACTTGCATTAGCTAACTAACTAAATAACATTAAACTATACTGATCTATCACTAACTAACCAACTATACAATCATCTTAAATGTAATAAACCAACTAATTGCTCTGTAAATCGTCAGTACTGTAACAAAAACTCACAACAAAGGACTAACTGCCTATTAATCTTAATTGAAAGTCATTGTACATTTTTTTAAAATCCTAACAGTTATTCAAAAACTAAAAAGAAAAATCCCACATCAGCAGCATGCCGACGCTAGTAAGGGAGCAGCTACAGAGGGTACACCAGCAGCAGCGTCAGCTTGAAAAAAAAGTACTTAATCTGGAGGAGCAGCATAAGAAGTGGAACAAGGAGTTGATGGACAGAAAGAACTCCGCGCTTTGCTTTAGAGGCCTTTTGTTTTGCACTACATTGTTAATAAACATTTTCTTACGTTTAAATGTTTGCTTTCGTATTTTTTATATTGTTATGTTTTGGAGTAATTTTAAGTTATAAGGTTGCAGGAAGGCCCCTTGAGTCAAAGTCATTTGGATCAGGACAAACAGCAGCAGCAGGTAAAGGTAACAGTGGAGTAAACAGCCTACACAAAACTAAATAGGATCAGGACAGACAGTAGCAGCAGCAGCATGTAAAGTTAACGGTGGAGTAAACGGCCAACACAAAAGCTTGCAGGATCAGGACAGACAGCACCAGCAGCAGGTACATGGTTAACGATGTAGTATAAGGGCTACACATATCTTGGCCAAAGTCAGTAATACAATACAGGAGCCATTTATTTGTTAGGATGAGAAATATGTTCCAGGAATGGTCAGCCGCAAGACTGGTGCAACCCCAAAAATGAACTTATACACCTCAGCATGTTCTTTGTTGGCAGCAGCAATGTGGTCCCATGCATATAAATTGCACACTATTACTTTTCCATTTTTTATTTTAAATGATTTTTAAGATTGTAAAGGCCAACATAAATTAATATTTATATATATATATATATATATGCGCCTCGGCCCAGCACAAAGACAATGTTCATTTATTCAACCCAAAGCGACGTTTCAGTTCACACAATGGGACCATTCTGAAGAAGAAAATTGAATGGTGTCAAGTACAAATACAAATTCAGTTGATTA
Source organism: Bufo bufo (assembly GCF_905171765.1). NCBI lineage: Eukaryota > Metazoa > Chordata > Amphibia > Anura > Bufonidae > Bufo > Bufo bufo. The sequence goes on from NC_053390.1 coordinate 2,653,036, forward strand.
TTTTATGAAAAAGAATAATATTTGATTTTTAGTAATTGTGTTTGATTTCTATTGTGTAAAAAAATAACTGAATAATATAAAAAATAAGTATACATACTGTGAAGACATTAACAACTTACATAAAAGTAAGTGAAATCATCTAAGCTTAATTCTTAAAATGTTATTCATATAAAAATCTTAAACAAAGATAATTTATCTTTAAAATATCAGGTGTACCAAAAAAAAATAAATAAATTGGGGGCGAAAAAACTAACCAGCATGGATCAAATATACCTTCCCATTCGGTTAACTGTGCATGTTGGCGCATTGCTTCCGCATTACATAAAGAAAAAAGTCATGCAATAATGTGATCGCATCGAATGAGTGTCCATTGACAGGGTATTCTGACTCAGATTGTTTTAATAGAGATTTATCCCTAGTGAGACCTCTATGCCTGGCCTGTATAAGCAGATATAATCACTACAGACAATCCTTATCAGATAGCTTGAACTCACCAACACCGAGTTTATCCGTGTAAGTTGCTTTAAGATTTTAACTGCGTAGCAGCACACTTTCCCGTCTGGCATTGAAAATTTCACTATTTAAACCATAACGGTAGTTTTATAATTGCAAATAAACAACAGTGCAATTTGCTTGATGTCCGAGGACCTGAAAAACATAAAGAAAACAGGCTTATAATGCAACAACTAAAATGTAAGGCTTCAAGTGTATCAATTAAAGTTCAAACACTTCTTCCTTAAAGTTTCAGGTAGGATTCAGCAGCCTAGGCAATAAGTTCATTCTCCAAAGGGCAAGAGCAGAATAAGTTCCATGATAGGCCTGATGAAAGTCTTTACAGTCCCTTGTCTTCCAACTTTCACCTCCACCTTACGTACCTTACCGTCATCAGTAGGAACGCTCTTCACAATAAGTCCCATAGGCCACTCGATTCTTTCAGCTTGCACAGATTTCCATCTTTAAAGTTTCCAGGTGGAACAGGAATGGACCCAAGCTTCTGGGTAAGCAGGGTAGCTGGGGAAAGGATAGTTGGGTTCTCTGGATCCTTGTCAGATGGCAGTGGAGCATCCCAATCTTTAATAGACTCTGAGAGCTCTCTAAGTAAGGCTTTACCTTGTATGGTGATGGGAGCCACAAATCCCATTGGATCGTATAGGCTGTTTACTACTGACAGAACACCACGCTTGGTAAATGGCTTGTCTATAGAGCTGCCTTACAACTGAAAGTGTCCTTTAATAGGTCCCACCGTAGGCCCAGACTTCTCTGTATAGGTGGCATGTCCATTCCCAGATTTAAGTCCTTAAACCCTGTGGCATGATCGCCCGGTTGAAAGGCTTTCATAAAAGCAACACTATTTGAGGCAATTTTGTGTAGTCTGAGGCTAGCCCCAGAAAGCATACCTTGTGTCCTTTGGAGCAGGTCTATGGCTTCTTCGTCTGTAGGTAAAGATTTAAGTCCATCGTCAACATAAAAGTCTCTCTCAACGAAGTGTCGAGCATCCGCACCATACTCCTTTCCTCCATCAATGGCAGTCCTTCGTAAACCGTATGTTGCAACAGCGGGTGAGGGACTATTTCCGAAAACATGTACTTTCATGCGGTATTTAATAATCTCATTGTCCATGTTGTTGTCGCGGTGCCACAGAAACCTTAGGAAGTTCCTATGGTCTTATCACGTACAATGAAGCAATGAAACATCTGTTCAAGATCAGCAGTTATGGCAACTGGTTCTCTTCTAAATCTCATAAGTACGTTAGGAAGCTTGGACAGTACGCCTACAAGGTTGTTGGTTAGATTCGGGCCAGTGAGAAGAACATCGTTTAGAGATACACCTTGATGCTTGGCACTGGAGTCAAATACTATCCTGATTTGTTTTGGCTTACATGGATGGTACACTCCGAAGAAAGGCAGATACCAGCACTCATTGTGTCTTTGAAGTGGTGGCGCTGGTTCGGCATGATCATTGGCAAAGATCCTTTTCATAAAGGCGATGATATGGTCCTTCATTTCAGGCCTGTTACTTAGTGTTCGTTGAAGTGAGTTGAATCTGGATAAAGCTTGTTCACGATTGGTTGGGAGTTTGGCCCTTGTAGCACGAAGAGGTAATGGTGCAACCCAACTGTTGGACTCATCCAGAAAGAATTCCTTATCCATTATTTTGATGAATTCTCTGTCTTCAACTGACAAGGCTATTTTGTTGTCCTCACTTGTAGTACGAAACACTGTGGTACCTAGGTTGTCATCACAAAGGACAGGAGTAACATCAGGTACTTGAATGATGTCAAGAAGCTTCTCCTTTACTTCATAATGGTGAGGGCACTGTTTGAAGTGGGATGCACATCCGTTTCCCAACACGTAAGTCTTAAAGGAGTGGATCTCAGATGGCGTACACATCCTGCCCAAGCATACATCGCCCACTATTACCCAGCCTAGGTCAAGTCTTTGTGCATAAGGGGTGTTGTCAGGCCCATCGCACTGATTGCGTACTTTATGTACTCTGAGAATGTCCCTTCCTAACAGGACTAAGATTTCAGCACTCTTGTCCATTGCAGGAATCTCATCAACAAGGTGCCTTAAATGAGGATGGTGATATGCAGCTTCTGGAGTGGGAATCTCCTCCCTTTCGTTTGGTATCTGGTCGCACTCGACTAACGTTGGTAGGGGTATGCCCTCTCCCTCGTTGATATGAGAGACCATAAACCCATCAACCCTTCTGCCGAAGGTCTCTACACGACCAGAACAGGTTCTGAGAGTATATGGTGTTGCGTGACCTTCTATGCCAAAGATCTCAAAGAATTTAGGCTTAGGATCTGTTGCTCTGTTCATCTATTATGGCAGACATCCTAGCAGCTTTCTCAGGATAACTCTTTGGGTATATCTAGACTAGGCATATCATGGCACAGCATTTGTGGTCCTTGCCTTCTCCACAGACTTCTGTACATGAAGAAGAGACATTATCTTTGGTTGGAGCATGACCTTGTTGCTCCCCGCCATGATTTGAGACGGGAGAGAGGAGGTAGGTAGCTGCTGTGGGTTGTCTGGAAGTGGAGTAGGATGCATGACTGTAACATGTCTGTCGCTACCGCATTCTGTGCACTTGATGATAACTTTACAGTCTTTAGCTAAATGGCTATAACAAGCACAGCACTTGTAGCATATGCCAAGTTTCCGGAGAATCTCCCTGTGCTCTTGTAAAGTCTTTACCCTAGGCCCACAACATCTCTTAAGAGAGTGAGGCTTCTTGTGAATAGGACACTGACGATTAGGGTCTTTATCTCTGTCATCCACGACGCCCCCGTTCAGTAGGTGAGGTTGTGGAGGGTGAGATGTCTGTCCTTTTAACAGATATAGCTCTATTTAGGTCTCTACATTTAGCTGCTGTGTTATCATACCTTGATGATGGTGAGGATAAGGCAGGCAGGTTGGATTCACTGAAGCTGAAGCTGGGATCGTTTCTCATCCAGGCTTGATCACTAATGAACCTGTAGAAATATGAAAATGGAGGTAAGGATACATTATAGTCTCTTTTGTATCTTGAGCCCTGTTGTGCCCAATTCTCTTGTAGGCCATATGGCAGTTTAGACACCACTGGGTTGACACCATGAGCGGTGTCCAGGAAGCTTAGTCCAGGTAGACATAGGTCAGTCTTTGCCAACTCTAGCTCCATGAGGAGGTCACTTAGATCTTGGAGCTTGCCATTGTCTTTGTTCCCTACTTTTTTGCAGTCTCTTGAATAGAGCGCTTTCTATGGCTTCAGAGCTACCATAGGCTTGCTCAAGTCTTGTCCATGCAGCAACAAGACCTGCATCTGGGTGGTCAACATGTACTGTTCTGAGTCTTTTAACACGACCTGCAGATTCTGAGCAAATCAAGTTCTTCCTTAGCAGTAAGATTGAGATCGGCAATAGTAGCCTTAAAGGTTGATCTCCAGGCCCTGTAGCTCCCTGGACAGTCGACAAACCTTGAGAGGCTTGTGCTAATGAACTCACGGCGTACCATGTATCTGGCAAAGTCATTCATGTCTGGTCTCCCACTCCTTGGTGTCAAAGTAACTTGTGGAGCCCCTTGGGTGTGAAAGTTCTCTAGTGATGTAGGGTGAGGTTTACCAGGGTAAAATGATGTTGCATGAGCGTTTAACTGTTGTGTAGTCTCTGAGGCTTGTGCTGGCTTTGGTTTGAGCTGCGGATTATCACTGGAAGTTACCTTGTTGTTGACATGAGTTGATCCGGTTTGCTGCATAGATGTACTTGCGTTGTAGACTTGAAGAGACTCAGGCATATAGAGCTGAGAGGTCTCTGTGTTGGGATTCAGAACAGTGTTGTTAGTAGGAGGTACAGGAGATGACTCTGTATCTTTGCAGATGTTATGCTTTAGAACGTATTCACTGGTGCGTTCAGTTGGATCTTCCAGTTCTGCTGGACTAAGGCAGCCTGAATTAGTACTTTGTCCCATTGCTTGTTCAAGGACTTTCAGCCTTGCTAGGGAAGCTGCTTCCTCCCCTTCCATTTGCAGAATCTTTATTTGTGAATCTGCCTCTGCTTGGAGAGCCTTGCTTTGAGCTTCCATCTTGGCTTGATGAGCTGCCATTTGAGCTTCCATCTTGGCTTGTTGAGCTGCCCTTTGAGCTTCCATCTCTGCTTGCTTTCTGGTAAAGGAGCGTTGCGCCTTTTTTGATTCTGCATCAGCACGGGCCTCTATTAACTTGTCGCTTAATGTTGATCTTCTGGAACGAGAGGATCTGGAAGGAAGTACAGTGCGCTTGGTTGTGGTGGATCTATGAGATCTGGTCTCCTGCAGTTGAGTAATGTGGAGTTCTGCCTTAAGCTTAGTATTTTGCACTGCGAGATCCCTTTGTTGGTATAGTGCATCAGTCCTAGTCAGTTCTGCTGAAGAATCCTCTCTATTAGAGTCCTGCAAGAAGGCTGAGTATTTTGCAGACAGCCGCTGGTAGCGTACATACACAGCAAATAGGTGATTTATAGAGTCTCTTATTTCAGCTGGTTGATCATTAAAGTGTGACAAAACTGACATGCGGTGTGAGGTTCTGTCCCAGAGGCCTGACAAATTACTGGAGAACTCATCTCTAGTGGCTTCATAGTTTTCTCTGAGTTTCTGTGTTGGTTTTATTGTACGTTTGGGTCTTACACTCTGTTCGGTAATATCTACAGAGTCTGCTCCCTGTACGTCCGCAGGTTCAGAGGCATGATGCATCTGCGTTGGTTCAGCCATAAAAGAGTGTTCAGAGTCTTGTCTAGATATTTTTTTACGGTTTTGCGAAAAATTGCACTGTCTCTTTAAGAAGACGAGCAGCAGCTTAGACAGGTGAGGTAACAGTGCAATGTAGAGAAACAGTTTTCAACATTCACTTGAAGTGCAGTAAGCTTGTGCGACCATGTGCATTCACAAGATGGCGGATGGCATTGAGCTTGATTGCAGATTAGGCACACACATATACACTGCAGGCTGTAGGAATTCTATGCATCTTTTGACTATTTTGACTCCGATTGTTGTAATAGCGATTTATCCCTAGTGAGACCTCTCTGCCTGACCTGTATGAGCAGATATATTCACTGCGGACAATCCTTATCAGATAGCTTGAACTCACCAACACCGAGTTTATCCGTGTAAGTTGCTTTATTCTGTAAGCCAGATAACAGAGTACAGCAGAACAGATGGATTCCGGTATTGTGCGGTCAAAAGATGATGCTTTTGTAAGCTTACATGACAATACATGTGTACCTGTTCAATGCCTGGAGCAGTATAGAGAAACAGGAAGTGAGGTACACAGAAGAAGGGTGGAGCAATGAAATGAATGACAGATATGACGAACCAGAAAAACAAGTGCATTACCAAAAACGGCCACTAGATGGGAGCATACAACCAAATATGGAATATCATTTATGAATTAAACTATATAGATTACAACTGCGTAGCAGCACACAGGGCGATAACATCATAACAGATCATGTCTTCACACCATCAAAAGAACGCAAGCTGAGCCACAAACGTATAAATACGTCACATTTTTGCTTGCTGACACTACCACTGAAAAAGGGGTGTTACCCCGAAGCGCGTCTGGTCGGAGTGGCCCAGCAAGCACTGTATTATGGACAATACAATATGCTGCCAAATATGCAAGTTAAACTAAACATCTCCATCTAAATTCAGACGTTTACAGAGGTCCGGTTGCAGGTCTCAAGTGGAATACTCAGCCGATTACCCATTTCCCCACAGCGCAGCTTGCGCTGGTCACGTGGATACACTCAAGTCACGTGAGACGCCGCCAGGTCACGTGGGACGCCGCGTTGCGACCGCAAGACCACACGGGACGCCGTAGTAGGTCCGGGCGGTGGGGAATGAAGATACTTGACAATTACTCACAAGCCTGGTGGTAATGTATAATACCGATTACATTGCTATTTATACTTAATACCCATTACTGTCTGATTGGAGATTTGTATTACGCTGTTTACTAAAGGAGATGGACATATTCATATGATTAGTGGTCCATACCAATACCGGACAATCTTAAGCAGCATTTTTACATTTTTTACTAGGTTTTTTTATGGGGACATTTTACAGTAATTTATATATTATTGACTCTAAATGTGGCAATAAGGTGTGCAATATATGACACTCACCTAAGATACTGCTCCAATACCTGAGTACTTTGAAGCCAATTCTAACAGTGGATTTATATCATTCTGTGCTTTATGCTTACCAGAAATTCACAATTGACTGGTCGATGCGCCAAAAGTCTATTATGTTTTTTTTTTCACAATTCTTTATTGGTTTTTATATTTAGTCATCCATGTATATCACATCATTGACATACCAACAATCATGTCAATTTTACATCAATATTTGACAATCTCAACAAGTCGTTCAATAAATATTGTTTTTACGGTTTATATTGTTGTCCAGAGCTCTCAGATATTTGAGTGCCCCTCAAACACTAGATTAAGGTTTAACTTTTGGATCCGGGTGATTCCATAGGAGTCCCTCAGGTGAGCCGCTAATCTTTATATTCGAGCTAATCCTGAACTGGTTGCTCTGGGATGGTGGTGTGCTAACACTGAACTGGTGGCCTGTGGGATGGTCGTGTGCTAATGCTGAACTAGTGACCTGTGGGATGGTTGTGTGCTAACACTGAACTGGTGGCCTATGGGATGGTCGTGTGCTGGTACTGAACTGGTGGCCTGTGGGATGGTCATGTGCTAATACAGAACTGTTGGCTTGTGGAATGGTCATGAGCTAATGCTTAACTGGTGGCCTGTGGGATGGTCGTGGGCTGGTACTGAACTGGTGGCCTTTGGGATGGTCATGTGCTAATACGGAACTGTTGGCTTGTGGAATGGTCATGAGCTAATGCTGAACTGGTGGCCTGTGGGATGGTTGTGTGCTAAGGCTGAACTGGTTGCTCTGGGATGGTGGTGTGCTAATACTGAACTGGTGGCCTGTGGGATAGTCGTATGCTGGTACTGAACTGGTGGCCTGTGGAATAGTTGGATGTTTGAGCCTCTTACTTTAGAAGGTCACCTTCAGTAAACTGTTCAAACTTTTGGCATAGTTGGTGTGATCTAGAAAACATCCTGTAGTGTGGGGCAGATGTATGAAAAATGGCTACAAAAATCCCACCTCAAGCTGAGAACCTGTGGCGTCATCCATAATTCAGTTCCTTAAAAAAAATATTCTTACCCCTTTAACGTTTCCACATTTTTACACATCGCACCCTCAAACCTAAATGATTTTATGTGATCCACCAACACAAAGCAGCAAGTATGTGTGAAGTGAACAGAAAATGAGACATGGTTTTCCAAAAAATTTATAAATAAAAATATGAAAAGTGTGGTGTGCATTTGTATTCAGCCCCCTGTACTCTGATCCCCTTAATAAAATCCAGTCTGTCCTTCAGAAGTCACCTAATTAGTAAATAGAGTCCACCTGTGTAATGTATTCTCAGTATACAGATGTAGCCAAGCTAAAATAACACATGTCACATCTCATGCCATCTTGTGACAAAAGTCATTGAAATACATCAAAAGAGTTTGTTAACCTTTTTGTGCAATTTTAACGTGTTAACCATCAAGTTTTAGCTCAGCTGCATCTGTAACTCCAGAGGTTTGTTAGAGAACCATTAGTGATCAAACAGCATTATGAAAACCAAGGAACCCACCAGACAGGTCAGGGATAAAATTGTGGAGAATTTTAAAGCAAGGTTAAGTTATAAAAAATATTTCACGGAGCACTGTTCAATCAATCATCCAAAAATGAAAGGAGTATGGCACAACTGCAAACCTACCAAGCCATGGCTGTCCACCTAAACTGACAGCTCAGGCAAGGAGAGCACTAATTAGAGAAGCAGCCACGAGGCCCATGATCACATTAGAGAAGCTGCAGAGATCCATAGCTCAGGTGGGAGAATCTGTCCACAACTATTAGCCATGTACTTCACAAATCCAGCTTTTATGGAAGAGTGGCAAGAAAAAAGCCATTTCTGAAAACATAAGAAGTCCTATTTGCAGTTTGCCACAAGCCATGTTGAGGACACAGAAAACATGTGGAAGAAGGTGCTCTGGTCAGATGAGATGTCAGACTTTTTGGCTTAAATGCAAAACTATATGTGCGGCGGAAAACACTGCCCATCACCCTGACCACACCATCACCACCGTGACACATGGCGGTTGGAGCATCGTGCTGGGGAGGCTTTTCTTCAGCAGGGACAGGGAAGCTGGTCAGAGATGATGGGAAGATTGATGGAGCTAAATACAGGGCAATTCTGGAGTAAAACCTGGGGAAGGCTGCAAAAGACTTGAAACTGGGGCGGGGGTTCACCTTCCAGCAGGACAACAACCCTCAACATCCAGCCAGAGATACAATGGAAGAGTTTTGATCAAAGCATATTCCTGTGTTAGAATGGCCCGGTCACCGTCCAGACCTAAATCCCATTGAGAATCTGTGACAAGACCTGAAAATTGCTGATCACAGATGCTCTCCATCCAATATTCTGCAAAGAAGAATGGGCAAAATTTCAGCCTCTAGATTTGCAAAGCTGGTAGAGACATCCCCCAAAAGACTTGCAGCTGCAATTTCAGTGAAAGGTGGTCCTACAACGTATTGACCTAGGGGGCTGAATACTAACGCACACCGCACTGTCCAGATTATTGTTCATTGTGAAAACCTTGTCTCGTCTTCTTCTCACCTCACAAGTTGGTTGATCACATAAAATCCCAATAAAATACATCTAAGTTTGTAGGTGTAAAGTGAAAAATATGGAAAAGTTCAAGGGGTCTGAATACTTTTTCAAGTAACTGTATATAGTAAACCATCTGCTTGATGGGAGCTGACGTCCTGCGCTCATTGCCCCTCATCTGGGGGCCTTCATTTTTACTTCAATAAACCCATTCATGCCACGTGCACCCTTATCAGGTGATGGTAACTCATCCTACCCCTAAAGTCCCCAACCTAATCATCAGATGATGCCCATGCTCACACTAAATGATGAGGGTTATCCTGCAGTGGTAGTATCATCGTGGGTGGTGGGATCCACTATGGCAGACATTCTCACTGACTTGGAATGAGCCAGATGCGTCAGTGTAGATGAATGTGATTGACATCACTGTATAGCTTCGTAAGGTTTTGATGGCTGCCCTATCGGTGGCACGTACGGATGTGAGGAGGATGATGGCTTCTCTTCCAAGCACATACAGGTCCACCATGAGGACCGTCCAGCTCCCGCCTTCTGTTTCATACAGCACTATTTACGGACTTCATGAAATTGTTTATGGCTTTTGGGCGTGCTCAGGTACCGGACCCCCTGTATCGAGGCAGTGCCTGCGGTGAGTGATCGCTGCTCCTCTCTTGGTCAGTCGTTACCTCTATGTGACCCCCGTGGTTAACATTGATATCAGTAGGACAGTGGTATGTGAAGGGTGTGAGCTGGGAGCCTTCGTACGTGCCAGATACTTATGTGTCATCATACGCAGTGCCGTGCGTACGCTGGCACCTGATTGGTTGCGATGACACTGGCGCGCTGCACTTCTGTACGTTCACAATGGGCGCTCTGTATACTCCACTCCTAGGGCTGACTCATGGTTAATAAAACTGTTTGCTGATGGCAGATAAGGTGTAATAATCAGCACTTGCCTATTCACTGTCTGTTTACTAGGGAGGAGGCAACTCGAATTCCACCTTATCTACCGAGCCTTCATTCCTGCAATCTGGAGTGTCAGGTACAGGGCATCCAAAAGCTTCCAGAAAATCTGTACAAGAAAAACTACTTTCACATTAGCGTTTTTTGCGGATCCGTCATGAATCTGAAAAAACGCTTCCGTTACAATAATACAGCCGCATGCATCCTTCATAAATGGATCCGGTTGTATTATGTCTTCTATAGCCATGACCGATCCGTCATGAACACCACTGAAAGTCAATGGAGGACGGATCTGTTTTCTATTGTGTCAGATTGTGTCAGAGAAAACGTATCCGTCCCCACTGACTTACATTGTGTGTCAGGACGGATCCGTCTTGCTCCGCACCACATGGCAGATAGAAAAACGGTGCAGGCAGCGTTTTAGTGTCCGCATTCAGAGCGGAATGGTGACGGATCGGAGGCAAACTGATGCATTCTGAGTGGATCCTTTTCTATTCAGATTGCATTAGGGCAAAACTGATCCGTTTTGGACCGCTGAGCTCTGAACGGATCTCAGAAAAGGAAAGCCAAAACGCTAGTATTAAAGTAGCAAAAAATGAAGCATCAAGAGATTGGACATGATATGGAGGACGTGGTCAGAGTCCAGAGACTGGACATGATATGGAGAATGTGGTCAGCGCCCAGAGATTGGACATGCTATGGAGGACGTGGTCAGCCCCTGGAGATTGGACATAATATGGAGGACGTGGTTAGCGTCCGGAGATTGGACATGATATGGAGGACGTGGTCAGCGCCCGGAGATTGGACATGATATGGAGAATGTGGTCAGAGTCCAGAGACTGGACATGATATGGAGAATGTGGTCAGCGCCTGGAGATTGGACATGATATGGAGAATGTGGTCAGCGCCCAGAGATTGGACATGCTATGGAGGACGTGGTCAGCCCCTGGAGATTGGACATAATATGGAGGACGTGGTTAGCGTCCGGAGATTGGACATGATATGGAGGACGTGGTCAGCGCCCGGAGATTGGACATGCTATGGAGGACGTGGTCAGCGCCTGAAGATTGGACATAATATGGAGGACGTGGTTAGCGTCCGGAGATTGGACATGATATGGAGGACGTGGTTAGCATCCGGAGATTGGACATAATATGGAGAACATGGTCAGAGTCAGTGGCGTAACTACAAATAACTGGGCCCCACAGCAAATTTTGGAACTGGGCCACCCCCACCAGCAACTTCTTCACAACCTTCTCCTCCCGTGCAACCCCCACCCCTGTGGCTAGTCAAGATCGCTCTCTCAGACGAGGCCTGGCATTCGCTCCGTCCTTTTCCTACAATGTCTCTGTATATAATGTCATTGTGTAATACTGTTGAGGGGGCCCTGACAATAAAATCATTTAGTCCTCCTGCTGGGCGGGCCCCTTCTGAGTTCAGGCCCCAAAGCAGCCGCTTCCCCTGCTTCCCCTATAGCTACGCCCCTGGTCAGAGTCCAGAGACTGGACATGATATGGAGAATGTGGTCAGCGCCTGGAGATTGGACATGATATGGAGGAGGGGTCAGCATTTATAGATTGAATATGCTATGGAGAACGTGGTCAGCATCCGGAGATTGGACATGATATGGAGGACGTGACCAGCATCAGGAGATTGGAAATGATATGGAGAAAGTTGTCAGCGTCCAGAGAATAGACATAGTATGGAGAACGTGGTCAGCATCTGGAGATTGGACATGATATGGAGAACGTGGTCATCGCCTAGAGCAGGGATGGCCAACCTGTGGCTCTCCAGCTGTTGTAAAACTACAACTCCCACCATGCCCTGCTGTAGGCCAATAGCTGTAGGCACTCTGAGCTTGCTGGGAGTTGTAGTTTTGCAACAGCTGGAGAGCCTCAGGTTGGCCATCCCTGGCCTAGAGATTGGACATGATATGGAGGACGTGGTTAGCGTACGGGGATTGGACATAATATGGAGACGTGGTCAGCATCCAGAGATTGGACATGATATGAAGAACATGGTCAGCGTCCAGAGATTGGACATAATATGGAAACGTGGTCAGCATCCAGAGATTGGACATCATATGAAGAACGTGGTCAGCATCCAGAGATTGGACATGATATGAAGAACGTGGTCAGCGTCCGGAGATTGGACATGATATGGAGAACATGGTCAGCGTTTGGAGATTGGACATGATATGGAGGAAGTGGTCAGCACCAAGAGATTGGACATGATAAAGAGAAAGTTGTCAACTTTCAAGGATTGGACATGATATGGAGGAGGGGTCAGCGTTTATAGATTGAATAGGCTATGGAGAACGTGGTCAGCATCCGGAGATTGGACATGATATGGAGGACGTGACCAGCATCAGGAGATTGGAAATGATATGGAGAAAGTTGTCAGTGTCCAGAGAATAGACATAGTATGGAGAACGTGGTCAGCATCTGGAGATTGGACATGATATAGAGAACGTGGTCAGCATCCAGAGATTGGACATGATATGGAGAACGTGACCAGCATCAGGAGATTGGAAATGATATGGAGAAAGTTGTCAGCGTCCAGAGAATAGACATAGTATGGAGAACGTGGTCAGCATCTGGAGATTGGACATGATATGGAGAACGTGGTCAGCATCCAGAGATTGGACATGATATGGAGAACGTGGTCAGCGTCCGGGGATTGGACATAATATGGAGACATGGTCAGCGTCCAGAGATTGGACATGATTATAAAGAACATGGTCAGCATCCAGAGATTGGACATGATATGGAGGACGTGATCAGCGTCTGGAGATTGGACATGATATGGAGAACATGGTCAGAGTCCAGAGATTGGACATGATATGGAGAATGTGGTCAGCGCCTGGAGATTGGACATGATATGGAGGACGTGGTTAGCATCCGGAGATTGGACATAATATGGAGAACATGGTCAGAGTCAGTGGCGTAACTACAAATAACTGGGCCCCACAGCAAATTTTGGAACTGGGCCACCCCCACCAGCAACTTCTTCACAACCTTCTCCTCCCGTGCAACCCCCACCCCTGTGGCTAGTCAAGATCGCTCTCTCAGACGAGGCCTGGCATTCGCTCCGTCCTTTTCCTACAATGTCTCTGTATATAATGTCATTGTGTAATACTGTTGAGGGGGCCCTGACAATAAAATCATTTAGTCCTCCTGCTGGGCGGGCCCCTTCTGAGTTCAGGCCCCAAAGCAGCCGCTTCCCCTGCTTCCCCTATAGCTACGCCCCTGGTCAGAGTCCAGAGACTGGACATGATATGGAGAATGTGGTCAGCGCCTGGAGATTGGACATGATATGGAGGAGGGGTCAGCATTTATAGATTGAATATGCTATGGAGAACGTGGTCAGCATCCGGAGATTGGACATGATATGGAGGACGTGACCAGCATCAGGAGATTGGAAATGATATGGAGAAAGTTGTCAGCGTCCAGAGAATAGACATAGTATGGAGAACGTGGTCAGCATCTGGAGATTGGACATGATATGGAGAACGTGGTCATCGCCTAGAGCAGGGATGGCCAACCTGTGGCTCTCCAGCTGTTGTAAAACTACAACTCCCACCATGCCCTGCTGTAGGCCAATAGCTGTAGGCACTCTGAGCTTGCTGGGAGTTGTAGTTTTGCAACAGCTGGAGAGCCTCAGGTTGGCCATCCCTGGCCTAGAGATTGGACATGATATGGAGGACGTGGTTAGCGTACGGGGATTGGACATAATATGGAGACGTGGTCAGCATCCAGAGATTGGACATGATATGAAGAACATGGTCAGCGTCCAGAGATTGGACATAATATGGAAACGTGGTCAGCATCCAGAGATTGGACATCATATGAAGAACGTGGTCAGCATCCAGAGATTGGACATAATATGGAGACGTGGTCAGCATCCAGAGATTGGACATGATATGAAGAACGTGGTCAGCGTCCGGAGATTGGACATGATATGGAGAACATGGTCAGCGTTTGGAGATTGGACATGATATGGAGGAAGTGGTCAGCACCAAGAGATTGGACATGATAAAGAGAAAGTTGTCAACTTTCAAGGATTGGACATGATATGGAGGAGGGGTCAGCGTTTATAGATTGAATAGGCTATGGAGAACGTGGTCAGCATCCGGAGATTGGACATGATATGGAGGACGTGACCAGCATCAGGAGATTGGAAATGATATGGAGAAAGTTGTCAGTGTCCAGAGAATAGACATAGTATGGAGAACGTGGTCAGCATCTGGAGATTGGACATGATATAGAGAACGTGGTCAGCATCCAGAGATTGGACATGATATGGAGAACGTGACCAGCATCAGGAGATTGGAAATGATATGGAGAAAGTTGTCAGCGTCCAGAGAATAGACATAGTATGGAGAACGTGGTCAGCATCTGGAGATTGGACATGATATGGAGAACGTGGTCAGCATCCAGAGATTGGACATGATATGGAGAACGTGGTCAGCGTCCGGGGATTGGACATAATATGGAGACATGGTCAGCGTCCAGAGATTGGACATGATTATAAAGAACATGGTCAGCATCCAGAGATTGGACATGATATGGAGGACGTGATCAGCGTCTGGAGATTGGACATGATATGGAGAACATGGTCAGAGTCCAGAGATTGGACATGATATGGAGAATGTGGTCAGCGCCTGGAGATTGGACATGATATGGAGGACGTGGTTAGCATCCGGAGATTGGACATAATATGGAGACAAGGTCAGCCTCCAGAGATTGGACATGATATGAAGAACATGGTCAGCATCCAGAGATTAAACATGATATGGAGGATGTGATCAGCGTCTGGAGATTGGACATGATATAGAGAACATGGTCAGAGTCCGGAGATTGGACATGATATGGAGAATGTGGTCAGTGTCCAGGGATTGGTGTCACCGCCAGTTCTGTGAGAAGGTCTGGCAGACGTTCTTCTCTACCTTTTGCATGACGTTATTTGTTTTGGTTTCACTTTGTCATCTCCTTTCCTTCTCCCAGGTGCCACCTATTTAGACTAATTGTCTCCCTTTATATTCCATCCCATACTGCCTCACTTTGCGGTTTATACTACTTCCTGGATCAGGTGTTCACTGCTGGAGGTTGCTGCTGCTGTTACCTCAGATAAGTCTTTTTCCTTTATTTGTGTTTCCTTGCTTGCTTGAATCTAGGTGACCCTGACTCCATCCGTATTAAGTGCATGGAGCCGGTGGTGGTGTCCCATCACTATTATAGGGTTTTCAGGTGTCACACAGTATTAGGTACGTTGGCATGCAATCGTCTACGATAGAGACCATTGCATGGGCATAGCAGTCAGGGAGAGCTCTAGGGGTTTTATAGGGCTCACCCATATGCTCCTTAGTTTGGGATCAAGCCAGTCGGATGTTTATTTATAAGTTCAAGCTTTCTGCAACATCATCCGTGACATTTGGACATGATATGGAGGACATGGTCAGCATCCGGAGATTGGACATAATATGGAGGACGTGGTCAGCACTCAGAGATTGGACATGACATGGAGGACGTGGTCAGCATCTGGACATGGTATGGAGAAGGTCATCAGCGTCCAGAGATTGGACATGATATGGAGAACGTGGTCAGCGTCCGGAGATTGGACATGATATGGAGAATGTGGTCAGCGTCCAAAGATTGGACATGATATGGAGGACGTGGTCAGCATCTGGAGATTGGACATAATATGGAGGACGTGGTCAGCACTCGGAGATTGGACAGGACATGGAGGACGTGGTCAGCGTCTGGACATGGTTTGGAGAAGGTGATCAGCGTCCAGAGATTGGACATGATATGGAGGACGTGGTCAGCTCCCGGAGATTGGACATGATATGGAGAACGTGGTCAGCGTCCATGGATTGGACATGATATGGAGGTCGTAGTTGGCATCTGGAGATTGGACATACTATGGAGGACATGACCAGCACCCGGTGATTGGACATGATATGGAGGACATGATTGTTAGCTTAGCGGTCTGTGCTGGCGCTGCTGCCCCTACCCGCGGGCACGGGCTCTGGGCTCCCTCTATCCCTCCTGCTGCCATGCGCCATGCTGACAATCACGGGCAGCAGGTAGCTTAACTGTTGCATCTGTGCTCCATGCCAGAGTTTACTTCCGGCTTGAGTCCAGTACTGTTGTTAGGGCATGCATGGGTGTGTATATCCTCCCTTGTGAGGCAGAACGTACACGCCCTCTGTCTCACCAGCCTATGGCTGGATTGCAGGAAGTATTTAAATGCGCTTCCTACCCCAGGAAGATGTCTGAGCAAATAATGGTCAGTAGCTTGTCTAGTTCCAAGTGTGAAGGTGTTTTTCAAGTTCTGCTTTGCTGTGTACCGGACACTGCTTTTGGAATTATCAGATTTTGCCTGTTTGCCGCCTGCCTCTGAGCTTGGACTTCGTTTATCAACCTTGCTTGATCGCCACCTGCCCTGACACCGGACTTCCTGACCATGTACTTCCCCTCGGTGCTTGCATCGGTATCTCTGACCCCATGGTCAGCTTCCACTGACTCCTGTACTAATCTGGAGTGGCATCTGGCAACCTGGCACCTGCTAGGGTCTCAAAAGATCTGGGGCCCAAGCCCCAATGCATATTGACCAATTTTCTAGGTCAACTAGCGCTGAAGACATTTTACTGTACTTGCTATACAGCTATACCTCTCACATCCAGGGCCTCCCAGGTGACATCTCCTCTGATGTAGATCTTGTCTGTCACCATCTTCTCCATTCGGTCCATACAACTTCTCTCAGCTGACTCGTCTCTGCAGAGTGTAACACATGGACATCTTAGGTCCCTCACTTTTCTGTACCCCCAAATACTATTCTGAAAAAAAATTAGTGCCATACAGATAAACTTCCCCATAGTAATAGTGCTCCTCATAGTCCCACCAATAGTAATTCCCTTCTAGAATGCCCTCATTAGTAATATTGCTCCTTACAGTGCCCCCTACAGTGATAGTGCTCCCAAGAGTGCCCCCATTAGTAGAAGAGCCCTCCGGTATTAATAATGCCCTTACAGATTCCCCAGTAGAAAGGCCCCCCTATTGTTCCCCCAGTGGTAATAAAGCGATCTACAGACCCCTCCGTAGTAATAAGGCCCCCACAGTGCTCTTAGTAGAAATAATGCGGATCCATAAGTCCCTCCTATAGAGCCCCCCCCCAGTAGTAATAAGAACGCCTAATGTCCCCTGGATTTAAAATGCCCCACAGTGCCCCCATATTTATATCGCCCCCTACTGTTATAATGCTCACCCTGAAGTGCCCCAGTATTTATATCGCCCCCTACTGTTATAATGCCCCTAAAGTGCCCCCAGTATTTATACTGCCACCTACTGTTATAATGCTCACCCTGAAGCGCCCCAGTATTTATAATGCCCCCTGTAGTTACATTCCTCCATTTAGTGTCCTCAGAAATTATAATTCCTCAGTCCCTCCACCATACAGTCCCATTAAAATAACATTATTTCCCTCCCTCCATCATAGAGTCCCATGTAAATACCATCACACCATCTCTCCAACATGCATTTGCATATAAATAACATCACCCCCTCAATTTTCTGTCCCATGTAAATAACTTCCCTCCCTTCAGCCCTAACAAACAGTCCCAGTTAAATAACTACAACTCCCAGCATTGCTCTGCCTCTCCCTTCAGTTACCTCTCCTCATGTACAGACCTCACCTCAGCTTCTTCCCAGGACTTCTCTTTCCTGCTGAGCCGTCCTCTCCTGCACTGGTCACATAATGGTGACATAATCGCAGGTCCTTTTCAGCTACTGCATTTAGAGGTGATCACATGACCTGTGATGGCACCACAGGTCCTTCAGCTCTTGCAGGGCATTAGATTCAATTGTATTGCTGTCCTGAGGACGGCAATACAGTTGTATCTATCTGTCAGGCAGGACACTCGGGGCCTGGGACCAGGGCCGGCGCCACCAGTAAGGCGACTTAGGCAGTCGCCTAGGGCGCCATTTAGCAGGGGGCGCCCGTTGCGGTGTAAAAAAAAAAAAAAGTTGGTTATATAACTTCGGCCGGCGGCGCCCCTCATGCTGCGCCTCCTGAGTCTCCGGCCGCCGGCTCATTGCTGCGCAGCCTGCGCCTGCTGTGTGTCTGCTCTGTGCTTTTGTTAATGTAGCGTGGCCGAGCTCTCTTCGGTCCGCGGTACAGGAGCTTTTGTTTCCTGTACCCGGCCGGACTGACAGGAAGTGCTCACTTAGTGTGCACTTCCTGTCAGTCCGGCCGGGTACAGGAAACAAATGCTCCTGTACCGCGGACCGAAGAGAGCTCGGCCACGCTACATTAGAGGTGTGTGTGTGGGGGGAATAATTAGATTGACAAGGGAGGGGGAGGACTAATGAGATTGACAGGGGGTAGGGGGAAATAATGACATTGACAAGGGAGGGGGGGGAATAATGACATTGACAAGGGAGGGGGGGAATAATGACATTGACAAGGGAGGGGGAGGAATAATGACATTGACAAGGGAGGGGGGGGAATAATGACATTGACAAGGGAGGGGGGGAATAATGACATTGACAAGGGAGGGGGGGAATAATGACATTGACAAGGGAGGGGGGGGAATAATGACATTGACAAGGGAGGGGGGGGGAAATAATGACATTGACTAGGGAGGGGGGGAATAATGACATTGACAAGGGAGGGGGGGGGGATAATGACATTGACAAGGGAGGGGGGGGGGAATAATGACATTGACAAGGGAGGGGGGGAATAATGACATTGACAAGGGAGGGGGGGAGGACTAATGAGATTGACAAGGGAGGGGGGGGAATAATGACATTGACAAGGGAGGGGGGAATAATGACATTGACAAGGGAGGGGGGGAGGACTAATGAGATTGACAAGGGAGGGGGGGAATAATGACATTGACAAGGGAGGGGGGAATAATGACATTGACAAGGGAGGGGGGGGGATAATGACATTGACAAGGGGGGGGAATAATGACATTGACAAGGGAGGGAGGGGAATAATGACATTGACAAGGGGGGG
The DNA here is from genome assembly GCF_905171765.1 of Bufo bufo. Classification (NCBI taxonomy): domain Eukaryota; kingdom Metazoa; phylum Chordata; class Amphibia; order Anura; family Bufonidae; genus Bufo; species Bufo bufo. The sequence goes on from NC_053390.1 coordinate 2,672,206, forward strand.
GAATAATGATATTGACAAGGGAGGGGGGGAATAATGACATTGACAAGGGAGGGGGGGAATAATGACATTGACAAGGGAGGGAGAGGACTAATGAGATTGACAAGGGAGGGGGGGGAATAATGACATTGACAAGGGAGGGGGGGAATAATGACATTGACAAGGGGGGGGAATAATGACATTGACAAGGGAGGGGGGGGGAATAATGACATTGACAAGGGGGGGGAATAATGACATTGACAAGGGAGGGGGGAATAATGACATTGACAAGGGAGGGGGGGGGAATAATGACATTGACAAGGGAGGGGGGGAATAATGACATTGACAAGGGAGGGGGGGAATAATGACATTGACAAGGGAGGGGGGGAATAATGAGATTGACAAGGGAGGGGGGGGGTAATGACATTGACAAGGGAGGGGGGGAATAATGACATTGACAAGGGAGGGGGGGGGAATAATGACATTGACAAGGGAGGGGGGGAATAATGACATTGACAAGGGAGGGGGGGGAATAATGACATTGACAAGGGAGGGGGGGAATAATGACATTGACAAGGGAGGGGGGGAATAATGACATTGACAAGGGAGGGGGGGAAATAATGACATTGACAAGGGAGGGGGGGAATAATGAGAGTGACAAGGGAGGGGGGAAATAATGACATTGACAAGGGAGGGGGGGAATAATGAGAGTGACAAGGGAGGGGGGAGGGGGGAATAATGAGAGTGACAAGGGAGGGGGGTGGAATAATATGAGTGACAAGGGAGGGGGGGTGGAATAATGAGAGTGACAAGGGAGGGGGGGTGGAATAATGAGAGTGACAAGGGAGGGGGGGTGGAATAATGAGAGTGACAGGGGAGGGGGGGAATAATGACATTGACAAGGGAGGGGGGAATAATGACATTGACAAGGGAGGGGGGGGAATAATGACATTGACAAGGGAGGGGGGGGGAAATAATGACATTGACAAGGGAGGGGGGAAATAATGACATTGACAAGGGAGGGGGGAAATAACGAGAGTGACAAGGGAGGGGGGGGAATAATGAGAGTGACAAGGGAGGGGGGAGGGGGGGAATAATGACATTGACAAGGGGGGGGGGGAATAATGACATTGACAAGGGAGGGGGGAAATAATGACATTGACAAGGGAGGGGGGGAATAATGAGAGTGACAAGGGAGGGGGGAAATAATGACATTGACAAGGGAGGGGGGGAATAATGACAGTGGGTGTAGATACATGCTGTACACATGATTTTACAGAGATTGGTCATGATATGAAGAACGTGGTCAGCGTCCAAAGATTGGATATGATATGGAGAACGTGGTCTGCGTCTGGAAATTGGACATGATATGGAGGACGTGGTCAACGTCTGAGAATAATATGGAGAACTTGATCAGCGTTGGCAAAGTGGACATGATATGGAGAACGTGGTCAGCGTTTGGAGATTGGACATGATATGGAGAACGTGGTCAGTGTTTGGAGATTGGACATGATATGGAAAACGTGTTCAGTGTCTGGAGATTGGGCATGATATGGAGAACGTGGTCAGTCTGCGGAGATTGGACATGATATGGAGAATGTGGTCAGTGCCCGAAGATTGGACATGATATGGAGAACATGATCAGCGTCTGGAGAATGAAAATGATATGGAGAACGTGGTCAGTGTGCGGAGATTGGACATGATATGGGGTACGTGGTCAGTGTGTGGAGATTGGATAGGCTATGGAGAACGTGGTCAGCGTTTGGAGATTGGACATGACATGGAGGATGTGGTCAGCATCCATAGATTGGACATGATATGGAGAACATGGTCCGCGACCAGAGATTGGACATGTTATGGAGAATGTGTTATGGAGATTGTTATGGAGAAGGATTGGACATGATATGGAGAACATGGTCTGCGTCTGGAGATTAGACATGATATGGTGAACGTGGTCAGCGTTTGGAGACTGGACATGATATGGAGGACTTTGTCAGCATTTGGAGATTGGACATGATATGGAGAACGTGGTCAGCGTCTGGAGATTGGACATGATATGGAGAACGTGGTCAGCGTTTGTAGATTGGACATGATATGGAGAACATGGTCAGTCTGCGGAGATTGGACATGATATGGAGAATGTGGTCAGTGCCCTGAGATTGGACATGATATGGAGAACTTGATCAGCATCTGGAGATTGAACACGATATGGGAAACCTGGTCAGTGTGTGGAGATTGGACATGCCATGAAGAACATGGTCAGCGTTTGGAGATTTGACATGATATGGAGGACGTGGTCAGCGTCCATAGATTGGACATGATATGGAGAATGTCCAAATATTTGATAGTTATATTCCTCCATTTAGTGTCCTCAGAAATTATAATTCCTCAGTCCCTCCACCATACAGTCCCATTAAAATAACATTATTTCCCTTCCTCCATCGTAGAGTTCCATGTAAATACCATCACACCATCTCTCCAACATGCATTCCCATGTAAATAATATCACCCCCTCAATTTTCAGTCCCATGTAAATAACTTTCCTCCCTTCAGCCCTAATAAACAGGCCCCAAATGTTTTAACCTAGCAACGCCCCTGGGCAAAAGCCTATCCTCACCATCAGAGGGTCTAGTGAAGCCCAGGTTGTTGCTTAGTCACGCCTCTCCAGAATATAGCCAGTAAGTGGCGCAGTGGGTCCACACCCGCTTCCATAACAGTGACCAACGTCTGGACATGATATGGAGAATGTGGTCAGTGTCCAGAGAATGGACATGATATGGAGGATGTGATCAGCGTCCAGAGAATGGACATGATATGGAGGATGTAGCCAGCATCAAGAGACTGGAAATGATATGGAGGAGGTGGTGAGCATCCAAAGATTGGACATGATATGGAGGACGTGGCCAGCATCCAGAGATTGGATATGATATGGAGAATGTGGTCAGCATCTGGAGATTGAACATGATATGAAGAACGTGGTCAGTGTCTGGAGATTGGATATGATATGGAGAATGTGGTCAATGTGCGGAGATTGGACTTGATATGGAGAACATAATCCGCGTCTGTAGATTGGACATTATATGAAGAACGTGATCAGCGTCTGGAGATTGGACATGATATGGAGAACGAGATCAGCGTCTGGAGATTGGACACGATATGGAGAACGTGGTCAGTGTGCGGAGATTGGACATGATATGGAGAACGTGGTCAGTGTCCAGGCATTGGAGATGATATGGAGGACGTGGTCAGTGTCCGAAGATTGGACATGTTATGGAGAACTGATCAGCATCTGGAGATTGGATATGATATGGAGAACGTGGTCAGCGTCCAGAGATTGGTCATAATATGGAGAACGTGGTCAGTGTCCAAGGATTGGATATGATATGGAGGACATGTTAGCGTCTTGAAATGATATGGAGAACGTAATCAGCGTTTGGAGATTGGACAAGATATGGAGAACATGGTCAGCATTTGGAGTTTGGACATGATATGGAGAACGTGGTCAGCATTTGGAGATTGAACATGATATGGAGAAAGTGATCAGGGTCTGGAGATTAGACATGATATGGAGAATGTTGTCTGTGTGGGAGATTGGACTTCATGTGGAGAATGTGGTCATTGTGCAGAGATTAGACATGATATGGAGAATGTGATCAGCATCTGGAGATTGGACATGATATGGAGAACGTGGTCATTGTGCGGAGATTGGACATGATATGGAGAACTTGGTCAGCGTTTGGAGATTGGATATGATATAGAGAACGTGGTCAGCGTCCAGAGATTGGTCATGATATGGAGAACGTGGTCAGCGTCCAAAGATTGGATATGATATGGAGAACCTGGCCTGGGTCTGGAAATTGGACATGATATGGAGGACGTGGTCAGCGTCTGAGCATGATATGGAGAACTTGATCAGGGTTTGCAAAGCGGACATGATTTGGAGAACGTGGTCAGCATTTGGAGATTGGACATGATATGGAGAACGTGGTCAGCGTTTGTAGATTGGACATGATATGGAGAACTTGATCAGGGTTTGCAAAGCGGACATGATTTGGAGAACGTGGTCAGCATTTGGAGATTGGACATGATATGGAGAATGTGGTCAGCGTTTGTAGATTGGACATGATATGGAGAACGTGGTCAGCGTTTGTAGATTGGACATGATATGGAGAACGTGGTCAGCGTTTGGAGATTGGACATGATATGGAAACGTGATCAGCGTCTGGAGATTGGACATGATATGGAGAACATGGTCAGTCTGCGGAGATTGGACATGATATGGAGAATGTGGTCAGTGCCCTGAGATTGGACATGATATGGAGAACGTAGTCAGCGTTTGGAGATTGGACATGATATTGAAAATGGGATCAGCGTCTGGAGATTAGACATGATATGGAGAACGTGGTCAGTCTGCGGAGATTGGACATGATATGGAGAATGTGGTCAGTGTCCGGAGATTGGACATGATATGGAGAACATGATCAGCTTCTGGAGAATGAACATAATATGGAGAACATGGTCAGTGTGCGGAGATTGGACATGATATGGGGAACGTGATCAGCATCGGGAGATTGAACATGATATGGAGAACATGATCAGCTTCTGGAGAATGAACATTATATGGAGAAAGTGGTCAGTGTGCGGAGATTGGACATGATATGGGGAACGTGATCAGCATCTGGAGATTGAACATGATATGCGAAACGTGGTCAGTGTGTGGAGATTGGACATGCTATGGAAAACGTGATCAGCTTTGGAGATTGGTCATGATATGGAGAACGAGGTCAGCGTCGAAAGATTGGATATGATATGGAGAACGTGGTCTGCGTCTGGAAATTGGACATGATATGGAGAACGTGGTCAGCATCTGAGCATGATATGGAGAACTTGATCAGCGTTTGCAAAGCGGACATGATATGAAGAACGTGGTCAGGGTTTGGAGATTGGACATGATATGGAGAACGTGGTCAGCGTTTGGAGATTGGACATGATATGGAAAACATGATCAGCGTCTGAAGATTGGACATGATATGGAGAACATGGTCAGTCTGCGGAGATTGGACATGATATGGAGAATGTGGTCAGTGCCCTGAGATTGGACATGATATGGAGAACATGATCAGCATCTGGAGATTGAACATGATATGGGAAACCTGGTCAGTGTGTGGAGATTGGACATGCCATGAAGAACATGGTCAGCGTTTGGAGATTTGACATGATATGGAGGACGTGGTCAGCGTCCATAGATTGGACATGATATGGAGAATGTGGTCAGCGTCCAGAGATTGGACATGTTATGGAGACCCGGGACCCGAACTTGACCCCGAACCTGAACCCCATTGAAGTCAATGGTGACCCGAACTTTTGAGCACTAAAATGGCTGTAAAAAAGTCATGGAAAGGGCTAGAGGGCTGCAAATGGCATCAAAATGTGGTTAAGAGCATGGCAAGTGCTCTGCAAACAAATTTGGATAGGGAAATGACTTTAAATAACATAAAATACGTAAAGATAAAAAATAATAATCTTGATCTAGGAGGACGAGGTCCATATGGAGTAGGAGGTTTAGGAGGCGGTGGATGTGGCGGTGTAGGTGGATGTGGCGGTGGAGGATGAGGAGGAGGTAGCCTACACTGCTTTTTGGTTTTAAATTTATTTTTATTTTTTTAAATTAGGGTACACCCCAAAACATTGGGAAATATAACCTGTGATAACCCCTCAGACAATACACCGGCTGCAGGCCAGGCCAGCACCTCCAAGGGGTAAAGGGCAAGTTCAGGCCATGTGCCCTATTTGGAGACCCAGAAGTTGCAGGGAATGACCCCTGTCAGTCAGTTCGTGTAGGCGTGTGCACACTTACTGCCCCACCCACCATGTCGCACGTCCCCGTGATGTTCACCATCCAATTTGATATCTGCTCTATCAACTTTCGATGTTCTTTTCTGCGCCTACCATGGTGATCACGGGTGGCGGGGAATCAGGGTTCCAGGCCAGAGAGGGAGTGTGAGAAAGAGAGACCACATCCAAGGGGGGATTCATTTTTTCAAATTTAAAATTATAGAGCGGAAATATGGGACAAATTATTAAAGCATAAAAGTGTGACAACTTTTTAAAGTTTAAGCATTAAATGAAAGGATGTGTCGAATATTAATTACTGAATAATTTATTACATGTTATTCCCTGTCACCTCTGCAGAGCGGGGGTTTCTATCCGACAAAATTTTAAAAATGTCACCTGACAATGTAATTGACGATTTTTTTAAATGTATGTTCCTGTCACCTATGTAGAGGTGCCCCAGTGACATTCACCATCCATTTGGATATCTTCTCTATCAACTTTTGATGTTCTCTTCTGAGCCTACCATGTTGATCACGGTTATCGGCGAATCAGGGTTCCACGCCGGAGAGGGAGCGTGAGAAAAAGAGACCAAATTTAAGGGAGATAAATTTATAAAAAAATGTTGGGATCGATCGGAAATGTGGTAAAAGCTGTTGAAACTTTCTGTTGGGGGCAGCATGGACCACTCCATCCTGTCTTTAGATGCCGCAAAGGCGTTTGACAGGATGGAGTGGTCCTTTCTGTGGTCCACATTGTCTCATTTTGGTTTGGGGACGGTAGTTATAGAAATGACCCAAATGTTATATGAACAGCCGTTAGCACGTATCAGTATTAATGGTATTGGCTCTTCTCCCATTATAATGCGGCGGGGGATGAGACAGGGATGTCCTCTCTCTCCCCTTCTCTTTGCTTTATTTATTGAACCACTGGCCTGTAAGATCCGATTAGATAACTGCATAGACGGCTTTGGGGTGGCAGGAGTCAGCGATAAAATAAGCCTATATGCCGACGACGTTATTTTTTTTTTGGACCAGGGATGGAAAATCCTTCCCCATGTGATGGCAGCAATAGAGGACTTTGGTAAATTATCGGGTTATCTGATTAATTGGACCAGGTCATCGCTTCTTCCGCTGAACTGCAGGGCCGTAGATGAGGGGAGTGGAGTCCGGGTCCTGGCCCCCAATGAAACCTTGGACTACTTGGGGGTGAAGATTGGGGTTCCCATAATTAGGTTTTATGAGCTTAATTTGGCCCCGGTGATGAATAAAGTTAAGTCTAAAATATGTGCTTGGCTGAAACTGATATTGGCTCAGACGGATCGAATAGCCCTGGTCAAAATGATTATTCTCCCTATTGTGATGTACCCGATGTGTGCCTCCCTGTTTGGATCGATGATATTTTCTTTTACAGATTGGAGTTGCTCATTAACGATCTAATATGGGGAAGGAAGAGGGTGAGGATTAAACCGAGGTATCTATGGCTGTCACATTCAGATGGTGGATTAGCACTTCCTTGTTTTCAAGGTTATTATTTACGTGCACAGGTTCAACGTTGTTGTAAATTTAAAGAGAGTTTATTAGCACAATATTTGTTGCACGTTATGGAAAAACCAATTGATAATATTTTTACATGTTTGGAATCGGGGTACTTGGGAGAGAGGAAGTCCCTATTGATCCCTTGGACTCTACAGAGGGTTTGGAATAAGCTTAAAGGGCTTCTGTCACCCCCCTACAGTAATTTTTCATTTTTTGGCTACTTATAATCCTTATACTGCGATTTATCAATATATAGGGCTATTACTCTTTTTCGTTCAGTAGTTTCTTAAAAAACAGACTTTTATAATATGTAAATTACCCCTCTACCAGCAAGTAGGGCGGTTACTTGCTGGTAGCAGACGCATCCTCCTTTCATAAAGACGCCCCCTCCTCATGTTGATTGACAGGGCTAGCGAGCGCTCTCGTCCTCTGGCTGGCCCTGTCTGTGTTCTAAATCTCGCGCCTGCGCCGTACTGGTCTTCAGTCGGCACAGGCGCACTGAGAGGAGGACGCTCGCTCGGCCGCTCCTTCCTCAATGCGCCTGCGCCGATGACATCACATCTACACCCCACTGAGGAAGGAGCGGCCGAGCGAGCGTCCTCCTATCAGTGCGCCTGCGCCGACTGAAGACCGGTACGCCGCAGGCGCGATATTTAGAACGCAGACAGGGCCAGCCAGAGGACGAGGGCGTTTGATGGCCCTGTCAATCAACATGAGGAGGGGGCGTCTTTATGAAAGGAGGATGCGGCTGCTACCAGCAAGTAACCGCCCTACTTGCTGGTAGAGGGGTAATTTACATATTATAAAAGTCCGTTTTTTGAAGAAACTACTGAACGAAAAAGAGTAAGAGCCCTATATATTGATAAATCGCACTGTAGGGGGGTGACAGAAGCCCTTTAAGAGGATTCTGAAAGTCTCCTACCCTTTTGCTTTTACCCCTCTGTGGGAGAATAGGAATCTGGTGGAATTCTTCAAAATCACAGATTATGAATATTGGATACGTAGGGGGGTGGTTAATGTCTGTCACCTTTTGCTTTTGGACACTTTAAACCTTTTTCGGATTATAAACTAGCAGCCAGTACATCATTAGATCTGTTTATGTATGCACGTTTAAAACACGTATACGAGGTTTCTAGGAACAATGGGTATATTTTTCCACGGGAGAATGTATTTTTTGACTATTGTTATGCCCAGATAGATCAGAGGATTAAGATAGCCAGTCTATATAGTAAACTTCGAACGGCACTGGCAACTGTAACTCTATTTAAAAGCCCAAATAAATGGGAGCAGGAGCTGCGTTGCCAACCATTACAATGGGCTAGTATTTATAGGAATGTAAGAAAGGCCTCAATCTCTAATGCTCACAGGTTAATACAATTTAAGATCTTGCATCGGATGTACTATACTATACCCCAAAAAGCCAATCGAAATTCCCCCAAAATAAAGGCCGAGACTGTGGCTGTCCTAAATGTGGCTTTGTGAACGCGGATTTTGGGCACTTACTCTGGGAATGTAGTAAAATAAAAAGGTATCGGGAACAGATCTTTGTAGCTCTACAAAAGGAGTCTTCTTCGACATATAGCCCTGGGATGCTGGCAGTGATATTGGGATATTACGCTTTAGATATGGAAGTCCCGGCTCGGGTCAGACAGATCTCAATGAGGGGTCTGATGGTGGCAAAAGTTATTCTAGTCAAATATCGGGGGTCTGTCTCCCCACCCTCGATAAACGAATGGATTCTGTACCTCCAACAAATTAAACTCTATGAGGATATGGAAAGGAAACGGAGAGCGACACGTGTGACCGTTCAGACATAGTGACCAGTGTAATTCTGCCTGCGTGTACCAGAGATGTGGTGACGACAGCCAATTGGGGGGGGGGGATATAGGTTTATTTTTTATACTATCGGTGAATTTACAGTCATATTTATAATCTGTGCAGGATTTTGTGTTATGTGATAAGGTAGTTTGCTACTGTCTTATAGTAAATACCTTGTGTCGGCTGTTCTTTCTATTACAATATGTGCTGTTTTGTATAGAGAAGAAAATGAAATAAAATGGATATTTAAAAAAATATAAACACCCATTTTGGGCAAAAATCTTAACAAAAATAAATAAATAAATAAAAAATACTTTAGAGTCCGTGTCCTTTGTTTTTATTTAAAGTCTCTTATTTCTGAACACAAAAAATGTCTCTTTATGCCAAATCCTATGTGCAATTATAAGTAATAAAAGGAAGACCTTTTTCTGAAGAGCAGGAACAAATGTCAGTCTTAAGGGAGACTTGTCTTTTCTTGATATGATGCGATGCTTGCTCTGACTTGCGATGCTCTGTGATGACTTGCGATGCTCTGTGATGACTTGCGATGCTCTGTGATGACTTGCGATGCTTTGTGATGACTTGCGATGCACTGGCTTGGATACGCTGCTGCAGACCTTAGGCCTAGTGGCGGGAAACTAGCTGGCTGCAGTACGTGGCCTCTTCTGGGATAGCTCTGGACTTTGGCCTCCCACTATGCGTCTCTTTCTCTCTCTAGGGATCGCCGGAGGGTTGGCGCTCTATCTCTGACTATTTTGCCTTTGCCGTTCTGCCACTTTAAGAGTCGGTTGCAGTTTGACTATTGCACACGTTCTATGGCCTCTATGGTAGCTCCGCTGAGGTGTCTTTGCTTGCTCACTCAGGGAACAGTTGCTGCGCGGCGGGATATGCTGGCGCTCCGCTGCTCTAATGCACTCTTTACTGTGCAAGTCGCCCTATGAGAGTAATAGTTCCACTGTGGCAGGCGCAGCACTATGAAGTGCCTTTTGCGCTGTGGCATTAGAAGAATTTTGATATCTCTGACTTTTAGTCTAACCAGACTGTCTGTTACTCTGTAATTCCTCTAGCGCCGTTCTATGGAAATAGTAGGTTTAAAGAGCAACCAAATGCTTGAAATAACTTCTTTATTAACTTCAACTTTTCTTCATATATAACACTGCCGCCTCCGCAGCAGATAGTCCATGTACAAAACACGTGTTGAAAAGATATCACAAAATGGCGGTATGCATAAGATGGTGGTTCAAGTGTTCAATCTTGTCATTCAACATAAAATTGTGGCTATATTTCTCTCTTCAGTATCTGTACTCTCACTTTAAGTTATTTAAGCACTTTATGATCTCTCTGAGAGGTATATCTGAGGTCTAACTAATAGTTCTTCTTGCAGTATGCAGTTAGCAGTGACTATTTGCAGATTGGTTGAGTATGATCTGGTATGGTTGTATACAATTTGGATTGCAATATGAAATCTGAATGCTTGCCATTTGTATTTGCAATTTGATTTGCAATTGAATTTGCAATTGTATGGTTGCAATTGGTGGAACTGTAAGTAAACACATATATATCTAATTCAGTATACAGTTCTAAACACAATACTAACAGTAGGAACATTATATAACTGTTTTAACTACCTATTTTGGCCTCGTGTTCCCATAAAGCTCTCAGTGGAGTGAATGTCTCTTCAGCTCCTGTCTCTGGTGAATAATGATTCTAGCAGCAGGGGCTGGGGGAATTCCCAGACAGGCTGTGTGTGAGGCTGGCTATGATTGGTGAAAACTCTTGCTGTGTGAGAAGCTGGCTGTGATTGGTCTAGACTTCTGCCCACCAACAAAAGGTTAACACTATGCTTTCTGTTGTTTCTGCTGTGTCATTACATTACAAAATGAATCTTAAAGGCATTTTATCTTTTCTGCTTCTGTGAACACAATATATAACAGTTATATGACATCCAAACATGAAGTCACTGTAAATAACTCTGCTTTAGTCTTTAACACACAAACATAGGAACTGTATTAAGGTTATTAGCAGGTTTAGCTGTTTACACATATAAGCTATACTACAACCTAGGGCAGGTCTTAGCTGGCCAGCTACAGAGAGACAGAAAGGAGGGGAAGGAATCTGCGGAAGCAAGCAATTTTTTAAATCCGTAATTTGGAAAGACAAATATGACTGTTTTGAAATAAGGTAAGAGCTGTACGATAGGTTAAATAAAATAGTCTGTTCTATAAGCACCAATTATTTTCTGTCGGCCGCCACAAAACAATCTGGAAGTGCTCCTCCTGATACCAGGCTCTGGATCCGCCACTAGGTGTTGGTGGGGCTCCTGCTGCAGGGAGAGGACGTTGTCGATCTGTGCCAGCTACGCGCCCAAATTAAACTCCTTCCTCACGTGAACGCAGGCGAACAGGACGTTCTGTGGCATTTTCTAGGCCCAAATACCGCTCTGCGAATGGTGAGGCCAGAACGAGTAGAGGCGATAGTAGATTGGATGGCTGACAGTCCCTCCAGTTCCTTCACATTGTCTCCCACCCGGTCCACTGCTGAAACTGCAGAGTTGGCACCGGCAGGCCACGGGTATCCATCTTCCACCTCAACCCCTTGCCTATCAGCCAAGCAGTCTGAGCCCCAAGTCATGCAGCAGTCTCTTATGCTTTTTGATTACTTCTGGCAGGGTTTTCGTGGGCCACCCACCTAGCCCTGCCCCAGAGATGACAGACATTAAGTGCACTGATGCCCAACCACTTATGTTTCAGGATGTGGACATGGGAGGACCATCGCAGCACGTCTCGGATGACGAAACACAGGTGTCAACTGCTGCGGCTTTGTGCAGTGTGCAGACCGGCAAGGAGGGCAGGGGTAAGGAGTGGGTGGAACATGATGTGAAGGATAATGAGGTCCTAGACCTCACATGGCATCCAGGTCATCTGAGCGATGTGTGCAGTTCGGAGGAAGATGAGGGGGCACGCAGCACCAGCAGGGTGCAAAAGCAGAGCGGCCGTCCCCCAGCCAGTACGCCTGCTACTGCCCAACGCGCCAAGAGACATAGCACACCAATGCTAGTGCAAAGGAGTTCCCTGGCGCGGCGGTTCTTCAGGCAGTGTGCTGACGACAGGACATGGGTGGTTTGCACGCTGTGCAGTCAGAGCCTGAAGCGAGGCATAAATGTTCTAAACCTGCATGACCCGGCATCTAAATGCAAAGCACGAGCTGCAGTGGAGTACACACCTGAAAAACCATGAAAGATCTCAGGCTCCTCCTGTTCCCTCCTATGCTGCGGTCTCTACCTCTTCCTCCCCCTCTATAGTGAGAGTGGCACCTGCCACCCCGCAAACAGAGGATGTGGCAGCAACACCACTACCTCTGTTACCGTCACCTAGCATGTGCACACTGTCCCATGGAAGTGTTCAGCTCTCCATCCCCCAAACACTGAAGAGAAAGAGGAAGTACCCCCCTCCCTACCCACCCGCGATCCTTGAATGGCAGCATTTCCAAATTTCTGGCCTTTGAAATGCTGTCATTCCATCTGGTGGAGATGGAGACTTTAAAAAACCTTATGGCGGTGGCTGTCTCACAGTATGTGGTTCCAAGCCGCCACTACTTTTCCAGGCGAGCCATCCCTGCCCTGCACGAACAAGTGGCGGACAAAATCAGGTGTGCACTGCGCAACGCTATCTGTGGCAAGGTCCACATAACTACCGATACGTGGACCAGTAAGCAAGGGCAGGGACATTATATCTCCCTAAGTGCCCTCTGGGTAAATGTAGTGGTGGCTGGGCCTGAGGAGGGTGTGAGTTTGGCGCATGTCCTACCACCACCAAGGATTGCAGGACGTTTCTCGTTGCCTCCTCCTCCACTTCCTCCTCTACCAGCTCCTCATCCAGTCAGCGTAACACCTTCACCTCCAACTTCAGCACAGCCAGGGGGAAACGACAGCAGGCTGTTCTGAAACTCATCTGTTTGGGGAAAAGACCCCACACCGCGCAGGAGCTGTGGGCGGGCATGGAAGAACAGACCGATGAGTTATTGGTGCCGCTGAGCCTCAAGCCCGGTCTGATGGTGTGCGACAACAGGCGGAATCGCGTAGCAGCTCTGGGACTAGCCGGTTTGACGCACATCCCTTGCCTGGCGCATGTGATAAACTTGGTGGTGCAGAGATTCCTCAAGAATTACCCCGATATGTCAGAGCTGCTGCATAAAGTGCGGGCCGTCTGTGCGCGCTTTCGGCGTTCTCACCCTTCTGCTGCTCGCCTGTCAGCGCTGCAGCGTAACTTCGGCCTTCCCGCTCACCGCCTCATATGCGACGTGCCCACCAGGTGGAACTCCACCTTGCACATGCTGGACAGACTGTGCGAGCAGCAGCAGGCCATAGTGGAGTTTCAGCTGCAGCACGCACGGGTCAGTCGCTCTGCAGCAAAATTTCACCACCAAGTCAGCCTCCATGTGGGATGTGTTGTTCTGTTTCAAGTACTCCACCAACATGGCCAGCGGTGATGACGCCGTCCTCAGCCTTACTATCCCACTTCTATGACTCCTTGAAAAATGCTTTGGGAGATGATGGATGAGGATGTGGCACAGGAGGAGGAAGAGGAGAAAGAGGGATCATTCCCAGGGTTATCAGGCCAGTCATCTACAGGTGGCGGGTTCCTGGACCAACATCGACCTGGTACACAACTGTCCAGCCAGGGGACAGTTTTGAAAGATGAGGAGGAGGAGGATGACGAGGAGAAGGATCTGTGTTCACCCAAAGCAGGTCATGGGCATCACTGGTGCGTGGCTGGGGGGATACAGAGGACACAGACGATACACCTCCCACAGAGGACAGCTTTTCGTTGCCTCTGGGCAGCCTGGCACACATGAGCGATTACATGCTGCAGTGCCTGCACAACGACCGCCAAGTTGCCCTCATTCTTACCAGTGCTGATTACTGGGTGGCCACCCTGCTGGATCCCCGTTACAAGGACAATGTGCCATCCTAACTTCTGTCACTGGAGCGTGAACAGAAGATGCGCAAGTACAAGTGAAAGTACAAGTGAGCGCTGTACTACTGGCGATCAAGGATGCCTTCTCCGAGTGGAGACACCTGCTGGAGGGAGCCACCAACCCCATAATCGTACTAACTGACCACAAGAACCTCGAGTTCATCCGCAGCGCTAATAGACTCTCAGCCAGACAGGCCAGATGGAGCCTATTCTTTTCCCGCTTCAACTTTCTCATCACCTATCGCCCCGGATCAAAAAACGGCAAGGCTGACGCCCTCACCAGAATGTTTTCCGAGCCCTCACAGAGTAACAAGGGACAAAATAACATCCTACCCGAGAGAAGGGTCGTAGGGGCCACCTACTCTAAAGAACTCCTGGGCACAATCAAAGAAGGATATGAAAATGACCCCTTCCTCGCCCACCCCACAGGGAATGTCAGCCTTACGTTTAAGAACGGTCATTGGTTTCATCAGGACCTACAACTATATGTACCAGAAATCGCACGGCTCGAAGTGCTCAAACTCAACCATGACTCCACGGTGGCCGGCCATTTTGGCACAAGAAAGACCCAGGAGCTTCTCTCCCGCTCCTTCTGGTGGCCAACATACAAGGAGGACATCAAGAGGTACATCTCCTCGTGCACGGTCTGTGCCCGCAATAAGACTCCTCGTTCCTCTCCCGTGGGTCTGTTACAACCCTTCCCGATTCCCTCCCGCCCCTGGGGCTCGATCTCCATGGACTTTGTGGTAGACCTTCCTCCTTAAAAAGGGATGAACACCATCCTGATCGTGGTCGACCGTCTCACCAAGATGGCCCATTTCATCCCCTACAAAGGCCTACCCACAGCTAAACAGACGGCCGATCTTATTCTCAGAGAGGTCTTCAGGCTGCATGGGATCCCAGACGACGTGGTCTCCGACCGAGGCGTACAATTTGCCTCAAAGTTCTGGAAGAACTTCTGCCTGGTGCTCGGGGTCAAAGTGAACCTGTCCTCCGCTTTCCACCTTCAGTCAAACGGGCAGACGGAGAGAACTAATCAGACCCTAGAGCAGTACCTACGCTGTTTCAGCTCCCACCTGCAGGATGACTGGCTTGATCATCTCCCCACGGCCGAGTTCGCCTACAACAATGCTGAGCAGAGCTCAACCAAGCACAGCCCCTTCTTTGCTAACACAGGCTCGCACCCGGTGTTCATTCCCCACCTACCCGTCGCCTCCACCCTCCCAGCAGTGGCCGAACGCCTAACAACCCTACAGGAGGCACAAAAGAACATTATAGACAACCTCCAGCTTGCCCAGAGGCGCTTTAAACAGGGAGCAGACAGACGTCGCAAACCCACCCCGGGCTTCCATGTGGGAGACAAGGTGTGGCTGTCCACCAGGAACCTCAGATTGAAGGTCCCCTCCAAAAAGTTGGCCCAAAGATACATGGGTCCGTTCCGGATCACCGCACAAATCAACGAGGTCATGTTCCGGTTCAACCTTCCGTTCTCCATTAGGGTGCACCCTGTCTTCCATTGTTCACTCCTCAAGCCATACGTGGAGAACACCTTCACAGGCCACCACTCGCCCCCTCCACCACCCGTGAGGGTACAGGGTGAAGAAGAATACACTGTCGCAAAGATCCTCGACTCCAGAATCCACTGGGGAAGACTACAATACCTAATTGCGTGGGAGGGTTACCCTCCCGAGGATAACTCCTGGGAGCCAGAAGAAAATGTCCACGCCCCCAGACTGGTAAAAGAGTTCCACCAACGGCACCCCGGTAAGCCTGCCCCTGCGGTGCCCGGAGGTCACCTTGGAAAGGGGGGAGTACTGTTGGTATTCGAACCCATGACCAGCCACATCCCAGGCGGTAGCCCTGCTTACTAGGCTACCGTCCTCTCTGGACATTCCTCCCTGAAGCCTATTAGTTAACCTCAGTCTTGCCAAGCCTTGCTCATCACCCTTGATTCCCCACACCTGGTACTTCCCTATATAAGTCCAGCCCCTTGCACTCCAGTTTGCTGATTATTGAGCTCCTGAGCCTTGATCATGCGTCTCCTCATCTGCTGCTCTTGCTACTACTGGAAGTCCACTGCTGACCAGGAATTGCCTACCGACTACTCTTCTGCTTTGTCCCTACCTACTGAACTGCTACCACCGTTGCCATCCGGATTGTCTGACCACGCTTACTGCCGCCTGCCCTGACCCACCGCCTGCCTACCGACTACGCCTCTGCCAGACTTCCTGCACCTACTACCTGCCTGCGGTCCTTGCCACTGGGCTCCACTCCTACCTCCAGCCAGCGGTCCTCTGACTCAGGTGAGCCTGTAAGACTGCTACAGGCGCTGCCAATGGTGTTCCCACCTGACAGCGAGGGCTCATTGGAAGCACAAGGCGGAGACGGCAGAGGAGGAAGTCACCAACGCAGCTGGGGCACCGCCAGCACCTCAGAAGGCAGGGTTAGCATGGCCGAAATGTGGAAAAGCTTTGTCAGCACTCCACAACAACCAGAATCACCACCAGCTGATATGGAACGTCTTAGCAGGAGGCAGCATTTCACCAACATGGTGGAGCAGTAAGTGTGCACACGCCTACACGTACTGAATGACGGGTCTGCCCCCTTCAACTTCTGGGTCTCCAAATTGTCCACATGGCCTGAGCTTGCCCTTTACGCCTTGGAGGTGCTGGCCTGCCCTGCAGCCAGTGTATTATCTGAACGTGTGTTTAGCACGGCAGGGGGGTGAACACGGACAGGTGCATCCACCTGTCCACAGGCAACGTGGTGTGTGGATTCGCTCTGGCAGGCAGATTAGCGGATGCAGTACAGAGGCAAAAACAAAGTCTTTGACTTAAACAGTGCAGTGCTTATTCACACATAAACTAAAATGACAGTTCGTCGTCTTGGTGTGCATTCACACCATGGGAAGTCCACAGAACAAAAAGCATTCACTTTGTCAGCGGTTTTGGCATTAGCAGTCCCCAACAGGCTTTAGGGCCTGCTTCCCAGCAATGCGGCTCTCAGCCTTTTAGTACGGCACACATCATGCAGATCCCAAAACCACAGAGACTCCACAGATATTCACTGTGAAATGGAGGATAATCCACACCACCTGAGACTGCTGGCTGGGTTTTATATCCCTAACCAAAACCAGGCCTGGAACATGGGGAGAAGCTGCCCACCCTGCCCTTTGGCTCCTCCCAGTAAGAGCCGACCCAGATCGGCTTTATAGCCATACACTAAATAACCAATAGTGTCAGTCAGCACTAGCTTCCGCTGTACCATGGCCAGAGTAGAGAGGTATACCGGCCGCACCTATCCTTTGTTGTACTCCAGCGCAATTTGTGCCTTCTCTCTGCTATTTCCCAATGCTTTGGGGCCTCCCCAAATTAAAAAACAAAAACACAAAAACAGTGTTGGCTTCCTCCACCTCTTCCACCTCCAGGTCCACAGCCTCCTCTGCTTCCACTGCACTGTATAAATATTAAAAGCTACAGTACTCAACTTTTTCTTAATGTGTATCATACAGCTATTAATCCAATTTACATACAAAAATTCACAATCACAGACAGAAATCTTCTACAATATGTTATGTCAGTGATTCATACCCACCATAGTCCTCCTCACCAGATTAGTGATGTGTGAGGAGGACTATGACATAGTGGGAATAACTGAGACCTGGCTGGATGATAGCTATGACAGTGGGAATAACTGAGACACGGCTGGATGATAGCTATGACATAGTGGGAATAACTGAGACATGGCTGGATGATAGCTTTGACAGTGGGAATAACTGAGACACGGCTGGATGATAGCTATGACAGTGGGAATAACTGAGACATGGCTGGATGATAGCTATGACAGTGGGAATAACTGAGACACGGCTGGATGATAGCTATGACAGTGGGAATAACTGAGACACGGCTGGATGATAGCTATGACAGTGGGAATAACTGAGACACGGCTGGATGATAGCTATGACAGTGGGAATAACTGAGACATGGCTGGATGATAGCTATGACAGTGGGAATAACTGAGACACGGCTGGATGATAGCTATGACAGTGGGAATAACTGAGACACGGCTGGATGATAGCTATGACAGTGGGAATAACTGAGACACGGCTGGATGATAGCTATGACAGTGGGAATAACTGAGACACGGCTGGATGATAGCTATGACAGTGGGAATAACTGAGACACGGCTGGATGATAGCTATGACAGTGGGAATAACTGAGACATGGCTGGATGATAGCTATGACAGTGGGAATAACTGAGACACGGCTGGATGATAGCTATGACAGTGGGAATAACTGAGACACGGCTGGATGATAGCTATGACAGTGGGAATAACTGAGACACGGCTGGATGATAGCTATGACAGTGGGAATAACTGAGACACGGCTGGATGATAGCTATGACTGGGCGGTTAATGTACAAGGTTACAGTCTGTTTAGAAAGGATCGTCAAAACCGGAGAGGGGGAGGGGTTTGTCTTTATGTAAAGTCCTGTCTAAAGCCCACACTCCGAGAAGATATAAGTGAGGGACATGGTGTCACTACCAGAGCTTTGAGACGTTCTCACAGCTCTGTTTCTCCACCCCTGTGATGATGTCACTACTAGAGCTTGGAGGAGTTCTCACTGCTCTGTTTCTCCGCCCCTGTGATGAGGTCTTTACTTTCTGTTTCCTTCCTCCCAGCTGTTCCTCCTCTGTTTGATTTCTCTGCCTTTAAATCACCCCTCTTCCTTTGTAGGGAGCGGATTATATTCTTCATTTGAGTTGTATCTCTTGCTTGAGTATCTTCACTTGTGGGCTATCATTTCACTGGACCTGTGTTCTGCTGCAGCAAGTACTCCGGATATTGCCAGCTGTCTTTGGATCTGTCTTCACGGCTGCTGCAGCTCCTTCAGCTAAGTGTGCAGACATTGTAGTGTATCTGTTTGTTTTCTGACTGGATCCGAGGCGACCCCGGGGCCGTCCATATACTGAGCAGGGCACCGGTGGCCGTGCCCCTTCCACTATTGTAGGCGTTACAGTGGTCATCAGGCTTAGGTACGCAGGCATGCCTCGTTCCACCATTTGGATCCGGGCATGTGCTTAGCAGCATAGGGAGAGCTTTGAGGGTCTGACAGGGGTCACCCTTTATCCTCCCTAGTTTGGGTCCGGTCAGTAGCTCTATTTACTGTGTATGCTCTTGTTGCTCACATACAGCCGTGACATTATAATCCGCCCAAAACCGTCCTTTTTGACATAGATCCGCTTTCTGGCCTGGTTG
Organism: Bufo bufo; assembly: GCF_905171765.1. Taxonomy (NCBI): domain Eukaryota; kingdom Metazoa; phylum Chordata; class Amphibia; order Anura; family Bufonidae; genus Bufo; species Bufo bufo. The sequence continues at coordinate 2,691,604 of NC_053390.1, forward strand.
ACCGCATGCAGGGTCTTTCTTTGGAGGTAGCGGATCTCCGTCAGTCTATGACTCAGCTTCATGCATTGGGCTATGTTCCGGCCCATGGAGTCTGTTGCGAGCCAAAGGTCTCACTTCCGGAAACGTTCTCCGGGGGCAGTGAGAATTTTGTTTGCTTCAGAGAGGCATGCAAACTCCATTTTTGCTTGTGTCCCCATTCCTCTGGTAAGGAGGAGCAGAGGGTGAGGATTGTCATCTCCCTGCTCAGGGGTAATGCTCAGACTTGGGCTTTTTCGCTGCCATCAGGGGATCCCTCCCTTCGATCCGTGGAAAGATTTTTTGTGGCCCTGGGGCAGATATATGATGACCCGGATCGTGTTGCTCTGGCCGAATCTAACTTACGTTTTTTATGCCAGAACAAACTGTCTGCAGAGCTTTATTGTTCTGAATTTCGGAGATGGGCAGCTGATTCAGGTTGGAATGATGCTGCACTCCGGAGTCAGTTCTGTCATGGTCTCTCAGAGAGATTGAAAGATGCGTTTGCTTTCCATGAGAGACCAACGTCCTTAGAGTCTGCCATGTCATTGGCGGTACGCCTTGACAGGCGTCTAAGAGAAAGAAACGAGACCTCTCTGTCCAGCCATTGTCAGTCTAGGGGCAGTGGTGCGGACTCATTCAGTGTGCAGGGGCCTCATCCTGTCTCGGTCCCCTCTGAGGAGGAGCCCATGCAGCTAGGTCGACTTGCCCCTGATAAAAGAGGATTTAGTCCTCAGAGTATGGTGTGTTTTTGTTGTGGGGGCATAGGTCATTTGGCAAATGTTTGTCCGTCTAGGAGATTCTTGAACTGTACTAAGAGCGATAATAAGAGAAAAACCTCAAAAGGTAAATCATCAAACTCTGCTTCATCTGCTACTTTGGGCAAAGTTGATGTAGGAATTGATGCTTTTCCTCGGACCTGCAGTTCCCGTTTTCTCCTGTCTGCCAGGGTGGCGCTAGAGAGCAAAGTCATTTCTTGTGAGATTTTTGTCGATAGTGGAGCGGCCGTCAATCTTATTGACACTCAATTTGTAGCCATGCATGGTTTTCAGGTTTGCACATTAGAAAAGGATATACCTGTTTTTGCTATTGACTCTGCTCCACTCTCACAGAGATCTCTGAAGGGCATTGTTCACAATATCCGGTTAGCTGTAGGTGACACTCATGTGGAGGATATATCTTGTTTTGTCCTTAACGGATTGCCTTCTCCTCTAGTTTTGGGGTTACCCTGGCTCACTAGACATAACCCCACTATTGATTGGCAAGGAAGGCAAATAAATGAGTGGAGTGACTTTTGTAGAGAGAATTGTCTCACAGCGACTTTTGCAGAGGTGTCTACTAAAACTGTGCCATCATTTCTCTCTGATTTCTCGGACGTGTTTTCCGAGAGCGGTGTTCAGGAGCTACCTCCTCACCGGGAGTTTGACTGTCCCATTAACCTCATTCCCGGCGCCAAGCTGCCAAAAGCACGCCTCTACAATCTCTCACAACCGGAAAGAATCGCAATGCGAACCTATATCTCCGAGAGTCTCGATAAGGGGCATATTCGTCCCTCAAAATCACCTGTTGCCGCTGGGTTTTTTTTTTGTTAAAAAAAAAGATGGCTCTCTGAGACCTTGCCTAGATTTTAGGGAGCTGAACTGTATCACGATTCGCGGTCCCTATCCCCTTCCTCTGATCCCGGACCTCTTCAACCAAATTGTTGGGGCCAAGGTTTTTTCCAAATTGGATTTGAGAGGCGCGTACAACCTGGTCAGGGTCAGAGAGGGGGATGAATGGAAAACTGCCTTTAATACCCCTAACGGGCATTTCGAGAATCTCGTTATGCCTTTCGGCCTGATGAATGCTCCGGCCGTCTTTCAGCATTTTGTTAACAGTATTTTCTACCATTTAATGGGGAAATTTGTATTGGTGTATCTTGATGATATTTTGATTTTTTCCCCTGATGTTCAGACCCATCAGGATCATCTTTTTCAGGTTCTGCAGATTCTGCGGGAAAATAAATTGTACGCCAAGCTGGAGAAATGTCTTTTTTATGGTATCGGAGATTCAATTTCTGGGTTTTCTCCTCTCTGCTTCTGGTTTTCGCATGGATCCGGAGAAGGTCCGTGCTGTACTTGAGTGGGAGCTTCCTGAGAATCAGAAGGCATTGATGCGCTTTCTGGGTTTTGCGAACTATTACAGAAAGTTCATTTTGAATTATTCCTCTGTTGTCAAACCCCTCACTGACATGACAAAAAAGGGGACGTATTTTTCCTCTTGGTCGGAGGAGGCGCTTGCAGCTTTTTCTAAGATTAAAGAGAGTTTTGCGTCTGCTCCCGTCTTGGTGCATCCCGATGTTTCCTTACCTTTTATTGTTGAGGTGGATGCTTCCGAGGTGGGTGTGGGTGCGGTTTTGTCCCAGGGCTCTTCTCCTGCCAAATGGCGACCCTGTGCCTTTTTCTCTAAAAAACTCTCCCCGGCAGAGAAAAACTATGATGTGGGAGATAGGGAGTTGTTGGCCATCAAGTTGGCTTTCGAGGAATGGCGCCATTGGTTGGAGGGGGCCAGGCACCCTATCACCGTTTTTACCGACCATAAGAATCTGGCATACTTGGAGTCGGCCAGGCGTATGAATCCGAGACAGGCCAGATGGTCTCTGTTCTTCTCCAGATTAAATTTTGTCGTTACATTCCGCCCTGGGATCAAAAATGTGAAGGCTGATGCTCTCTCTCGCTGTTTTCCGGGAGGAGGAAACTCCGAGGACCCGGGTCCCATTTCGGCGGAGGGGGTAGTTGTTTCTGCTCTATATTCTGATTTGGAGGCCGAGGTCCAGGCTGCCCAGACTGAGGCACCTGCCCGTTGTCCTTCTGGGAAGTTGTTTGTGCCTCCTGAGCTACGTCACAAACTCTTCAAGGAGCATCATGATACTGTTCTTGCTGGTCACCCCGGGAGTAGAGCCACAGTAGATCTCATTGCTCGGAGATTTTGGTGGCCGGCTCTTCGTAAGTCGGTGGAGGGTTTTGTGGCTGCTTGTGAGACGTGCGCTCGCGCTAAGGTCCCTCGTTCACGGCCTTCAGGTTCCCTTCTCCCGTTACCCATACCTTCCCGTCCTTGGACACACCTGTCCATGGACTTTATCACGGATCTTCCTCGTTCCTCAGGGAAGTCAGTGATCCTGGTGGTGGTGGACCGTTTTAGCAAGATGGCTCATTTCGTACCTTTCCCTGGTTTACCCAATGCTAAAACGTTGGCGCAAGCTTTTGTCGACCATATTGTTAAATTGCATGGCATTCCCTCTGATATTGTTTCCGATAGAGGCACACAGTTTGTGTCCAGATTCTGGAAGGCTTTCTGCTCTCGCCTGGGGGTTCGGCTGTCCTTCTCTTCTGCTTTTCACCCGCAGTCGAATGGTCAGACTGAGCGCCTCAATCAGAATCTGGAGACATATTTGCACTGTTTTGTGGCAGAGAACCAGGAGGATTGGTGTTCATTTCTCCCTCTTGCTGAGTTTGCTCTGAACAACCGTCGTCAGGAATCTTCTGATAAGTCACCATTCTTTGGTGCATATGGGTTCCATCCGCAGTTTGGGACATTCTCAGGAGGGGCTCCTTCTGGTTTACCTGAGGAGAAGAGATTTTCCTCGTCTTTGTCTACCATTTTGCAAAAGATTCAGAGTAATCTTAGAAAGATGAGTGAGAAGTATAAGCGTGTGGCTGATAAGAGACGTGTGCCTGGTCCGGACCTGAATGTGGGTGATCTGGTGTGGTTGTCTACAAGAAATATTAAACTGAAGGTTCCCTCCTGGAAATTGGGTCCCAAGTTTATTGGGCCTTATAAAATCTTGTCAGTCATCAATCCTGTTGCCTTCCGTCTTGATATTCCACGGGTTTGGAAGATACATAATGTATTTCACAGATCTCTCTTAAAACCATATGTCCAGCCCATGGTACCCTCCTCTTTGCCTCCTCCTCCGATTTTGGTTGATGGCAATCTGGAGTTTGAGGTTTCCAGAATTGTGGACTCTCGCATTGTCCGCAGTTCTCTTCAGTACCTCGTTCATTGGAAGGGTTATGGTCCTGAGGAGAGGATGTGGGTTCCGGTGTCGGACATTAAAGCCACTCGCCTCATCAGGGCATTTCATAGGGCTCATCCTGAGAAGGTGGGTCCTGGGTGTCCAGAGTCCACTCGTAGAGGGGGGGGTACTGTCACTACCAGAGCTTTGAGACGTTCTCACAGCTCTGTTTCTCCACCCCTGTGATGATGTCACTACTAGAGCTTGGAGGAGTTCTCACTGCTCTGTTTCTCTGCCCCTATGATGAGGTCTTTACTTTCTGTTTCCTTCCTCCCAGCTGTTCCTCCTCTGTTTGATTTCTCTGCCTTTAAATCACCCCTCCTCCTTTGTAGGGAGCGGATTATATTCTTCATTTGAGTTGTATCTCTTGCTTGAGTATCTTCACTTGTGGGCTATCATTTCACTGGACCTGTGTTCTGCTGCAGCAAGTACTCCGGATATTGCCAGCTGTCTTTGGCTGCTGCAGCTCCTTCAGCTAAGTGTGCAGACATTGTAGTGTTTCTGTTTGTTTTCTGACTGGATCCGAGGCGACCCCGGGGCCGTCCATATACTGAGCAGGGCACCGGTGGCCGTGCCCCTTCCACTATTGTAGGGGTTACAGTGGTCATCAGTCTTAGGTACGCGGGCATTCCTCGTTCCACCATTTGGAACCGGGCATGTGCTTAGCAGCATAGGGAGAGCTTTGAGGGTCTGACAGGGGTCACCCTTTATCCTCCCTAGTTTGGGTCCGGTCAGTAGCTCTATTTACTGTGTATGCTCTTGTTGCTCACATACAGCCGTGACATTTGGACATGTGGAGTCACTGTGGGTAGAAATACATGGAGCTAAAAACAACAATAAATTACTAATAGGAGTTTACTATAAACCACCTAATATACCGGAGTCCACAGATAATCTACTACTAAACGAGATAGACGAGGCGGCAAATCATAATGAGGTGGTTATTATGGGGGAACTCCGCAGATATAGACTGGGAAACTGAGACCTGTACATCTCATAAGGGAAACAGGTTCTTGGCAATAACCAAAGACAATGACCTCTCCCAACTGGTTCAGGACCCGACTAGAGGGACGGCCATACTGGACTGAGTACTAACCAATAGACCTGACAGAACAACAGACGTGCAGGTCGGGGGACACCTGGGAAATAGTGACCATAAAGTAATAACCTTCCAATTATCATTCAAAAGAGCGTTTCTACAGGGAGGAACAAAAATACCAAACTTCAAAAAAGCTAAATTTAGCCAACTGAGAGAGGCCATAGGCCTAACTAAATGGGATAAAGTCCTCACAAATAAAAATACAGCCACAAAATGTGATATCTTTAAAGGCATCCTAAAATCTCATTGTGAGAGGTACATACCGTATAGGAATAAAGGGTTAAGGAACAAGAAGAAACCAATGTGGATAAACAGAACTGTAAAGAAAGCAATAAATGACAAAAAGAAAGCATATAAATCACTAAAACAGGAGGGTGGCACGGAAGCAATGAAAAACTATAAGGAAAAAAATAGAACATGTAAAAAACAAATAAAAGCGGCCAAACTAGAGACCGAGAGATTAATTGCCAAAGAGAGTAAAACTAACCCTAAAATGTTCTTCAATTATATAAATGTTAAAAAGTATAAATCTGAAGGTGTCGGTCCTTTAAAGAGTAATGAGGGGGGATTCGCAGAGAGCGACGAGGAGAAAGCAAAGCTGTTAAATATTTTTCTCTCCAATGTATTCACTGAGGAAAATAAACTGTCAGATGAAATGCTGAATGTTGAAATAAATTCCCCATTAAAAGTGTCCTGTCTGACCCAGGAAGAAGTACAACAGCGACTTAAAAAGATCAAAATAGACAAATCGCCAGGACCAGATGGCATACACCCCCCGTATCCTAAGGGAATTAAGTAATGTCATAGCCAGACCCTTATTTCTGATATTTGCGGACTCTATACTGACAGGGAATGTCCCACAGGATTGGCGCATGGCAAATGTGGTGCCAATATTCAAAAAGGGTCCAAAAACTGAGCCTGGAAACTATAGGCCGGTAAGTTTAACATCTGTTGTGGGTAAACTGTTTGAAGGTTTTCTGAGAGATGCTATGTTAGAGCATCTAAGGCTACTTTCACACTTGCGTTATTCTTTTCCGGCATACAGTTCCGTCACAGGGGCTCTATACCGGAAAAGAACTGATCAGGCATATCCCCATGCATTCTGAATGGAGAGCAATCCGTTCAGTTTGCATCAGGATGTCTTCAGTTCAGTCGTTTTGACTGATCAGGCAAAAGAGAAAACCGTAGCATGCTACGGTTTTCTCACCGGCAAAAAAAACTGAAGACTTGCCTGAACGCTGGATCCATTTTTTCCCATAGGAATGAATTAGCGCCGGATCCGGCATTCAGAATACCGGAATGCCGGATCCGTCGTTCCGGCATGCGCATGCGCAGATTAGTAAAAATGTGAAAAAATGTACAAGACGGATCCGTCGGTCCGCATGACAAGCGGAGAGACGGATCCGTCCTTGCAATGCATTTTTGAGACGGATCCGCACCCGGATCCGTCTCACAAATGCTTTCAGTCAGCGGCAGATCGGCGGATCCGGCGGGCAGTTCCGATGACAGAACTGCCCGCCGGATCACACTGCCGCAAGTGTGAAAGTAGCCTTAACAGAAATAAGCAAATAACGCCATATCAGCATGGCTTCGTGAGGGATCGGTCATGTCAAACTAATTTAATCAGTTTCTATGAGGTGGTAAGTTCTAGACTTGACAGCGGCGAATCAATGGATGTCGTATATCTGGACTTCTCCAAAGCATTTGACACTGTACCGCATAAAAGGTTAGTATATAAAATGAGAATGCTCGGACTGGGAGAAAACGTCTGTAAGTGGGTAAGTAACTGGCTGAGGGATAGAAAACAGAGGGTGGGTATTACCGGTACACACTCAGATTGGGTCACTGTCACTAGTGGGGTACCTCAGGGGTCAGTACTGGAGGGGTCACTGTCACTAGTGGGGTACCACAGGGGTCAGTATTGAGGAGGTCACTGTCACTAGTGGGGTACCTCAGGGGTCAGTATTGGAGGGGTCACTGTCACTAGTGGGGTACCTCAGGGGTCAGTACTGGAGGGGTCACTGTCACTAGTGGGGTACCTCAGGGGTCAGTATTGGGCCCTATTCTCTTCAATATATTTATTAATGATCTTGTAGAAGGCTTGCATAGTAAAGTATCAATTTTCGCAGATGACACTAAACTGTGTAAAGTAATTAACACTGAAGAGGACAGTATACTGTATATATACTACAGAGGACAGTATACTGTATATATATACTAAAGAGGACAGTATACTGTATATATATACTACAGAGGACAGTATACTGTATATATACTACAGAGGACAGTATACTGTATATATATACTACAGAGGACAGTATACTGTATATATACTACAGAGGACAGTATACTGTATATATATATACACTACAGAGGACAGTATACTGTATATATACTACAGAGGACAGTATACTGTATATATACTACAGAGGACAGTATACTGTATATATATACTACAGAGGACAGTATACTGTATATACACTACAGAGGACAGTATACTGTATATATACTACAGAGGACAGTATACTGTATATATACTACAGAGGACAGTATACTGTATATATATACTACAGAGGACAGTATACTGTATATATATATACACTACAGAGGACAGTATACTGTATATATACTACAGAGGACAGTATACTGTATATATACTACAGAGGACAGTATACTGTATATATATACTACAGAGGACAGTATACTGTATATACACTACAGAGGACAGTATACTGTATATATACTACAGAGGACAGTATACTGTATATATACTACAGAGGACAGTATACTGTATATATATACTACAGAGGACAGTATACAGTATATATACTACAGAGGACAGTATACTGTATATATATACTACAGAGGACAGTATACTGTATATATACTACAGAGGACAGTATACTGTATATATATATACTACAGAGGACAGTATACTGTATATATATACTACAGAGGACAGTATACTGTATATATACTACAGAGGACAGTATACTGTATATATACACTACAGAGGAAAGTATACTGTATATATACTACAGAGAACAGTATACTGTATATACACTACAGAGGGCAGTATACTGTATATATACTACAGAGGACAGTATACTGTATATATATATACTACAGAGGACAGTATACTGTATATATACTACAGAGGACAGTATACTGTATATATACTACAGAGGACAGTATACTGTATATATACTACAGAGGACAGTATACTGTATATACACTACAGAGGACAGTATACTGTATATATATACTACAGAGGACAGTATACTGTATATATACTACAGAGGACAGTATACTGTATATATGCTACAGAGGACAGTATACTGTATATATACTACAGAGGACAGTATACTGTATATATACTACAGAGGACAGTATACTGTATATATATACTACAGAGGACAGTATACTGTATATATATACTACAGAGGACAGTATACTGTATATATATATACTACAGAGGACAGTATATTGTATATATACTACAGAGGACAGTATACTGTATATATATATATATACTACAGAGGACAGTATACTGTATATATATATACTACAGAGGACAGTATACTGTATATATACTACAGAGGACAGTGTACTGTATATATTCTACAGAGGACAGTATAATGTATATATACTACAGAGGACAGTATACTGTATATATTCTACAGAGAACAGTACACTGTATATATACTACAGAAGAGAGTATACTGTATATATACTACAGAAGAGAGTATACTGTATATATACTACAGAAGAGAGTATACTGTATATATACTACAGAAGAGAGTATACTGTATATATACTACAGAAGAGAGTATACTGTATATATACTACAGAGCACTGTATACTGTACATATATACAGGGAGAGCAGAATTATTAGGCAAATGAGTATTTTGCCCACATCATCCTCTTTATGCATGTTGTCTTACTCCAAGCTGTATAGGCTCGAAAGCCTACTACCAATTAAGCATATTAGGTGATGTGCATCTCTGTAATGAGAAGGGGTGTGGTCTAATGACATCAACACCCTATATTAGGTGTGCATAATTATTAGGCAACTTCCTTTCCTTTGGCAAAATGGGTCAAAAGAAGGACTTGACAGGCTCAGAAAAGTCAAAAATAGTGAGATATCTTGCAGAGGGATGCAGCACTCTTAAAATTGCAAAGCTTCTGAAGCGTGATCATCGAACAATCAAGCGTTTTATTCAAAATAGTCAACAGGGTCGCAAGAAGCGTGTGGAAAAACCAAGGCGCAAAATAACTGCCCATGAACTGAGAAAAGTCAAGCGTGCAGCTGCCAAGATGCCACTTGCCACCAGTTTGGCCATATTTCAGAGCTGCAACATCACTGGAGTGCCCAAAAGCACAAGGTGTGCAATACTCATAGACATGGCCAAGGTAAGAAAGGCTGAAAGACGACCACCACTGAACAAGACACACAAGCTGAAACGTCAAGACTGGGCCAAGAAATATCTCAAGACTGATTTTTCTAAGGTTTTATGGACTGATGAAATGAGAGTGAGTCTTGATGGGCCAGATGGATGGGCCCGTGGCTGGATTGGTAAAGGGCAGAGAGCTCCAGTCCGACTCAGACGCCAGCAAGGTGGAGGTGGAGTACTGGTTTGGGCTGGTATCATCAAAGATGAGCTTGTGGGGCCTTTTCGGGTTGAGGATGGAGTCAAGCTCAACTCCCAGTCCTACTGCCAGTTTCTGGAAGACACCTTCTTCAAGCAGTGGTACAGGAAGAAGTCTGCATCCTTCAAGAAAAACATGATTTTCATGCAGGACAATGCTCCATCACACGCGTCCAAGTACTCCACAGCGTGGCTGGCAAGAAAGGGTATAAAAGAAGAAAATCTAATGACATGGCCTCCTTGTTCACCTGATCTGAACCCCATTGAGAACCTGTGGTCCATCATCAAATGTGAGATTTACAAGGAGGGAAAACAGTACACCTCTCTGAACAGTGTCTGGGAGGCTGTGGTTGCTGCTGCACGCAATGTTGATGGTGAACAGATCAAAACACTGACAGAATCCATGGATGGCAGGCTTTTGAGTGTCCTTGCAAAGAAAGGTGGCTATATTGGTCACTGATTTGTTTTTGTTTTGTTTTTGAATGTCAGAAATGTATATTTGTGAATGTTGAGATGTTATATTGGTTTCACTGGTAAAAATAAATAATTGAAATAGGTATATATTAGTTTTTTGTTAAGTTGCCTAATAATTATGCACAGTAATAGTCACCTGCACACACAGATATCCCCCTAAAATAGCTAAAACTAAAAACAAACTAAAAACTACTTCCAAAAATATTCAGCTTTGATATTAATGAGTTTTTTGGGTTCATTGAGAACATGGTTGTTGTTCAATAATAAAATTAATCCTCAAAAATACAACTTGCCTAATATTTCTGCACTCCCTGTATATACTACAGAGGACAGTATACTGTATATATATATATATACTACAGAGGACAGTATACTACTACAGAGGGATCTGGATAGATTGGAGGCTTGGGCAGATAAGCGGCAGATGAGGTTTAACACTGACAAATGTAAGGTTATGCACATGGGAAGGAATAATGCAAGTCACCCGTACATACTAAATGGTAAAACACTCGGTAACACTGACATGGAAAAGGATCTAGGAATTTTAATAAACAGCAAACTAAGCTGCAAAAACCAGTGTCAGGCAGCTGCTGCCAAGGCCAATAAGATAATGGGTTGCATCAAAAGGGGCATAGATGGCGGTGATGAGAATATATTCCTACTACTTTACAAATCACTAGTCAGACCACACATGGAGGACTGTGTACAGTTCTGGGCTCCAGTGAACAAGGCAGACATAGCAGAGCTAGAGAGGGTCCAGAGGAGGGCAATTAAAGAAATAACTGGAATGGGGCAACTACAGGACCCTGAAAGATTATCAAAATTAGGGTTATTCACGTTAGAAAAAAGACGACTGAGGGGAGATCTAATTACTATGTATAAATATATCAGGGGTCAGTACAGAGATCACTCCCATCATCTATTTATCCCCAGGACTGTGACGAGGGGACATCCTCTGCGTCTGGAGGAAAGAAGGTTTGTACACAAACATAGATAAGGATTCTTTACAGTAAGAGCAGTGAGACTATGGGCTCTTTACGGTAAGAGCAGTGAGACTATGGACTCTTTACGGTAAGAGCAGTGAGACTATGGACTCTTTACTGTAAGAGCAGTGAGACTATGGACTCTTTACTGTAAGAGCAGTGAGACTATGGACTCTTTACTGTAATAGCAGTGATACTATGGACTCTTTACTGTAAGAGCAGTGAGACTATGGACTCTTTACTGTAAGAGCAGTGACACTATGGACTCTATACTGTAAGAGCAGTGACACTATGGACTCTTTACGGTAAGAGCAGTGAGACTATGGACTCTTTACTGTATAAGCAGTGAGACTATGGACTCTTTACTGTAAGAGCAGTGAGACTATGGACTCTTTACTGTAAGAGCAGTGAGACTGTGGACTCTTTACTGTAAGAGCAGTGAGACTATGGACTCTTTACTGTAAGAGCGGTGAGACTATGGACTCTTTACTGTAAGAGCAGTGAGACTATGGACTCTTTACTGTAAGAGCACTGAGACTATGGACTCTTTACTGTAAGAGCAGTGAGACTATGGACTCTATACTGTAAGAGCAGTGAGACTATGGACTCTATACTGTAAGAGCAGTGAGACTATGGACTCTTTACTGTAAGAGCAGTGAGACTATGGACTCTATACTGTAAGAGCAGTGAGACTATGGACTCTATACTGTAAGAGCAGTGAGACTATGGACTCTTTACTGTAAGAGCAGTGAGACTATGGACTCTTTACTGTAAGAGCAGTGAGACTATTGACTCTTTACGGTAAGAGCAGTGAGACTATGGACTCTTTACGGTAAGAGCAGTGAGACTATGGACTCTTTACTGTAAGAGCAGTGAGACTGTGGACTCTTTACTGTAAGAGCAGTGAGACTGTGGACTCTTTACTGTAAGAGCAGTGAGACTATGGACTCTTTACTGTAAGAGCAGTGAGACTATGGACTCTTTACTGTAAGAGCAGTGAGACTATGGACTCTTTACTGTAAGAACAGTGAGACTATGGACTCTTTACGGTAAGAGCAGTGAGACTATGGACTCTTTACGGTAAGAGCAGTGAGACTATGGACTCTTTACTGTAAGAGCAGTGAGACTATTGACTCTTTACGGTAAGAGCAGTGAGACTATGGACTCTTTACGGTAAGAGCAGTGAGACTATGGACTCTTTACTGTAAGAGCAGTGAGACTATGGACTCTTTACTGTAAGAGCAGTGAGACTATGGACTCTTTACTGTAAGAACAGTGAGACTATGGACTCTTTACGGTAAGAGCAGTGAGACTATGGACTCTTTACGGTAAGAGCAGTGAGACTATGGACTCTTTACTGTAAGAGCAGTGAGACTATGGACTCTTTACTGTAAGAGCAGTGAGACTATGGACTCTTTACTGTAAGAGCAGTGAGACTATGGACTCTTTACTGTAAGAGCGGTGAGACTATGGACTCTTTACTGTAAGAGCGGTGAGACTATGGACTCTTTACTCTAAGAGCAGTGAGACTATGGACTCTTTACTCTAAGAGCAGCGAGACTATGGACTCTTTACTGTAAGAGCAGCGAGACTATGTACTCTTTACTGTAAGAGCAGTGAGACTATGGACTCTATACTGTAAGAGCAGTGAGACTATGGACTCTTTACTGTAAGAGCAGTGAGACTATGGACTATTTACTGTAAGAGCAGTGAGACTATGGACTCTTTACTGTAAGAGCAGTGAGACTATGGACTCTTTACTGTAAGAGCAGTGAGACTATGGACTCTTTACTGTAAGAGCAGTGAGACTATGGACTCTTTACTGTAAGAGCAGTGAGACTATGGACTCTTTACTGTAAGAGCAGTGAGACTATGGACTCTTTACGGTAAGAGCAGTGAGACTATGGACTCTATACTGTAAGAGCAGTGAGACTATGGACTCTTTACTGTAAGAGCAGTGAGACTATGGACTCTTTACGGTAAGAGCAGTGAGACTATGGACTCTTTACTGTAAGAGCAGTGCGACTATAGACTCTTTACTGTAAGAGCAGTGAGACTATGGACTCTTTACTGTAAGAGCAGTGAGACTATGGACTCTTTACTGTAAGAGCAGTGAGACTATGGACTCTTTACTGTAGGAGCAGTGAGACTGTGGACTCTATACTGTAAGAGCAGTGAGACTATGGACTCTATACTGTAAGAGCAGTGAGACTATGGACTCTTTACGGTAAGAGCAGCGAGACTATGGACTCTATACTGTAAGAGCAGTGAGACTATGGACTCTTTACTGTAAGAGCAGTGAGACTATGGACTCTTTACGGTAAGAGCAGTGAGACTATTGACTCTTTACGGTAAGAGCAGTGAAGTGAGGAAGAAGTGAGGAAAATTGGCTTTTACCTCACAGGGTTTTTTTGCCTTCCTCTGGATCAACTTGAAGGATGACAGGCCGAACTGGATGGACAAATGTCTTTTTTCGGCCTTATGTACTATGTTACTATGTAGGACCCCTCTGCCCATGCTGGGAATGGCTGGCTCCTTCTCTGCTGACCCGTGTTTGTTGGAATTCTCATCTGGTCCTCATTGGGTACAGGGATTGGAGAAACTGGTTTATAATTTAACTAGCAATCTTCAAGCCTCTCCTGCTGTCCCTATGGGGTGTGTGCACACTGCTCTTGGTTTTTTAACCGCCTCCAGACCGCCTAACGCAGGATCGCGTTCCGGAGGCGGCAGCCCTGCGCAGAGTCACGCATATACGCGTCATCTCGCGAGATGCGAGATTTCCTGTGAACGCGCGCACACAGGCACGCGCGTTCACAGGATCGGAAGGTAAGCGAGTGGATCTCCAGCCTGCCAGCGACGATCGTTCGCTGGCAGGCTGTAAATGCGATTTTTTTAACCCCTAACAGGTATATTAGACGCTGTTTTGATAACAGCGTCTAATATACCTGCTACCTGGTCCTCTGGTGGTCCCTTTTGTTTGGATCGACCACCAGAGGACACAGGTAGCTCAGTAATAAGTAGCACCAATCACCACTACACTACACCCCCCCTGTCACTTATTAACCCCTTATGAACCCCTGATCACCCCATATAGACTCCCTGATCACCCCCCTGTCATTGATCACCTCCCTGTAAGGCTCCATTCAGATGTCTGTATGTTTTTTACGGATCCACGGATACATGGATCGGATCCGCAAAACACATACGGACATCTGAATGGAGCCTTATAGGGGGGTGATCAATGACAGGGGGATGATCACCCCATATAGACTCCCTGATCACCCCCCTGTCATTGATCACCCCCCTGTCATTGATCACCCCTCTGTAAGGCTGCATTCAGACGTCCGTATGATTTTTACGGATCCACTGATACATGGATCGGATCCGCAAAACACATACGGACGTCTAAATGGAGCCTTACAGGGGGGTGATTAATGACGGGGGTGATCACCCCATATAGACTCCCTGATCACCCCCCTGTCATTGATCACCCCCCTGTCATTGATCACTCCCCTGTAAGGCTCCATTCAGACGTCCGTATGTTTTTTACAGATCCACGGATACATGGATCGGATCCGCAAAACACGTACGGACGTCTGAATGGAGCCTTACAGGGGGATGTTCAATGACAGGGGGGTGATCACCCCATATAGACTCCCTGATCACCCCCCTGTCATTGATCCCCCCCCCTGTCATTGATCACCCCCCTGTAAGGCTGCATTCAGATGTCCGTATGTTTTTTACGGATCCACGGATACATGGATCGGATCCGCAAAACACATACGGACATCTGAATGAAGCCTTACAGGGGGGTGATCACCCCATATAGACTCCCTGATCACCCCCCTGTCATTGATCACCTCCCTGTAAGGCTCCATTCAGATGTCCGTATGTTTTTTACGGATCCACGGATACATGGATCGGATCCGCAAAACACATACGGACATCTGAATGGAGCCTTATAGGGGGGTGATCAATGACAGGGGGATGATCACCCCATATAGACTCCCTGATCACCCCCCTGTCATTAATCACCCCCCTGTCATTGATCACCCCCCTGTAAGGCTCCATTCAGATGTCTGTATGTTTTTTACGGATCCACGGATACATGGATCGGATCCGCAAAACACATACGGACATCTGAATGGAGCCTTATAGGGGGGTGATAAATGACAGGGGGGTGATCACCCCATATAGACTCCCTGATCACCCCCCTGTCATTGATCACCCCCCTGTAAGGCTCCATTCAGATGTCCGTATGTTTTTTACGGATCCACGGATACATGGATCGGATCCGCAAAACACATACGGACATCTGAATGGAGCCTTATAGGGGGGTGATCAATGACAAGGGGATGATCACCCCATATAGACTCCCTGATCACCTCCCTGTCATTGATCACCCCCCTGTCATTGATCACCCCCCTGTAAGGCTGCATTCAGACGTCCGTATGATTTTTACGGATCCACTGATACATGGATCGGATCCGCAAAACACATACGGACGTCTGAATGGAGCCTTACAGGGGGGTGATAAATGACGGGGGTGATCACCCCATATAGACTCCCTGATCACCCCCCTGTCATTGATCACCCCCCTGTCATTGATCACTCCCCTGTAAGGCTCCATTCAGACGTCCGTATGTTTTTTACAGATCCACGGATACATGGATCGGATCCGCAAAACACATACGGACGTCTGAATGGAGCCTTACAGGGGGATGTTCAATGACAGGGGGGTGATCACCCCATATAGACTCCCTGATCACCCCCCTGTCATTGATCCCCCCCCTGTCATTGATCACCCCCCTGTAAGGCTGCATTCAGATGTCCGTATGTTTTTTACGGATCCACGGATACATGGATCGGATCCGCAAAACACATACGGACATCTGAATGAAGCCTTACAGGGGGGTGATCACCCCATATAGACTCCCTGATCACCCCCCTGTCATTGATCACCTCCCTGTAAGGCTCCATTCAGATGTCCGTATGTTTTTTACGGATCCACGGATACATGGATCGGATCCGCAAAACAAATACGGACATCTGAATGGAGCCTTATAGGGGGGTGATCAATGACAGGGGGATGATCACCCCATATAGACTCCCTGATCACCCCCCTGTCATTGATCACCCCCCTGTCATTGATCACCCCCCTGTAAGGCTCCATTCAGATGTCTGTATGTTTTTTACGGATCCACGGATACATGGATCGGATCCACAAAACACATACAGACATCTGAATGGAGCCTTATAGGGGGGTGATAAATGACCATATAGACTCCCTGATCACCCCCCTGTCATTGATCACCCCCCTGTAAGGCTCCATTCAGACATTTTTTTGGCCCAAGTTAGCGGAAATTGATTTTTTTTTTTTTTCGTTTTTTTTCTTACAAAGTCTCATATTCCACTAACTTGTGTCAAAAAATAAAATCTCACATGAACTCACCATACCCCTACCGGAATCCAAATGCGTAAAATTTTTTAGACATTTATATTCCAGACTTCTTCTCACGCTTTAGGGCCCCTAAAAAGCCAGGGCAGTATAAATACCCCACATGTGACCCCATTTCGGAAAGTAGACACCCCAAGGTATTCCGTGAGGGGCATATTGAGTCAATGAAAGATTGACATTTTTGTCCCAAGTTAGCGGAAAGGGAGACTTTGTGAGAAAAAAATAAAATAAAAAAATTTCCGCTAACTTGTGCCAAAAAAAAAAAATTCTATGAACTCGCCATGCCCCTCATTGAATACCTTGGGGTGTCTTCTTTCCAAAATGGGATCACATGTGGGGTATTTATACTGCCCTGGCATTTTAGGGGCCCTAAAGCGTGAGAAGAAGTCTGGGATCCAAATGTCTAAAAATGCCCTCATAAAAGGAATGTGGGCCCCTTTGCGCATCTAGGCTGCAAAAAAGTGTCACACATCAGGTATCGCCGTACTCAGGAGAAGTTGGGCAATGTGTTTTGGGGTGTCATTTTACATATAGCCATGCTGGGTGAGATAAATATTTTGGTCAAATGCCAACTTTGTATAAAAAATGGGAAAAGTTGTCTTTTGCCAAGATATTTCTCTCACCCAGCATGAGTATATGTAAAAAGACACCCCAAAACACATTGCCCAACTTCTCCTGAATACGGCGATACCACATGTGTGACACTTTTTTGCAGACTAGGTGGGCAAAGGGGCCCACATTCCAAAGAGCACCTTTAGGATTTCACAGGTCATTTACCTACTTACCACACATTAGGGCCCCTGGAAAATGCCAGGGCAGTATAACTACCCCACAAGTGAGCCCATTTTGGAAAGAAGACACCCCAAGGTATTCCGTGAGGGGCATGGCGAGTTCCTCGAATTTTTTATTTTTTGTCACAAGTTAGCGGAAAATGATGATTTATTATTTTTTTTTTTTTTTCTACAAAGTCTCATATTCCACTAACTTGTGACAAAAAATAAAAACTTCCATGAACTCACTATGCCCATCACGAAATACCTTGGGGTGTCTTCTTTCCAAAATGGGGTCACTTGTGGGGTAGTTATACTGCCCTGGCATTTTAGGGGCCCGAATGCGTGAGAAGTGGTTTGAAATCAAAATCAGTAAAAAATGGCCGGTGAAATCCGAAAGGTGCTCTTTGGAATGTGGGCCCCTTTGCCCACCTAGGCTGCGAAAAAGTGTCACACATCTGGTATCACCATACTCAGGAGAAGTTGGGCAATGTGTTTTGGGGTGTCTTTTTACATATACCAATGCTGGGTGAGAGAAATATCTTGGCAAAAGACAACTTTTCCCATTTTTTTATACAAAGTTGCCATTTGACCGAGATATTTATCTCACCCAGCATGGGTATATGTAAAATGACACCCCAAAACACATTCCCCAACTTCTCCTGAGTACGGCAATACCAGATGTGTGACACTTTTTTGCAGCCTAGGTGGGCAAAGGGGCCCACATTCCAAAGAGCACCTTTCGGATTTCACCGGCCATTTTTTACAGATTTTTATTTCAAACTACTTCTCACGCATTCGGGCCCCTAAAATGCCAGGGCAGTAAAACTACCCCACAAGTGACCCCATTTTGGAAAGAAGACACCCCCAGGTATTTCGTGATGGGCATAGTGAGTTCATGGAAGTTTTTATTTTTTGTCACAAGTTAGTGGAATATGAGAATTTGTAAGAAAAAATAAATAAATCATCATTTTCCGCTAACTTGTGACAAAAAATAAAAAGTTCTAGGAACTCACCATGCCCCTCACGGAATACCTTGGGGTGTCTTCTTTCCAAAATGGGGTCACTTGTGGGGTAGTTATACTGCCCTGGCATTCTAGGGGCCCTAATGTGTGGTAAGTAGTTTGAAATCAGAATCTGTAAAAAATGGCCGGTGAAATCCTAAAGGTGCTCTTTGGAATGTGGGCCCCTTTGCCCACCTAGGCTGCAAAAAAGTGTCACACATGTGGTATTGCCGTACTCAGGAGAAGTTGGGCAATGTGTTTTGGGGTGTCATTTTACATATACCCATGCTGGGTGAGAGAAATATCTTGGCAAAAGACCCACATTCCAAAGAGCACCTTTCGGATTTCACCGGCCATTTTTTACAGATTTTGATTTCAAACCACTTTGCACGCATTTGGGCCCCTAAAATGCCAGGGCAGTATAACTACCCCACAAGTGACCTAATTTTGGAAAGAAGACACCCCAAGGTATTTCGTGATGGGCATAGTGAGTTCATGGAAGTTTTTATTTTTTGTCACAAGTTAGTGGAATATGAGACTTTGTAAGAAAAAAATAAAAAATAAAAAAATCATCATTTTCCGCTAACTTGTGACAAAAAATAAAAAGTTCTATGAACTCACTATGCCCATCAGCGAATACCTTAGGGTGTCTACTTTCCGAAATGGGGTCATTTGTGGGGTGTTTGTACTGTCTGGCCATTGTAGAACCTCAGGAAACATGACAGGTGCTCAGAAAGTCAGAGCTGCTTCAAAAAGCGGAAATTCACATTTTTGTACCATAGTTTGTAAACGCTATAACTTTTACCCAAACCATTTTTTTTTTACCCAAACATTTTTTTTTTATCAAAGACACGTAGAACAATAAATTTCGAGAAAAATTTATATATGGATGTCGTTTTTTTTGCAAAATTTTACAACTGAAAGTGAAAAATTTCATTTTTTTGCAAACAAATCGTAAAATTTCGATTAATAACAAAAAAAGTAAAAATGTCAGCAGCAATGAAATACCACCAAATGAAAGCTCTATTAGTGAGAAGAAAAGGAGGTAAAATTCATTTGGGTGGTAAGTTGCATGACCGAGCAATAAACGGTAAAAGTAGTATAGGTCAGAAGTGTAAAAAGTGGCCTGGTCATTAAGGGTGTTTCAGCTAGGGGGGCTGAAGTGGTTAAAGGGCCAGTGCTTACACCTTTGAGCTGATGGCAGCCTACGATGCGCTGATCGAACGGGTGCAGTAGCTGCGCCTGCCTGATCAGCTGCAGGAGTCGGGCTGTTCCCGTTCCCGTGAAAACACAGATGCTGGCACATTAACCCTCACTATGTTGCAATCAGCGCTGACCGCGGCATGTGCAGGGTGTGTGGAGGGAAGGAGCTCCCTCACCGTCCCCACTGGGTTCCCGCACTGCTGTGATGGGGACACGATGGCTGAGACTGCAGCCCAATGCCTTCCTAAGGCATCGTGCTGCTATCCCTGTTAGGGCTCATGCACACGACCGTATGTATTTTACGGTCCGCAAAAACAGATCCGAAAAAAATACGGATGACGTAACTCCCGTTTTTTTTGCGGACCCATTTAAATGAATAGTTCCATATACGGTCCGCAAAAAAAGACACGGAAAAGTGAAAAAAATAATGTTCTTTTCCCATAATTGAGTAATAATTAATTAATTTTTTTTTTAAATAGGAAAAAAATAATACATATTACATATTAGGTATCGCCGCGTTTATAAAAATATCACGTGATCTACCCCGTCAGGTGAACGCTGTAAAAATAAATAGTGCCAAAACAGCCATCTCATCCTGCAAAAAATGAGAATCTACATAAGACAATCGCTCAAAAAATATAAAAAATATGGCTCTCAAATAATGGCAACACAAAAACATGATTTTTCTTTTGAAAAATGCTTTTACCGAGTAAAACGTAATATATATAATAAACTTATTAGGTATTTCCGCATCCATAACAACCTGCTCTATAAAAATATCACATAATCTACCCCAAACGAGAATGTTGCAAAAAAAATAAAAGTAACAATTGTGCCAAAACAGGCATTTTTTGTCACCATGCCTCACAAAAAGTGCAACACCAAGTGATCAAAAAGTCACATGTCTCCCAAAATGGTATCAATCAAACCATCATCTCATTGCACAAAAAATGAGACTCTACCTAAGACAATTGCTCAAAAAATAAAAATAAATATGGCTCTCAGAAAATGGCAACACAAAAGCAAGACTTTATTCTTTTCAAAAATGCTTTTACTGTGTAAAACTTGACAAAAATAAAAATAATAAGCACATTAGGTATCGCCGCGTCCTTAACAACCTGCTCTATAAAAATATCACCTGATCCACACCCGGAGGTGAATGCTGTAAAAAGAATACAAATAAAAACTATGACAAAACAGCCATTTTTGTCACATTGGCTCACAAAAAGTGTAATACCACGTTATCAAAAAGTCACGTCTCCCAAAATAGTACCAATCAAACCGTCATCTCATCCCGCAAAAAATGATATCCTACCTAAGACAATTGCCCAAAAAGTAAAAAAAAAAATGGATCTCAGAAAATAGCAACAAAAAAAAAGATTTTTCTTGTCAAAAATGCTTTTACTGTGTAAAATTTAATGAAAATAAAAATAATAGACATATTAGGTATCGCCGCGTCCGAAACAACCTGCTTCATAAAAATATCACATGACCTACCCGGTCAGGTGAACGCTATAAAAATAAATAAATAAATAAAAACTGTGCCAGAACAGTCATTTTTTTGTCACCTCGCCTTACAAAATGCATAATATCGAGTGATCAAAAAGTCTTATGTACCCCATAATGGTTCCAATTAAAACATAACTTCATCCCGCAAAAAATGAACCCTGACATAAGACAACCAATGCCACCCGCAAACCAATCCATCAAAATCTGCGCTGCAAAAGTCATATGGCGCTCCTTCCTTTCTGAGTCCTGCCATGTGCCCCCACAACGGTTTACCACCAAATATGGGGTGTTGCCGTATTCAGGAGAAAATAGGTTACAAATTAAGGGGTGATTTTTCTCCTGTTAACCCTTGTGAAAATGAAAAGTTTGGGGCTCAAGCAATATTTTTTTGGAAGAAATTTAACTTTTCATTTTCACAGCCAAGTGTTTCCAAATTCTGTACACTTATGGGGTCAAAGTTCTCAGTACACGCCTTAATATATTCTTTGAGGGGTGTATTTTCCAAAATGGGCTCACTTTTTGAGGGTTTCCACTGTAGGGGTACATCAGGGTCTCTTCAAATACAAAATGGAGCCTAAAAACCATTCTAGCAAAAATTGCCTCCAAAATCCATATGGCGCTTCATTCCTTCTGACCACAACCACGTGCCCATAGAGCAGTTTACAGTCACATATGGGGTATTTCTGTAAACTTCAGAATCAGAGTAATGTATATTGACGTTTAGTTTGTGGTTAAAGGGGTTGTCTCTCTTCAGTAAGTGACATTTATCATGTAGAGAAAGTTAATACAAGCCACTTACTAATATATTCTTATTATCCATATTGCTTCCTTTGCTGGCTGGATTCATTTTTCCATTACATTATACACTGCTTGTTTCCATGGTTACAGACCACCCTGCAATCCATCAGTGGTGGTCGTGCTTGCACACTATAGGATAAAGTGTCAGCCTCTCTGGTGGCCGGAAGCACTATTAGGCTAGTTCTTTTTCCTATATTGTGCAAGCACGACCACCACTGATGGATTGCAGGGTGGTCTGTAACCATGGAAACGAGCAGTGTATAGTGTGGTGGAAAAATGAATCCAGCCAGCAAAGGAAGCAACATGGACAATCACAATACATTAGTAAGTGCCTTGTATAAACGTTCTCTACATGATAAATGCCATTTGCTGAAGTGACTTAAAAGTAGAGAAATTCAAATTTAGAAAATTGTGAATTTTTCAAATTTTTGGTAAATTTTGGATTTTTTTAATAAATAAAGGAAAAATATATTGACTCAAATTTACCACTGTCATGAAGTACAATGTGTCATGAGAAAACAATCTCATAATGGCTTGGATAAGTAAAAGTGGTCCAAAGTTATTACCACATGTCAGATTTGCAAAAAATGGCCTGACCAGGAAGGTGAAATCTGGCCCGGGGTAGAAAGGGTTTATTGTGGCATCCTCGCACAGGGCAGGTGCCTGAGCAATAGTGTTTCTAGTTGTTAGTTTCCCTGTGAATGTGCACTCTATACTTTCTAATCATTCATGCCCGACCTCTTTCTGGCTAGCAGATTTCTACCTAACCTCTGCATGACTTGTATATTGACCCTGTGCTGCCCGCCCTGACCTTTGTCTCGATTATTGGAATGTACACTGCCTGCCTCAATATTGGCTTGTTCCTTGACTACTGTTTTGCCTGATCCTTTCATGCTCCACACCTGTATCTCTTGACCTCCGTGGATAAAAACTCACTTAAACAAAGACTATTCTGTCCATCACCAACTCACATGGAAACAGTGAACTGGCCAGTAATCTCAGTAAGATCATCCTTCTCCTTTCTGTCAGGATTTTAGTAACCAAGCTATATCCACAAGCAGGAGAGTCATCGTTGTCAACATCATCAGCTACTGCTTTTCCTGCTTCGACTCCTCTTCCTCCTCCACTCCATCAGCCATCAATAATGGGATGTGTGTCAAGGAAAGAACATTACACACCCAGTAATATCCTGGTGCGTAAGCTTAACGGGCTTATGTCACCCCACTAAAGTGATTTTTTTTTTTGGGCTAGTTAAATTAGTTATATTGCGATATATGAAAATATAATGCTCTTACTTACTTTGATTCAGCAGTTTCTTCTAAAAACGAAGTTTTATAATATGTAAATTAGGTCTGAGATGAGGAAGTTCTGAGATGAGGAGGTTCTGAGATGAGGAGGCTCGGCTCCTCAGAACTCCCTCAGTGCGCCTGCGCCGATGACATCACCAAAATAGAAGACGTCATCGGCGCAGGCGCACTGAGGGAGTGCTGAGGAGACGAGCCTCCTCATCTCAGAGCGCCTGCGCCGAATGAACACAAGCGCGCGATTTTTGAAATGCTGACAGGGCTGGCCGGAGGAGGAGATCCCGGCTGGCCCTGTCAATCAACAGAAGGAGGGGGCGGTTTTCTGCGGCTGCTACCAGCAAGTAGCCGCCCTACTTGCTGGTAGAGACCGAATTTACATATTATAAAACTTCGTTTTTAGAAGAAACTGCTGAATCAAAGTAAGTAAGAGCATTATATTTTCATATATCGCAGGATAAGTAATTTAACTAGCCCAAAAAAAAAAAATCACTTTAGTGGGGTGACAGAAGCCCTTTAATATCCACCCGACCAAGTTGCTGGCTGTGCAGTCGCTGCTGTACCATTTAGTAGAGTCTGCTGCCTTTAGGGAGCTGATGGTGTGTGCTTACCTTTGCTGAAAGTTGTCTACTTGCTGTCACGAACCAGCGGGTGTCAACCCACCGTGCCACGTGTTCTACCTCCTCTAAGGACATTGTCTAAGTTAACCCCTCGTTCTTCACAGTACCCCAGATTTTGGGGATAGGCTTTCCCAAGAGGAACACCAGGTCGCAACCTCTTGAGGAGGATTGGCACACGAGGCAGCTGGTGCAGGCAGACCAGGAGGTACCAGAGCAAGGTACCAGAGGTACAGACATAGTCAGCAGGCTGAGTTGTAACCAGGAGCAACAGTGCAGGACCGAAGGACGAGGCAGAGGCGAGGTCAAAAAAGCAATAGGTCAGGGCAGGCGGCACAGGTACAGGCAGGCATTCCTTGTTGGCAACAGGAGAGTCAAGGCAAGCAGGCAGGGATCAAACAGGTGGCAGACCACAAGCAAGGGTCAGGTACACAGGAACACAAGCAGAGATAACAGCCACTTAGCAGGACACAAGGACCTTGACGCTCAGGCATCTGGGAAGGGGGCTGAGCCACTTATATACATGCAGGAGGGCTAGGATTGGTCAGCGAGATCACATGATCTAACCCATAAAGCACAGGAAGTGACGCGCGGACACTTAAGGAAGTGCTGCAGGGAAGAAGCAGCGCAGCATACTGTGACCAGGGCTGAAAGGAAACTGTGGAGGGGATCCCAGAACAAACAAAACCTGCAAGTACAGAGACTGCAGCAGTGAATGGGTAAGCACTAGCAGCAGATCACCGCTGAACATGGCGCCCAGGACCGCAGCGGTAAGAGGGAGAACAGCGGCACACAGCAGCCGCTGTTACACTTGACATTGTATCTCAAAAAAGCTATTCCTGCCTTGTACTGCTACGAGGAGGAGAATGTGGGCTGCTCCCTGCAGTGCTCGCTGTGCATCAAGGTGCACACAACTGTAGACACCTGGGGCAGCTCTTACGGGCAGGGACGGAACATGTCTTTCACAGCCCACTCAGTCAATGTTTTCCATAGCGAAGCAGCACCCCAGCAACAAGGCCAGGTCCTTTTGACCTGCCACGAATGTGTCAGCCTGGCTCACACACCAGGCACTTATCCACGTCCTTCTCATTCATGGACACACTCCTGCCCCCAATAGCAGCAGGGCACAGAGTCGCTTGCACTATCCCTTCTTCCTATCACGTGTGTCAAGTCAAGCGTTGCCATGCGGTGTTGGAGATGGGCAAGAGTAACCACATCAAGCAGGAAACATCCCGCAGGCTGTTAACCCGCCATCTCCAACTGGGCAAGGTGGTCAGCGACAATGGCTACAACATCCTGGCCTCTCTGAAAGGTGTACGTCATCAACATAGTGGTGCAATGCTTTCTAAATAAGTACACTGTCTTGCGCAAGGTGCTGGCAAAGTCCAGGAGATTCTCCAAGCATTTCGGCCAACCAAATATGGCAAGGAACGCTCTCCTGGACTTGCGGATACAGAACGGTTTGCCGCTACACCGTTTATTCCGCAATGTTCCAACTCTCTGGAATTCAACATTGCACATGCTTGAGCATCTGTACAAGCAGTGGAAAGCTGTGAACGATTTTGCCATGCACCAGACCATCTCAGCAAGCAGCATGTGTTGTTTCCAGGTCAGGCAGTGGCAGTTTATCAGACATGTGTTGCTTACTCAGGCCACCAGATTTGTCAGCAGGGACATCTGCAGCATGAATCATCTCATCCGACCCATATTTATCTTAGAACAGACACTGACGCTCATGAATTAGGGGATGACGGCAGAAGAAGAAAAGCTAACGCATCTTGCTGACCACCCTGTAGCTATTGGTGACCCACAGGCAGACATGATAATGATAATGCTGACTACACTGGCCCAGACCAATCATCACAGTGTGGGATGGAGTCGGAAAGAACTGGCTATCTTGTGTGCTTACACAGTGACAGGTGGATCGTGGACATCAAGCAGTCTGATGATTACTGGATAGCCATGATTTTAGACCCTCAAAACCAAGGCAACATGGGGGAATGTTTTCCTCCTGCAGAAAGGGAGGCCAAATTACGTTATTACCAGGAAACACTGTGTACGCAGCTTTTCCTGAGCAAAAGCTATTCCCCAATATAAGAGGGATACCACCATTCAGATTTTTATTTTAAAAAGCATAATAAATTCTAAAGTGCGGTGCAATATTAACCGGGCTGCTTGTCACCACCGGCTCCATCCGTTTACTGTCACTATGACATTACTATTGCAGCCTTGGCATTAAAGAGCCTGAAAGGGGTTGGATAGAGGCCTTAGGGGCTTGATACATTCTTAGGAGTTGGAAACATTCTTAAGGGTTAGATATATTCCTAGAGGTTGAATACATTCTTAAGTATTGGATAAAGTTCCAGGAGATCATTGAGTACCATACATGACTTTTTATGGCAATTGACGCAGTTTTGATTTGACCATCTCTAGTGGTGACCCTGTGGATCACTTTCTTCTTCAGCCCTTGTGCTTCATCCATTGTGTTCAGTTGTATATCTGTGCTCCATGATTTTATTTCTATTTTCTGGGAAGGGGGGGGGGGGGGTGGCACTATCTAATTCTCTCAGGCTTCTGGCAGGAGGCCTCCCCTCTGAACTTGTCTACATTTTGCATCACCAGATGTGACTTACGTTGAACAAACAACCATATAAACAATTGAATCCCAACAAACAGAATCATCCAAATATCCAGTGGTCTTAATGTGGAAAATCGTGATCTCACTCAGCCTTTGAGGTGGATGGATCCTGCTTACTCGTCTCACGTGAGTCTCTACCTTGTTCATCTTCTCATTAACTCGATCATTCTCCATAGACCTAACTAATCTCTACGATCAACATCTTCCTTCTGACTAAGCCCCAGCCCTGATCACTCCACAGCTGGAGGACCTCCCTGCACGTCGCACAGAGGCTGCAGGATTATTAGTATTATACATGCTCAGGAAATGTTCTTCTCCGTCCTCCCATGTAGAGCTGTCTTATGTGGGGGCCTCCGTTCTATCTAGTGACACACATAATATATAACATCATGAAGTCAGCTCTATATAAAACCTCATGCATTGGATGGAAAGAGAGGAGACAACATGCCATAAGACCGGTCACCCAGGATCAGCAAGGTCCAACATTAAGGTCAACTTGGTGCAGCAGGCTTCTCCCTCTGATGGTAACCAAGTGACCCTGCTGTACCTACCTTCTAATAACAGTGCGATGACTCTGCTGACTGCAGGGGCCCCTCTAATGATAATGAGAGGACTCTACTGACCCCATCATCTACTGATAATGATGTGACTCTACTGACCATACCCTCTAATAATAATAAGATGACTACTGACAACAGTGACCCCTCTAATGATAATGAGACGACTCTACTGACAACAGTGATCCCTCTAATGATAATGAGACGACTCTACTGACAACAGTGATCCCTCTAATGATAATGAGACGACTCTACTGACAACAGTGACCCCTCTAATGATAATGAGACGACTCTACTGACAACAGTGACCCCTCTAATGATAATGAGACGACTCTACTGACAATAGTGACCCCTCTAACGATAATAAGATGACTCTACTGATAATGATGTGACTCTGCTGACCATACACTCTAATGATAATATTATGACTCTGCTCACCCCACCCCTTAAGGATAATGAGACAACTCTACTGACAACAGGGACCCCTCTAATGATTATTAGATGACTCTACTGACAACAGGGACCCCTCTAATGATAATGAGATGCTGATCCCATCCTCTATTGATAACAATGTGACTCTACTGAGCCCATCCTCTAATGATAACAAGATGACTCTGTTGACCCCCATCCTCTATTTCTAATAAGATGACTCTACTGATACCATCCTCTAATGATAATAAGATGACTCTACTGATGCCATCCTCTAATGATAATGAGAGGACTCTTCTGACCCCATCCTCTAGTGATAATGAGAGGACTCTTCTGATCCCATCCTCTAGTGATAATGAGAGGACTCTTCTGACCCTATCCTCTAGTGATAATGAGAGGACTCTTCTGACCCCATCCTCTAGTGATAATGAGAGGACTCTTCTGACCCCATCCTCTAGTGATAATGAGAGGACTCTTCTGACCCCATCCTCTAGTGATAATGAGAGGACTCTTCTGACCCTATCCTCTAGTGATAATGAGAGGACTCTTCTGACTCCATCCTCTAGTGATAATGAGAAGACTCTTCTGACCCCATCCTCTAGTGATAATGAGAGGACTCTTTTACCCTATCCTCTAATGATAATGAGATGACTTTACTGATACCATCCTCTAATGATAATGATATGACTTTACTGACCACAGGGACCCTTCTAATGATAATGAGAGGACTCTTCTGACCCTATCCTCTAGTGATAATGAGATGACAGAGACACCTGTAATAATAATGAGATAACTCTGCTGACCCCACACTCTAATGATAATGAGAGGACTCTTCTGACCCTATCCTCTAGTGATAATGAGATGACAGAGACGTCTGTAATAATAATGAGATAACTCTGCTGACCCCACACTCTAATGATAATGAGAGGACTCTTCTGACCCTATCCTCTAGTGACAATGAGATGACAGAGACGTCTGTAATAATAATGAGAGGACTCTTCTGACCCTATCCTCTAATGATATCAAGATGACTTTACTGACTGCAGAGACGTCTGTAATAATAATGAGATGACTCTGCTGACCCCGCACTCCAATGATAAGGAGAGGACTCTGCTGACCCTTCCCTATAATAATAATGAGTGATTCTTTTAACCCTGCCCTCTTATATTAATGAAATGACTCTGCTGACCATGAGCATGGTTATTATATAATCAGAGACGTTCAGAGGCACCAGACAAGGATATCCTCTCCCCGATCTTCTGTTTCCTCCTCTCCCTTGCACTGTTCCCTCTAAGCTGTGTTCTCTGGAATCGAAAGAGATAAAAATCTCAAACTCTGCAGCAGGTAGAGCTGATTTTGGGCTCATTAATCCTTGTTAGTAGTTGTTTTAACCCTTTCCTTCCAGGGCACACAGCTTAGAACACTGCTCCCTTGTACGTCCACCTCCTGCTAGAGGAGCACATAGAAATCACTGGGCTTGTTGACTGGGATGAAGGTGTATCAAAAAGAAATCATACAGAGTAGAAAGAAAATATAGATTTCTGCCATATATTTGTTGTGCATTATAAACCTCCTACTGCCCTGAAGTGTAATACATGTGGGTACACGTCACCGCCGTGACTCTGTTCATACAGACGTGTGTTCGAGGCTGCGTGCGATTGTGTCTCACGTGTATTTCAGTTTGTAGTTTACAGCAGAGTTCACACGAAAATACTCTGCATGAACATGACCGCTCTCCACTCTAGAGGCTTCCCCTGTATATGAAGCATAGCCAGCGATATAAGTAAATTTATAGTGGCTCACCCTTCTGATTCCAGGTCAGGTGCTCTCACTAATGAATGGTTCACCCTAACCACAACTGCAAGATAGGAATATGTAAGATATATAGTGGGCACTCAGTATCTGGCGCTACACATCAAGTATACAGCGTTATTGTTGCAACACATTTATTCAACAATCAACATAATGAATCTAAAACAATGCACTTCAAATCAAATCCTGTATTCCTCTAATAGTGCGGTCTGCCTGTGAATGTTATATTCATAGGTGATAACATACATTCATATATTAAATCCTTTAAAATTATTCCATATAATTCCTGTATGATTACATAAGCGCTTGTGTCCCAGTATTGGAAAAAGTCTCAGACGTGTAATTCACTCTTAGGTAATATGATCCACAGTCTAAATCCTGTAGTGAATCAGTGGGTTTCAGTGAAGTCCGGTCTGCTTGTCTCTGCCTGTGGCGGCGTCCCACCACAGGTCAGTGCACTCACCCGACTTCTTTTATTCAATAGCGAGTATCCACCGGTACTGAATTTTCGCGATACCGTTATAGTGGTTGACAACCTCCTTGCGGCTTTCAGCTGTATGTCCCACGTGTTGCTGGCGTCCTGCGTCTTACCAGCGTTCCACGTGATCAGGACGTCAGAGGAGCCCTCGTGACCTGAGGTTTCTTTGATTGGTTTAGAGTTCCTGTGATGAATCGGGGGTGGTGTCAACTCCCGTCTATGCGATTTTTCGTTACTTTTCCGTAACTTTTCGTATTAATCAGCTGATCTTTCCAGTGTAGTAAGGGATAAGGATCTCATCCGCTATACGCGTTTCAAGGTCTCGGACCTCTTCCTTAGTAGCTGGTTATGAGATCCCCCATTACTTCCTTATATACCCTGACAGGTTACACCTTTTTTTGCTTAATTAGGGTTCTTTACAAAATCTGGTTTGGATTGAAACTGTTTTCGGAGCTTTCACTCCATTCATGAGCTGCAATTTTCCACTTCTTTATTAGCTTGTAAGCTAATATGCTTCTTATTTAAACTTCGTATTGTATGTTAACATATATGGGAAAAACTTATTGAAGCGCATGACATATTCTTCTAACACTAAAATTTCAATAGAATTTTAATAAAATTTTCGTACAATTATTAAGAATTAAAAAAAAAATTCATAAGATTATAAAAATGTTTGTAAGATTATAAAATTTTTCGTAAGATTAGAAAAACCTTTTCGTAAGATTATAAAAACTTTCGTGAGATTATAAAAATTCGTCTGATTTTCAATGTGTTCTTTGGGACTTTGTTCTGTCAGCGATCTAAATCATACTTTATCTACAGATCATCTGAAATTCATATGCGGTTAACATGATGTGTAGTTTTGATAGTGTATAGAGGTGGAGGCCCCCAGCGGAGGGAAGATCGGGGTGCTGATAATACAGCCAAACGCCGATGTCCCATCAGCAGAGGGCATCCACCCCCTTTTGTACGGCCTAGTTCTACATATAATTCCAAAGACTCACACACATTGTTAAACAAAGGTTTAAAATTTGCACCTACTGCACCATTAAGTAAATTTGACACTTATAAAGGGATAGAAAAGTTCATACGTAAATTATGTTTAAAAAAATATTTCCTGAAGAATCCCATAATATCAACAGGGGAAGAACAAGGGATTTATACCCATACGGATCGAAAATTAAAAAGTAAATCATACCCAAGACATGAAATGGGACAAGATATAATCACATTTAAGAAGAGTGTGGAGGCGGATATAAGGAAAATTAAAGGGGAATCAAGAAGATATAACAATCTCAAACCACATGAAATTCCCGCAATCAAACAATTACAACAGAATGATAACATAACTGTGCGCCCAGCCGATAAAGGAGGGGCGATTGTAATTTTAGATACATGTAAATACGACGGTGAGTGTAGGAGACAAATGGGGGATAAAGAAACATACGAAAAATTACAAAAGGACCCAGTGAAAGAATTTGGTGAGTCTTTGGAATTATATGTAGAACTAGGCCGTACAAAAGGACTCTTAAATCAACAAGAATCAAAATTTATTATTGGTACACCTAAACGTATGCCTATTTTCTACACCGTACCAAAGATTCACAAAAACACACTGGACCCTCCGGGGAGACCCATCATCTCCGGTATAGGAGCATACACATCTAACTTGTCCCAATATCTAGACAGATTATTACAACCAGTAGTGAGGAAGACGTTCGCCTATATCAGGGATACTACACAGATTGTCCAGACCATCGAGAACCTTTAAGTATGAACCAAATTGGATCCTGGGAACTCTTGATGTTAATTCCCTGTACACTATAATAAGACATGACCAAGGATTAGAAGCGTTAACACAACAGTTAACGTCATATGGGGAATACCTACCGGACCAAATAGAATATATAGCGAAAGGGGTACAACATATTTTGACCCATAATTATTTCGCATATGATTCAGAATTTTTTCTCCAGATTAGGGGTACCGCCATGGGCACCAGGTTCGCCCCCAGTTACGCCAACCTGTTCATGGCACAATGGGAGGACCAACATATAGTACCCAGATTGGGGACGGACCTGGTGCTCTGGCAAAGATTTATTGACGACGTGATTTTCATCTGGCAGGGAACAGAGGAACAACTAGCAGTATTTCTGAACTATATAAATCAGAATGAAAACAATATAAAATTTAGTTCAAAAATTCATAAAAAACAAATAGAATTTCTGGATCTGACCATTAAAGCTGAAGATGATAAACTGATATGTCATACATACCAGAAAGAGACAGCCAGAAACAGCTATATCCTCTATACAAGCTTCCATCTACCAAGATGGTTGCTGAATATCCCTAAGGGACAATTTAGGAGGTTACGACGCAACTGCACGAAGGAAGAGGATTATACTAAAGAAGCCCTATCCATGAAGGAACGATTCTTGACAAAAAAATATCCCCTAAAACAGGTGGAGAAATCCTTAATGGAAGTGAAAAACATGGATAGAAGAACGTTTTTTGAGGAAAAAATAGGGACTAGAACAGGAATGGACCCCAAAATAGGGGACCTAATTAGGATTATCTTGCCCTACAGTGCACAGTATAGGAAAATCGAAGCAATTATCCAAAATCATTGGCATCATATTACAAACGATAAATTGATAGGACCATATTTAACTAATGGTCCACAAATAGTGTACACAAAGGCACCTAATCTAGCCCTTAAAATAGCACCGACTGTAAAAAATAAGAAGAATACCACCCAAAAAAACTATTTTAATCTAAAGGGATTCTACAGGTGCAATACATGCAGCAACTGCAAAAATACAAAATTTCCGAAAAAAACTAGTAAAGTCTCCTCCACATCTAATACATTTTCGTATGAAATTGACACATTCTTATCGTGCAACACATCAAATGTCCTGTACCTAATTGAATGCCCCTGTAAAAAACAATATATAGGACGAACTAAAAGGTTACTGAAGGTCAGGATTGCAGAACATATGACCAAGATTAGAACAGGTCATGAGAAGCACTCACTATCGAAGCATTTTAAATATCACCATAATCAAGACCCCTCCCAATTAAGGTTTATGGCATTTGAAAAAGTAGATATACACTGGAGGGGATCATATTTCCAATATGTCACGGCAAGAAGCAAGGCGTATATACCATTTTAACACCTTGTTACCTGAAGGTCTCAATGCAGATTTAGAAATATTCGGTTTCCTGTAAAGTAGAGGAAACAATTCGGGGTGGATGCCCCCTGCTGATGGGACATCGGCGTTTGGCTGTATTATCAGCACCCCGATCTTCCCTCCGCTGGGGGCCTCCACCTCTATACACTATCAAAACTACACATCATGTTAACCGCATATGAATTTCAGATGATCTGTAGATAAAGTATGATTTAGATCGCTGATAGAACAAAGTCCCAAAGAACACATTGAAAATCAGACAAATTTTTATAATCTCACGAAAGTTTTTCTAATCTTACGAAAAGGTTTTTCTAATTTTACGAAAATTTTTATAATCTTACGAAAATTTTTATAATCTTATGAATTTTTTTTAAAAAAATTCTTAATAATTGTACGAAAATTTTATTAAAATTCTATTGAAATTTTTGTGTTAGAAGAATATGTCATGCACTTCAATAAGTTTTTTCCATATATGTTAACATACAATACGAAGTTTAAATAAGAAGCATATTAGCTTACAAGCTAATAAAGAAGTGGAAAATTGCAGCTCATGAATGGAGTGAAAGCTTCGAAAACAGTTTCAATCCAAACCAGATTTTGTAAAGAACCCTAATTAAGCAAAAAAAAAGGTGTAACCTGTCAGGGTATATAAGGAAGTAATGGGGGATCTCATAACCAGCTACTGAGGAAGAGGTCCGAGACCTTGAAACGCGTATAGCGGATGAGATCCTTATCCCTTACTACACTGGAAAGATCAGCTGATTAATACGAAAAGTTATGGAAAAGTAACGAAAAATCGCATAGATGGGAGTTGACACCACCCCCGATTCATCACAGAAACTCTAAACCAATCAAAGAAAGCTCAGGTCACGAGGGCTCCTCTGACGTCCTGATCATGTGGAACGCTGGTAAGACGCAGGACGCCAGCAACACGTGGGACATACAGCTGAAAGCCGCAAGGAGGTTGTCAACCACTATAACGGTATCTCGAAAATTCAGTACCGGTGGATACTCGCTATTGAATAAAAGAAGTCGGGTGAGTGCACTGACCTGTGGTGGGACGCCGCCACAGGCAGAGACAAGCAGACCGGACTTCACTGAAACCCACTGATTCACTACAGGATTTAGACTGTGGATCATATTACCTAACAGTGAATTACACGTCTGAGACTTTTTCCAATACTGGGACACAAGCGCTTATGTAATCATACGGGAATTATATGGAATAATTTTAAAGGATTTAATATATGAATGTATGTTATCACCTATGAATATAACATTCACAGGCAGACCGCACTATTATAGGAATACAGGATTTGATTTGAAGTGCATTGTTTTAGATTCATTATGTTGATTGTTGAATAAATGTGTTGCAACAATAACGCTGTATACTTGATGTGTAGCGCCAGATACTGAGTGCCCACTATATATCTTACATAGCCAGCGATATGTATCTGGAATGGGCTCTCAGTGTTACCAGTGTTATATGCAGGGTCCACGGTGGCTTCCTCCTCACACTTCAGGCCCTTCTCCACCACCACCACCTGCATCTATTGTCAACTCTACTGGACCCAAAATCAGACAAGAGAAATTACTCAGACCAGACAAATAACTCTGACCCCAGACCAGACAAATAACTCTGACCCCAGACCAGACAAATAACTCTGACCCCAAACCAGACAAATAACTCTGACCCCAAACCAGACAAATAACTCTGACCCCAAACTAGACAAATAACTCTGACCCCAGACCAGACAAATAACTCTGACCCCAGACCAGACAAATAACTCTGACCCCAGACCAGACAAATAACTCTGACCCCAGACAAGACCAATAACTCTGACCCCAGAGCAGACAAATAACTCTGACCCCAGACAAGACAAATAACTCTGACCCCAGACCAGACAAATAACTCTGACCCCAAACCAGACAAATAACTCTGACCCCAAACCAGACAAATAACTCTGACCCCGGACAAGACAAATAACTCTGACCCCAGACCAGACAAATAACTCTGACCCCAGACCAGACAAATAACTCTGACCCCAAACCAGACAAATAACTCTGACCCCAGACCTGACAAATAACTGTGACCCCAAACTATACAAATAACTCTGACCCCAAACCAGACAAAAAACTCTGACCCCAGACCAGACAAATAACTCTAACCCCAAACCAGACAAATAACTCTGACCCCAAACCAGACAAATAACTCTGACCCCAGACAAGACAACTAGCTCAGACCAGACAAGTTCATTAGTGCCTCCCAGTAATATTGACGACCTCAGTAATAGTAATGCCCCCATTAGTGCCCCCAGTAATAGTAATGCCTCCATTAGTGCCCCCTAGTAAGAGTAATGGCCCCATTAGTGTTCCCCAGTAAGATTAATGCCTCGATTAGTGTCCCCAGTAAGAATAATGCTCCTATTAGTACCCCCAGTAAGAATAATGCCCCATTAGTGCCCTGCCATAAGAATAATGACCCCATTACTGCCCCAGAGTAAGAATAATGCCCCATTACTGGCCCCCCAGTAAGAATAATGCTCCTATTAGTACCCCCAGTAAGAATAATGCCGCATTAGTGCCCTGCCATAAGAATAATGACCCCATTACTTCCCCAGAGTAAGAATAATGCCCCCATTACTGCCCCCCAGTAAGAATAATGCCCCTATTAGTACCCCCAGTAAGAATAATAACCCCATTACTGCCCCCCAGTAAGAATAATGCCCCCATTACTGCCCCCCAGTAAGAATAATGCCCCCATTAGTGCACACCAGTAAGAATAATGCCTCCATTAGTGCCCTGCAGTAAGAATAATGGCCCCATTACTGCCCCCAGTAAGAATAATGCCCCCATTACTGCCCCCAGTAAGAATAATGGCCCCATTAGTGCGTCCCAGTAAGAATAATGCCCCCATTAGTGCACCCCAGTAAGAATAAAGCCCCCATTAGTGTGCACCAGTAAAAATAATGGCCCCATTAGTGTCCCAATAAGAATAATGCTCCCATTAGTGCCCCCAGTAAGATTAATGCTCCCATTAGTGCCCCCAGTAAGATTAATGCTACAATTAGTGCCCCCAGTAAGATTAATGCTCCCATTAGTGCTCTGCAGTAAGAATAATGCCCCCATTAGTGCCCTGCCATAAGAATAATGGCCCCATTACTGCCCCCAGTAAGAATAATGCCCCCATTAGTGCCCCCAGTAAGATTAATGCTCCTATTAGTACCCACAGTAAGAATAATGCCTCCATTAGTGCCCTGCCATGAGTATAATGCCCCCGTTACTGGCCCACCGGGTAAAATAAAAATGCCCATCTTAGTGCCCCCAGTAAAATTGATGCTCCTATTTGTACCCCCAGTAAGAATAATGCCCCCGTTAGTGCCCCCCAGTAAGAATAATGCCCCCATTACTGCCCCCCAGTAAGAATAATGGCCCCATTAGTGCATCCCAGTAAGAATAATGCCCCCCATTAGTGTGCACCAGTAAGAATAATGCCCCCCATTAGTGTGCCCCAGTAAGAATAATGCCCCTATTAGTGCACCAATAAGAATAATGCTCCCATTAGTGCTCCCCAGTAAGAATAATGTGCCCATTAGTGCCCCCAGTAAAAGTGATGCCCCCCATTAGTGTGCCCCAGTAAGAATAATGCCTCCCAGTAGTGTTCTCCTGTAAGAATAATGCCTCATTTGTGCGCCCCAGTAAGAATAATGCCCCCATTAGTGCCCCCAGTAAGAATAATGCCCCCCATTAGTGCCCCCAGTAATATTAATGCCCCCATTAGTGTTCTCCTGTAAGAATATTGCCCCCATTAGTGCCCCCCAGTAAGAATAATGCCCCTTTTAATTCCCCTCCAGTAAGAATAATGCCCCCATTAGTTCCCCCAGTAAGAATAATGCCCCCCATTAGTGCCCCCAGTAAGAATAATGCCCCCATTAGTGCACCCCAGTAAGAATAATGCCCCCATTAGTGCCCCCAGTAAGAATAATGCCCCCCATTAGTGCACCCCAGTAAGAATAATGCCCCCATTAACACCCCCAGTAAGAATAATGCCCCCCATTAGTGCACCCCAGTAAGAATAATGCCCCCATTAACACCCCCAGTAAGAATAATGCCCCCCATTAGTGCCTCCAGTAAGAATAATGCCTCCCATTAGTGCCCCCAGTAAGAATAATGCCTCCCATTAGTGCACCCCAGTAAGAATAATGCCCCATTAGTGCCCACCAGTAAGAATAATGCCCCCCATTAGTCCACCCCAGAAAGAATAATGCCCCCATTAGTGCCCCCAGTAAGAATAATGCCCCCCATTAGTGCCCCCAGTAAGAATAATGCCCCCATTAGTGCCCCCAGTAAGAATAATGTCCCCCATTAGTGCACCCCAGTAAGAATAATGCCCCCATTAACGCCCCCAGAAAGAATAATGCCCCCCATTAGTGCACCCCAGTAAGAATAATGCCCCCCATTAGTGCCTCCAGTAAGAATAATGCCCCCCATTAGTGCACCCCAGTAAGAATAATGCCCCCATTAGTGCCCACCAGTAAGAATAATGCCCCCCATTAGTGCACCCCAGTAAGAATAATGCCCCCCATTAGTGCCCCCAGTAAGAATAATGCCCCCATTAGTGCCCCCAGTAAGAATAATGCCCCCCATTAGTGCACCCTAGTAAGAATAATGACCCCATTAGTGCCCCCAGTAAGAATAATGCCCCCCATTAGTGCACCCCAGTAAGAATAATGCCCCCATTAGTGCCCCCAGTAAGAATAATGCCCCCCATTAGTGCACCCCAGTAAGAATAATGACCCCATTAGTGCTCCCAGTAAGAATAATGCCCCCCATTAGTGCACCCCAGTAAGAATAATTCCCCCCATTAGTGTGCCCCAGTAAGAATAATGCCCCCATTAGTGACCACCAGTAAGAATAATGCCCCCCATTAGTGCCCCCAGTAAGAATAATGCCCCCATTAGTGACCACCAGTAAGAATAATGCCCCCATTAGTGCACCCAGTAAGAATAATGCCCCCCATTAGTGCCCCCAGTAAGAATAATGCCCCCCATTAGTGCCCCCAGTAAGAATAATGCCCCCCATTAGTGCACCCCAGTAAGAATAATGCCCCCCATTAGTGCCCCCAGTAAGAATAATGCCCCCATTAGTGCCCCCAGTAAGACTAATGCCCCCCATTAGTGCACCCCAGTAAGAATAATGCCCCCCATTAGTGCCCCCAGTAAGAATAATGCCCCCATTAGTGCCCCCAGTAAGAATAATGCCCCCCATTAGTGCACCCCAGTAAGAATAATGACCACATTAGTGCTCCCAGTAAGAATAATGCCCCCCATTAGTGCCCCCAGTAAGAATAATGCCCCCCATTAGTGCACCCCAGTAAGAATAATGCCCCCATTAGTGACCACCAGTAAGAGTAATGCCCCATTAGTGCCCACCAGTAAGAGTAATCCCCCCATTAGTGCCCCCAGTAAGAATAATGACCCCATTAGTGCTCCCAGTAAGAATAATGCCCCCCATTAGTGTGCCCCAGTAAGAATAATGCCCCCATTAGTGCCCACCAGTAAGAATAATGCCCCCCATTAGTGCCCCCAGTAAGAATAATGCCCCCCATTAGTGCACCCCAGTAAGAATAATGCCCTCATTAGTGCCCCCAGTAAGAATAATGCCCCCCATTAGTGCACCCCAGTAAGAATAATGCCCCCATTAGTGCACCCAGTAAGAATAATGCCCCCCATTAGTGCACCCCAGTAAGAATAATGCCCCCCATTAGTGCACCCCAGTAAGAATAATGCCCCCATTAGTGACCACCAGTAAGAGTAATGCCCCATTAGTGCCCACCAGTAAGAGTAATCCCCCTATTAGTGCACCCCAGTAAGAATAATGCCCCCCATTAGTGCACCCCAGTAAGAATAATGCCCCCATTAGTGCCCCCAGTAAGAATAATGCCCCCCATTAGTGCACCCCAGTAAGAATAATGACCCCATTAGTGACCACCAGTAAGAGTAATGCCCCATTAGTGCCCACCAGTAAGAGTAATCCCCCCATTAGTGCACCCCAGTAAGAATAATGACCCCATTAGTGCTCCCAGTAAGAATAATGCCCCCCATTAGTGCACCCCAGTAAGAATAATGCCCCCCATTAGTGCCCCCAGTAAGAGTAATGCCCCCATTAGTGCCCACCAGTAAGAGTAATGCCCCATTAGTGCCTACCAGTAAGAGTAATGCCCCATTAGTGCCCCCAGTAAGAATAATGCCCCCATTAGTGCCCACCAGTAAGAGTATTCCCCCCATGAGTTCCCCTTCTCTGTGCAAAAAAAAAAAGCACTCCCCTCCTCCATTTGCTTGCGCTACGGTGAAGACTGACTGCTAACTGGACCTGCGCTCCAGCGTATGACGTCTCGCAGGTCCTGTTCTCCAGTCAACAGCGGTAGCAAATGGAGAAATGGAGGGGGGGGGGGAGTGTTTTTTTAATTTTTATTATTAACACAAGGGGGGGTAGGGGGGAGGTAAAGGCTGCACTAATGAGCGCCCCACAATGGAAGCCTCATTAGTAACAGTCCATACAGGAAAATACCAGCAATTAATATTATTACCGGCACCAGATACTGGCAGGGTGGCAACCATACCCTTAGCACAGGCCATCAGTATTCGCAGGGGTAAAGTGGGGTTATTTACCGTACTAGAAGAAATCCCGACAGGAAGAACTGCCGGGACATCATGATGACACTGGAAGATGGGGCGTCTGCCCAGAGTTCAGGAATAAAAAAAGCTCAGGATTTCCTGCAGTAGTAAACATGTCCACTAGATGGTGCCATTAGTCTTCCAGCAGCTAAACCTTACTGACAGGACTTTCAGAGCTTAAGGTGATTTACACAGTGAAAAATAATGTCAAATATGTAAGACAAAAACAGAGATCATAAATATTCAACCCCTGAAAACCAGGACCTTAGGGAGCAACCCTGTTCCAGCATTTTCAAATGTGGTCGCTCGAGGTATGGCTCTTTTAATTATGCCCATCTGGTCCATGGCATTTAATACTAAATTGAGAAACTGGTAAAAAATTCCATATGGGGTGGAAATATTTTTTTAAATACACTCTTTCGGGTCAGTACTGTTACAGTGATACAATATTTATATAGTTTTATGGGTTTTGTTTTTATAGCGTTCTCTATGAGATAAAACTGTCCTGTTCTCTTCATTCTTCGGTCAGTACGATTACAGCGATACCACATTTATATAGTTTTATGGGTTTTGTATTTACAGCGTTCCCTATGAGATAAAACTGACCTGTTCTCTCCATTCTCCGGTCAGTACGATTACAGCGATACCACATTTATATAGTTTTATGGGTTTTGTTTTTACAGCGTTCCCTATGAGATAAATCTGACCTGTTCTCTTCATTCTCCGGGTCAGTACGATTACAGAGATACCACATTTATATAGTTTTATAGTTTTGTTTTTACAGCGTTCCCTATGAGATAAATCTGACCTGTTCTCTTCATTCTCTGGGTCAGTACGATTACAGAGATACCACATTTATATAGTTTTATGGGTTTTGTTTTTACAGCGTTCCCTATGAGATAAAAACCGACCTGTTCTCTTCATTCTCCGGGTCAGTACGATTACAGTGATATCATATTTATATAGTTTTATGGGTTTTGTATTTACAGCGTTCCCTATGAGATAAAACTGACCTGTTCTCTTCATTTTCTGGGTCAGTACGATTACAGAGATACCACATTTATATAGTTTTATAGGTTTTGTATTTACAGCGTTCCTTATGAGATAAAACTGACCTGTTCTCTTCATTCTCCGGGTCAGTACGATTACAGTGATATCACATTTATATAGTTTTATGGGTTTTGTATTTACAGCGTTCCCTATGAGATAAAACTGACCTGTTCTCTTCATTCTCCGGGTCAGTACGATTACAGTGATACCACATTTATATAGTTTTATGGGTTTTGTATTTACAGCATTCCCTATGATATAAAACTGACCTGTTCTCTTCATTCTCCGGGTCAGTACGATTACAGTGATACCACATTTATATAGTTTTATGGGTTTTGTTTTTACAGCGTTCCCTATGAGATAAAACTGACCTGTTCTCTTCATTCTCCGGGTCAGTACGATTACAGTGATACCACATTTATATAGTTTTATGGGTTTTGTTTTACAGCGTTCCCTATGAGATAAAACTGACCTGTTCTCTTCATTCTCCGGGTCAGTACGATTACAGTGATACCACATTTATATAGTTTTATGGGTTTTGTTTTTACAGCGTTCCCTATGAGATAAAACTGACCTGTTCTCTTCATTCTCCGGGTCAGTACGATTACAGAGATACCACATTTATATAGTTTTATGGGTTTTGTTTTTACAGCGTTCCCTATGAGATAAAACTGACCTGTTCCCTTCATTCTCCGGGTCAGTACGATTACAGTGATACAACATTTATATAGTTTTATGGGTTTTGGTTTTGCAGCGTTCCTTCTGAGATAAAACTGACCTGTTCTCTTCATTCTCCGGGTCAGTACGATTACAGTGATATCACATTTATATAGTTTTATAGGTTTTGTATTTACAGCGTTTCCTATGAGATAAAACTGACCTGTTCTCTTCATTCTCCGGGTCAGTACGATTACAGTGATACCACATTTATATAGTTTTATGGTTTTTGTTTTTACAGCGTTCCCTATGAGATAAAACTGTCCTGTTCCCTTCAATCTCCAGGTCAGTACGATTACAGTGATACCACATTTATATAGTTTTATGGGTTTTGTATTTACAGCGTTCCCTATGAGATAAAACTGACCTGTTCTCTTCATTCTCCGGGTCAGTACGATTACAGTGATACCACATTTATATAGTTTTATGGGTTTTGTATTTACAGCGTTCCCTATGAGATAAAACTGACCTGTTCTCTTCATTCTCCGG
The DNA here is from genome assembly GCF_905171765.1 of Bufo bufo. Lineage (NCBI taxonomy): Eukaryota > Metazoa > Chordata > Amphibia > Anura > Bufonidae > Bufo > Bufo bufo. The sequence goes on from NC_053390.1 coordinate 2,733,577, forward strand.
GTCAGTACGATTACAGTGATACCACATTTATATAGTTTTATGGGTTTTGTTTTTACAGCGTTCCCTATGAGATAAAACTGACCTGTTCCCTTCATTCTCCGGGTCAGTACGATTACAGTGATACCACATTTATATAGTTTTATGGGTTTTGTATTTACAGCGTTCCCTATTAGATAAAACTGACCTGTTCTCTTCATTCTCCGGGTCAGTACGATTACAGTGATACCACATTTATATAGTTTTATGGGTTTTGGTTTTGCAGCGTTTCCTATGAGATAAAAATGACCTGTTCCCTTCATTCTCCGGGTCAGTACGATTACAGTGATACCACATTTATATAGTTTTATGGGTTTTGTATTTACAGCGTTCCCTATTAGATAAAACTGACCTGTTCTCTTCATTCTCCGGGTCAGTACGATTACAGTGATACCACATTTATATAGTTTTATGGGTTTTTTATTTACAGCGTTCCCTATGATATAAAACTGACCTGTTCTCTTCATTCTCCGGGTCAGTACGATTACAGAGATACCACATTTATATAGTTTTATGGGTTTTGTTTTTACAGCGTTCCCTATGAGATAAAACTGACCTGTTCTCTTCATTCTCCGGGTCAGTACGATTACAGAGATACCACATTTATATAGTTTTATGGTTTTTGTTTTTACAGCGTTCCTTATGAGATAAAACTGTCCTGTTCCCTTCATTCTCCGGGTCAGTACGATTACAGGGATACCACATTTATATAGTTTTATGGTTTTTGTTTTTACAGCGTTCCTTATGAGATAAAACTGTCCTGTTCCCTTCATTCTCCGTTTCAGTACGATTACAGGAATACCACATTTATATAGTTTTATGGTTTTTGTTTTTACAGCGTTCCTTATGAGATAAAACTGATCTGTTCCCTTCATTCTCCGGGTCAGCACGATTACAGTGATACCACATTTATATAGTTTTATGGGTTTTGGTTTTGCAGCGTTCCTTCTGAGATAAAACTGACCTGTTCTCTTCATTCTCCGGGTCAGTACGATTACAGTGATATCACATTTATATAGTTTTATAGGTTTTGTATTTACAGCGTTTCCTATGAGATAAAAATGACCTGTTCCCTTCATTCTCCGGGTCAGTACGATTACAGTGATACCACATTTATATAGTTTTATGGTTTTTGTTTTTACAGCGTTCCCTATGAGATAAAACTGTCCTGTTCCCTTCAATCTCCAGGTCAGTACGATTACAGTGATACCACATTTATATAGTTTTATGGGTTTTGTATTTACAGCGTTCCCTATGAAATAAAACTGACCTGTTCTCTTCATTCTCCGGGTCAGTACGATTACAGTGATACCACATTTATATAGTTTTATGGGTTTTGTATTTACAGCGTTCCCTATGAGATAAAACTGACCTGTTCTCTTCATTCTCCGGGTCAGTACGATTACAGTGATACCACATTTATATAGTTTTATGGGTTTTGTTTTTACAGCGTTCCCTATGAGATAAAACTGACCTGTTCCCTTCATTCTCCGGGTCAGTACGATTACAGTGATACCACATTTATATAGTTTTATGGGTTTTGGTTTTGCAGCGTTTCCTATGAGATAAAAATGACCTGTTCCCTTCATTCTCCGGGTCAGTACGATTACAGTGATACCACATTTATATAGTTTTATGGGTTTTGTATTTACAGCGTTCCCTATTAGATAAAACTGACCTGTTCTCTTCATTCTCCGGGTCAGTACGATTACAGTGATACCACATTTATATAGTTTTATGGGTTTTTTATTTACAGCGTTCCCTATGATATAAAACTGACCTGTTCTCTTCATTCTCCGGGTCAGTACGATTACAGAGATACCACATTTATATAGTTTTATGGGTTTTGTTTTTACAGCGTTCCCTATGAGATAAAACTGACCTGTTCTCTTCATTCTCCGGGTCAGTACGATTACAGAGATACCACATTTATATAGTTTTATGGTTTTTGTTTTTACAGCGTTCCTTATGAGATAAAACTGTCCTGTTCCCTTCATTCTCCGGGTCAGTACGATTACAGGGATACCACATTTATATAGTTTTATGGTTTTTGTTTTTACAGCGTTCCTTATGAGATAAAACTGTCCTGTTCCCTTCATTCTCCGTTTCAGTACGATTACAGGAATACCACATTTATATAGTTTTATGGTTTTTGTTTTTACAGCGTTCCTTATGAGATAAAACTGATCTGTTCCCTTCATTCTCCGGGTCAGCACGATTACAGTGATACCACATTTATATAGTTTTATTGGTTTTGTATTTACAGCGTTCCCTATGAGATAAAACTGACCTGTTCTCTTCATTCTCCGGGTCAGTACGATTACAGTGATACCACATTTATATAGTTTTATTGTTTTTGTTTTTACAGCATTCCCTATGAGACAAAACTGAACTGTTCTCTTCATTCTCCGGGTCAGTACGATTACAGTGATACCACATTTATGTAGTTTTATGGGTTTTGTTTTTACAGTGTTCCCTATGAGATAAAACTAACCTGTTTTCTTCATTCTCTGGGTCAGTACAATTACAGTGATACCACATTTATATAGTTTTATGGGTTTTGTTTTTACAGCGTTCCCTATGAGATAAAACGGACCTGTTCTCTTCATTCTCTGGGTCAGTAGTTTTATGGGTTTTGTTTTTACAGCGTTCCCTATGAGATAAAACTGACCTGTTCTCTTCATTCTCCGGGTCAGTACGATTACAGTGATACCACATTTATATAGTTTTATGGGTTTTGTTTTTACAGCGTTCCCTATGAGATAAAACTGTCCTGTTCCCTTCATTCTCCGGGTCAGTACGATTACAGAGATACCACATTTATATAGTTTTATGGTTTTTGTTTTTACAGCGTTCCTTATGAGATAAAACTGTCCTGTTCCCTTCATTCTCCGGGTCAGTACGATTACAGTGATACCACATTTATATAGTTTTATGGGTTTTGTATTTAAAGCGTTCCCTATTAGATAAAACTGACCTGTTCTCTTCATTCTCCGGGTCAGTACGATTACAGTGATACCACATTTATATAGTTTTATGGGTTTTTTATTTACAGCGTTCCCTATGATATAAAACTGACCTGTTCTTTTCATTCTCCGGGTCAGTACGATTACAGAGATACCACATTTATATAGTTTTATGGTTTTTGTTTTTACAGCGTTCCTTATGAGATAAAACTGTCCTGTTCCCTTCATTCTCCGGGTCAGTACGATTACAGGGATACCACATTTATATAGTTTTATGGTTTTTGTTTTTACAGCGTTCCTTATGAGATAAAACTGTCCTGTTCCCTTCATTCTCCGTTTCAGTACGATTACAGTGATACCACATTTATATAGTTTTATGGTTTTTGTTTTTACAGCGTTCCTTATGAGATAAAACTGATCTGTTCCCTTCATTCTCCGGGTCAGCACGATTACAGTAATACCACATTTATATAGTTTTATTGGTTTTGTATTTACAGCGTTCCCTATGAGATAAAACTGACCTGTTCTCTTCATTCTCCGGGTCAGTACGATTACAGTGATACCACATTTATATAGTTTTATTGTTTTTGTTTTTACAGCATTCCCTATGAGACAAAACTGAACTGTTCTCTTCATTCTCCGGGTCAGTACGATTACAGTGATACCACATTTATATAGTTTTATTGTTTTTGTTTTTACAGCATTCCCTATGAGACAAAACTGAACTGTTCTCTTCATTCTCCGGGTCAGTACGATTACAGTGATACCACATTTATGTAGTTTTATGGGTTTTGTTTTTACAGTGTTCCCTATGAGATAAAACTAACCTGTTTTCTTCATTCTCTGGGTCAGTACAATTACAGTGATACCACATTTATATAGTTTTATGGGTTTTGTTTTTACAGCGTTCCCTATGAGATAAAACGGACCTGTTCTCTTCATTCTCTGGGTCAGTAGTTTTATGGGTTTTGTTTTTACAGCGTTCCCTATGAGATAAAACTGACCTGTTCTCTTCATTCTCCGGGTCAGTACGATTACAGTGATACCACATTTATATAGTTTTATGGGTTTTGTTTTTACAGCGTTCCCTATGAGATAAAACTGTCCTGTTCCCTTCATTCTCCGGGTCAGTACGATTACAGAGATACCACATTTATATAGTTTTATGGTTTTTGTTTTTACAGCGTTCCTTATGAGATAAAACTGTCCTGTTCCCTTCATTCTCCGGGTCAGTACGATTACAGTGATACCACATTTATATAGTTTTATGGGTTTTGTATTTAAAGCATTCCCTATTAGATAAAACTGACCTGTTCTCTTCATTCTCCGGGTCAGTACGATTACAGTGATACCACATTTATATAGTTTTATGGGTTTTTTATTTACAGCGTTCCCTATGATATAAAACTGACCTGTTCTTTTCATTCTCCGGGTCAGTACGATTACAGAGATACCACATTTATATAGTTTTATGGGTTTTGTTTTTACAGCGTTCCCTATGAGATAAAACTGACCTGTTCTCTTCATTCTCTGGGTCAGTACGATTACAGTGATACCACATTTATATAGTTTTATGGGTTTTGTTTTTACAGCGTTCCCTATGAGATAAAACGGACCTGTTCTCTTCATTCTCCGGGTCAGTAGTTTTATGGGTTTTGTTTTTACAGCGTTCCCTATGAGATAAAACTGACCTGTTCTCTTCATTCTCCGGGTCAGTACGATTACAGTGATACCACATTTATATAGTTTTATGGGTTTTGTTTTTACAGCGTTCCCTATGAGATAAAACTGTCCTGTTCCCTTCATTCTCCGGGTCAGTACGATTACAGTGATACCACATTTATATAGTTTTATGGTTTTTGCTTTTACAGCGTTCCTTATGAGATAAAACTGTCCTGTTCTCTTCATTCTCCGGGTCAGTACGATTACATTGATACCACATTTATATAGTTTTATGGTTTTTGTTTTTACAGCGTTCCTTTTGAGATAAAACTGTCCTGTTCCCTTCATTCTTCGGGTCAGTACGATTACAGCGATATCACATTTATATAGTTTTATGGGTTTTGTATTTACAGCGTTCCCTATGAGATAAAACTGACCTGTTCCCTTCATTCTCCGGTCAGTACGATTACAGCGATACCACATTTATAAAGTTTTATGGGTTTTGTTTTTACAGCGTTCCCTATGAGATAAAACTGACCTGTTCTCTTCATTCTCTGGGTCAGTACGATTACAGTGATACCACATTTATATAGTTTTATGGGTTTTGTTTTTACAGCGTTCCCTATGAGATAAAACTGACCTGTTCTCTTCATTCTCCGGTCAGTACGATTACAGTGATACCACATTTATATAGTTTTATGGGTTTTGTTTTTACAGAGTTCCCTATGAGATAAAACTGTCCTGTTCCCTTCATTCTCCGGGTCAGTACGATTACAGAGATACCACATTTATATAGTTTGATGGGTTTTGTTTTTACAGCGTTCCCTATGAGATAAAACTGACCTGTTCTCTTCATTCTCCGGTCAGTACGATTACAGTGATACCACATTTATATAGTTTTATGGGTTTTGTTTTTACAGAGTTCCCTATGAGATAAAACTGTCCTGTTCCCTTCATTCTCCGGGTCAGTACGATTACAGAGATACCACATTTATATAGTTTTATGGTTTTTGTTTTTACTGCGTTCCTTATGAGATAAAACTGTCCTGTTCCCTTCATTCTCCGGGTCAGTACGATTACAGGGATACCACATTTATATAGTTTTATGGTTTTTGTTTTTACAGCGTTCCTTATGAGATAAAACTGGCCTGTTCTCTTCATTCTCTGTGTCAGTACGATTACAGTGATACCACAGTTATATAGTTTTATGGGTTTGTATTTACAGCGTTCCCTATGAGATAAAACTGAGCTGTTCTCTTCATTCTCCGGGTCAGTACGATTACAGTGATACCACAGTTATATAGTTTTATGGGTTTTGTATTTACAGCGTTCCCTATTAGATAAAACTGACCTGTTCCCTTCATTCTCCGGGTCAGTACGATTACAGTGATACCACATTTATATAGTTTTATGGGTTTTGTATTTACAGCGTTCCCTATGAGATAAAACTGACCTGTTCTCTTCATTCTCTGGGTCAGTACGATTACAGTGATACCACATTTATATAGTTTTATGGGTTTGTATTTACAGCGTTCCCTATGAGATAAAACTGACCTGTTCTCTTCATTCTCCGGTCAGTACGATTACAGTGATACCACATTTATATAGTTTTATGGGTTTTGTATTTACAGCGTTCCCTATGAGATAAAACTGACCTTTTCTCTTCATTCTCCGGGTCAGTACGATTACAGTGATAACACATTTATATAGTTTATGGGTTTTGTATTTACAGCGTTCCCTATGAGATAAAACTGACCTGTTCTCTTCATTCTCCGGGTCAGTACGATTACAGTGATACTACATTTATATAGTTTTATGGTTTTTGTTTTTACAGCGTTCCCTATGAGATAAAACTGTCCTGTTCCCTTCATTCTCCGGGTCAGTACGATTACAGTGATATCACATTTATATAGTTTTATAGGTTTTGTATTTACAGCGTTCCCTATGAGATAAAACTGACCTGTTCCCTTCATTCTCCGGTCAGTACGATTACAGTGATACCACATTTATATAGTTTTATGGGTTTTGTTTATACAGTGTTCCCTATGAGATAAAACTGTCCTGTTCCCTTCATTCTCCGGGTCAGTACGATTACAGAGATACCACATTTATATAGTTTTATGGTTTTTGTTTTTACAGCGTTCCCTATGAGATAAAACTGTCCTTTTCTCTTCATTCTCCGGGTCAGTACGATTACAGCGATACCACATTTATATAGTTTTATGGGTTGTGTTTTTACAGCGTTCCCTATGAGATAAAACTGATCTGTTCTCTTCATTCTCCGGGTCAGCATGATTACAGTGATACCACATTTATATAGTTTTATGGGTTTTGTTTTTACAGCGTTTCCTATGAGATAAAATTGTCCTGTTCTCTTCATTCTCCGGGTCAGTACGATTACAGTGATACCACATTTATATAGTTTTATGGGTTGTGTTTTTACAGCGTTCCCTATGAGATAAAACTGTCCTGTTCTCTTCATTCTCCGGGTCAGTATGATTACAGTGATACCACATTTATATAGTTTTATGGGTTTTGTTTTTACAGCGTTCCCTATGAGATAAAACTGACCTGTTACCTTCATTCTCCGGTCAGTACGATTACAGTGATACCACATTTATATAGTTTTATAGGTTTTGTTTTTTACAGCGTTCCCTATGAGATAAAACTGACCTGTTCTCTTCATTCTCCGGGTCAGTACGATTACAGTGATATCACATTTATATAGTTTTATGGGTTGTGTTTACAGCGTTCCCTATGAGATAAAACTGACCTGTTCTCTTCATTCTCTGGGTCAGTACGATTACAGAGATACCACATTTATATAGTTTTATGGTTTTTGTTTTTACAGCGTTCCTTATGAGATAAAACTGTCCTGTTCCCTTCATTCTCCGGGTCAGTACGATTACAGGGATACCACATTTATATAGTTTTATGGTTTTTGTTTTTACAGCGTTCCTTATGAGATAAAACTGTCCTGTTCCCTTTATTCTCCATTTCAGTACGATTACAGTGATAGCACATTTATACAGTTTTATGGTTTTTGTTTTTACAGCGTTCCTTATGATAAAACTGACCTGTTCCCTTCATTCTCCGGGTCAGTACGATTACAGTGATACCACATTTATATAGTTTTATGGGTTTTGTATTTACAGCGTTACCTATGAGATAAAACTGACCTGTTCCCTTCATTCTCCGGTCAGTACGATTACAGTGATACCACATTTATATAGTTTTATGGGTTTTGTTTTTACAGCTTTCCCTATGAGATAAAACTGACCTGTTCTCTTCATTCTCCGGGTTAGTACGATTATAGTGATACCACATTTATATAGTTTTATGGGTTTTGTTTTTACAGTGTTCCCTATGAGATAAAACTAACCTGTTTTCTTCATTCTCTGGGTCAGTACGATTACAGTGATTCCACATTTATATAGTTTTATGGGTTTTGTTTTTACAGCGTTCCCTATGAGATAAAACGGACCTGTTCTCTTCATTCTCCGGGTCAGTAGTTTTATGGGTTTTGTTTTTACAGCGTTCCCTATGAGATAAAACTGTCCTGTTCCCTTCATTCTCCTTGTCAGTACGATTACAGAGATACCACATTTATATAGTTTTATGGTTTTTGTTTTTACAGCGTTCCTTATGAGATAAAACTGTCCTGTTCCCTTCATTCTCCGGGTCAGTACAATTAAAAGGATACCACATTTATATAGTTTTATGGTTTTTGTTTTTACAGCATTCCTTTTGAGATAAAACTGTCCTGTTCCCTTCATTCTCCGGGTCAGTACAATTAAAAGGATACCACATTTATATAGTTTTATGGTTTTTGTTTTTACAGCATTCCTTTTGAGATAAAACTGTCCTGTTCCCTTCATTCTCCGGGTCAGTACGATTACAGTGATACCACATTTATATAGGTTTATGGGTTTTGTTTTTACACTGTTCCCTATGAGATAAAACTGACCTGTTCTCTTCATTCTCTGGGTCAGTACGATTACAGTGATACCACATTTATATAGTTTTATGGGTTTTGTTTTTACAGCGTTCCCTATGAGATAAAACGGACCTGTTCTCTTCATTCTCCGGGTCAGTACGATTACAGTGATAACACATTTATATAGTTTTATGGGTTTTGTTTTTACAGCGTTCCCTAAGAGATAAAACTGACCTGTTCTCCTCATTCTCCAGGTCAGTACGATTACAGTGATACCACATTTATATAGTTTTATGGGTTTTGTTTTTACAGCGTTCCCTATGAGATAAAACTGACCTGTTCTCTTCATTCTCCAGGTCAGTACAATTACAGAGATGCCACATTTATATATTTTTATAGGTTGTGTTTACAGCGTTCCCTATAAGATAAAACTGACCTGTTCTCCTAATTCTCTGGGTCAGTACGATTACAGTGATACCACATTTATATAGTTTTATGGGTTTTGTATTTACAGCGTTCCCTATAAGATAAAACTGACCTGTTCTCCTAATTCTCCAGGTCAGTACGATTACAGTGATACCACATTTATATAGTTTTATGGGTTTTGTTTTTACAGCGTTCCCTATAAGATAAAACTGACCTGTTCTCTTCATTCTCCGGGTCAGTACGATTACAGTGATATCACATTTATATAGTTTTATCGGTTTTGTTTTTACAGCGTTCCCTATAAGATAAAACTGACCTGTTCTCTTCATTCTCCAGGTCAGTACGATTACAGTGATACCACATTTATATAGTTTTATGGGTTGTGTTTACAGCGTTCCCTATAAGATAAAACTGACCTGTTCTCTTTACTCTCCGGGTCAGTACGATTACAGTGATACCACATTTATATAGTTTTATGGTTTTTTTTTTTTACAGCGTTCCCTATGAGATAAAACTGTCCTGTTCTCCTAATTCTCCGGGTCAGTACGATTACAGCGATACCACATTTATATAGTTTTATGGGTTGTGTTTCTACAGCGTTCCCTATGAGATAAAACTGATCTGTTCTCTTCATTCTCCGGTTCAGTACGATTACAGTGATACCACATTTATATAGTTTTATGGTTTTTTTTTTTTACAGCGTTCCCTATGAGATAAAACTGTCCTGTTCTCCTAATTCTCTGGGTCAGTACGATTACAGTGATACCACATTTATATAATTTTATGGGTTTTGTATTTACAGCGTTCCCTATAAGATAAAACTGACCTGTTCTCCTAATTCTCCAGGTCAGTACGATTACAGTGATACCACATTTATATAGTTTTATGGGTTTTGTTTTTACAGCGTTCCCTATAAGATAAAACCGACCTGTTTTCTTCATTCTCCGGGTCAGTACGATTACAGTGATATCACATTTATATAGTTTTATGGGTTTTGTTTTTACAGCGTTCCCTATAAGATAAAACTGACCTGTTCTCTTTACTCTCCGGGTCAGTACGATTACAGTGATACCACATTTATATATTTTTATGAGTTGTGTTTACAGCATTCCCTATAAGATAAAACTGACCTGTTCTCCTAATTCTCTGGGTCAGTACGATTACAGTGATACCACATTTATATAGTTTTATGGGTTTTGTATTTACAGCGTTCCCTATAAGATAAAACTGACCTGTTCTCATCATTCTCCAGGTCAGTACGATTACAGTGATACCACATTTATATAGTTTTATGGGTTTTGTTTTTACAGCGTTCCCTATGAGATAAAACTGACCTGTTCTCTTTATTCTCCGGGTCAGTACGATTACAGTGATATCACATTTATATAGTTTTATGGGTTTTGTTTTTACAGCGTTCCCTATGAGATAAAACTGACCTGTTCTCTTTATTCTCCGGGTCAGTCCGATTACAGTGATATCACATTTATGTAGTTTTATGGGTTTTGTTTTTACAGCATTCCCTATGAGATAAATCTGACCTGTTCTCTTCATTCTCCGGGTCAGTACGATTACAGAGATACCACATTTATATAGTTTTATGGGTTTTGTTTTTACAGCGTTCCCTATGAGATAAATCTGACCTGTTCCCTTCATTCTCCGGGTCAGTACGATTACAGTGATACCACATTTATATAGTTTTATGGGTTTTGTTTTTACAGCGTTCCTTATGAGATAAAACTGTCCTGTTCCCTTCATTCTCCGGGTCAGTACGATTACAGAGATACCACATTTATATAGTTTTATGGTTTTTGTTTTTACAGCGTTTCTTTTGAGATAAAACTGTCCTGTTCCCTTCATTCTCCGGGTCAGTACGATTACAGAGATACCACATTTATATAGTTTTATGGGTTTTGTTTTTACAGCGTTCCCTATGAGATAAATCTGACCTGTTCTCTTCATTCTCCGGGTCAGTACGATTACAGAGATACCACATTTATATAGTTTTATGGGTTTTGTTTTTACAGCGTTCCCTATGAGATAAAACCGACCTGTTCTCTTCATTCTCCGGGTCAGTACTATTACAGTGATATCACATTTATATAGTTTTATGGGTTTTGTATTTACAGCGTTCCCTATGAGATAAAACTGACCTGTTCTCTTCTTTCTCCGGGTCAGTACGATTACAGTGATACCACATTTATATAGTTTTGTGGGTTTTGTATTTACAGCATTTCCTATAAAATAAAACTGACCTGTTCTCTTCATTCTCCGGGTCAGTACGATTACAGAGATACCACATTTATATAGTTTTATGGGTTTTGTTTTTACAGCGTTCCCTATGAGATAAAACTGACCTGTTCCCTTCATTCTCTGGGTCAGTACGATTACAGTGATACCACATTTATATAGTTTTATGGGTTTTGTATTTACAGCGTTCCCTATCTGATAAAACTGTCCTGTTCCCTTCATTCTCCGGGTCAGTCCGATTACAGAGATACCACATTTATATAGTTTTATGGTTTTTGTTTTTACAGCGTTCCCTATGAGATAAAACTGACCTGTTCTCTTCATTCTCCGGGTCAGTACGATTACAGTGATACCACATTTATATAGTTTTATGGGTTTTGTTTTTACAGCGTTCCCTATGAGATAAAACTAACCTGTTCTCTTCATTCTCTGGGTCAGTACGATTACAGTGATACCACATTTATATAGTTTTATGGGTTTTGTTTTTACAGCGTTCTCTATGAGATAAAACGGACCTGTTCTCTTCATTCTCCGGGTCAGTAGTTTTATGGGTTTTGTTTTTTACAGCGTTCCCTATGAGATAAAACTGACCTGTTCTCTTCATTCTCCGGGTCAGTATGATTACAGTGATACCACATTTATATAGTTTTATGGGTTTTGTTTTTACAGCGTTCCCTATGAGATAAAACTGTCCTGTTCCCTTCATTCTCCGGGTCAGTACGATTACAGAGATACCACATTTATATAGTTTTATGGTTTTTGTTTTTACAGCGTTCCCTATGAGATAAAACTGTCCTTTTCTCTTCATTCTCCGGGTCAGTACGATTACAGCGATACCACATTTATATAGTTTTATGGGTTGTGTTTTTACAGCGTTCCCTATGAGATAAAACTGATCTGTTCTCTTCATTCTCCGGGTCAGCATGATTACAGTGATACCACATTTATATAGTTTTATGGGTTTTGTTTTTACAGCGTTCCCTATGAGATAAAACTGTCCTGTTCCCTTCATTCTCCGGGTCAGTACGATTACAGTGATACCACATTTATATAGTTTTATGGTTTTTGCTTTTACAGCGTTCCTTATGAGATAAAACTGTCCTGTTCTCTTCATTCTCCGGGTCAGTACGATTACATTGATACCACATTTATATAGTTTTATGGTTTTTGTTTTTACAGCGTTCCTTTTGAGATAAAACTGTCCTGTTCCCTTCATTCTTCGGGTCAGTACGATTACAGCGATATCACATTTATATAGTTTTATGGGTTTTGTATTTACAGCGTTCCCTATGAGATAAAACTGACCTGTTCCCTTCATTCTCCGGTCAGTACGATTACAGCGATACCACATTTATAAAGTTTTATGGGTTTTGTTTTTACAGCGTTCCCTATGAGATAAAACTGACCTGTTCTCTTCATTCTCTGGGTCAGTACGATTACAGTGATACCACATTTATATAGTTTTATGGGTTTTGTTTTTACAGCGTTCCCTATGAGATAAAACTGACCTGTTCTCTTCATTCTCCGGTCAGTACGATTACAGTGATACCACATTTATATAGTTTTATGGGTTTTGTTTTTACAGAGTTCCCTATGAGATAAAACTGTCCTGTTCCCTTCATTCTCCGGGTCAGTACGATTACAGAGATACCACATTTATATAGTTTGATGGGTTTTGTTTTTACAGCGTTCCCTATGAGATAAAACTGACCTGTTCTCTTCATTCTCCGGTCAGTACGATTACAGTGATACCACATTTATATAGTTTTATGGGTTTTGTTTTTACAGAGTTCCCTATGAGATAAAACTGTCCTGTTCCCTTCATTCTCCGGGTCAGTACGATTACAGAGATACCACATTTATATAGTTTTATGGTTTTTGTTTTTACTGCGTTCCTTATGAGATAAAACTGTCCTGTTCCCTTCATTCTCCGGGTCAGTACGATTACAGGGATACCACATTTATATAGTTTTATGGTTTTTGTTTTTACAGCGTTCCTTATGAGATAAAACTGGCCTGTTCTCTTCATTCTCTGTGTCAGTACGATTACAGTGATACCACAGTTATATAGTTTTATGGGTTTGTATTTACAGCGTTCCCTATGAGATAAAACTGAGCTGTTCTCTTCATTCTCCGGGTCAGTACGATTACAGTGATACCACAGTTATATAGTTTTATGGGTTTTGTATTTACAGCGTTCCCTATTAGATAAAACTGACCTGTTCCCTTCATTCTCCGGGTCAGTACGATTACAGTGATACCACATTTATATAGTTTTATGGGTTTTGTATTTACAGCGTTCCCTATGAGATAAAACTGACCTGTTCTCTTCATTCTCTGGGTCAGTACGATTACAGTGATACCACATTTATATAGTTTTATGGGTTTGTATTTACAGCGTTCCCTATGAGATAAAACTGACCTGTTCTCTTCATTCTCCGGTCAGTACGATTACAGTGATACCACATTTATATAGTTTTATGGGTTTTGTATTTACAGCGTTCCCTATGAGATAAAACTGACCTTTTCTCTTCATTCTCCGGGTCAGTACGATTACAGTGATAACACATTTATATAGTTTATGGGTTTTGTATTTACAGCGTTCCCTATGAGATAAAACTGACCTGTTCTCTTCATTCTCCGGGTCAGTACGATTACAGTGATACTACATTTATATAGTTTTATGGTTTTTGTTTTTACAGCGTTCCCTATGAGATAAAACTGTCCTGTTCCCTTCATTCTCCGGGTCAGTACGATTACAGTGATATCACATTTATATAGTTTTATAGGTTTTGTATTTACAGCGTTCCCTATGAGATAAAACTGACCTGTTCCCTTCATTCTCCGGTCAGTACGATTACAGTGATACCACATTTATATAGTTTTATGGGTTTTGTTTATACAGTGTTCCCTATGAGATAAAACTGTCCTGTTCCCTTCATTCTCCGGGTCAGTACGATTACAGAGATACCACATTTATATAGTTTTATGGTTTTTGTTTTTACAGCGTTCCCTATGAGATAAAACTGTCCTTTTCTCTTCATTCTCCGGGTCAGTACGATTACAGCGATACCACATTTATATAGTTTTATGGGTTGTGTTTTTACAGCGTTCCCTATGAGATAAAACTGATCTGTTCTCTTCATTCTCCGGGTCAGCATGATTACAGTGATACCACATTTATATAGTTTTATGGGTTTTGTTTTTACAGCGTTTCCTATGAGATAAAATTGTCCTGTTCTCTTCATTCTCCGGGTCAGTACGATTACAGTGATACCACATTTATATAGTTTTATGGGTTGTGTTTTTACAGCGTTCCCTATGAGATAAAACTGTCCTGTTCTCTTCATTCTCCGGGTCAGTATGATTACAGTGATACCACATTTATATAGTTTTATGGGTTTTGTTTTTACAGCGTTCCCTATGAGATAAAACTGACCTGTTATCTTCACTCTCCGGTCAGTACGATTACAGTGATACCACATTTATATAGTTTTATAGGTTTTGTTTTTTTACAGCGTTCCCTATGAGATAAAACTGACCTGTTCTCTTCATTCTCCGGGTCAGTACGATTACAGTGATATCACATTTATATAGTTTTATGGGTTGTGTTTACAGCGTTCCCTATGAGATAAAACTGACCTGTTCTCTTCATTCTCTGGGTCAGTACGATTACAGAGATACCACATTTATATAGTTTTATGGTTTTTGTTTTTACAGCGTTCCTTATGAGATAAAACTGTCCTGTTCCCTTCATTCTCCGGGTCAGTACGATTACAGGGATACCACATTTATATAGTTTTATGGTTTTTGTTTTTACAGCGTTCCTTATGAGATAAAACTGTCCTGTTCCCTTTATTCTCCATTTCAGTACGATTACAGTGATAGCACATTTATACAGTTTTATGGTTTTTGTTTTTACAGCGTTCCTTATGATAAAACTGACCTGTTCCCTTCATTCTCCGGGTCAGTACGATTACAGTGATACCACATTTATATAGTTTTATGGGTTTTGTATTTACAGCGTTACCTATGAGATAAAACTGACCTGTTCCCTTCATTCTCCGGTCAGTACGATTACAGTGATACCACATTTATATAGTTTTATGGGTTTTGTTTTTACAGCTTTCCCTATGAGATAAAACTGACCTGTTCTCTTCATTCTCCGGGTTAGTACGATTATAGTGATACCACATTTATATAGTTTTATGGGTTTTGTTTTTACAGTGTTCCCTATGAGATAAAACTAACCTGTTTTCTTCATTCTCTGGGTCAGTACGATTACAGTGATTCCACATTTATATAGTTTTATGGGTTTTGTTTTTACAGCGTTCCCTATGAGATAAAACGGACCTGTTCTCTTCATTCTCCGGGTCAGTAGTTTTATGGGTTTTGTTTTTACAGCGTTCCCTATGAGATAAAACTGTCCTGTTCCCTTCATTCTCCTTGTCAGTACGATTACAGAGATACCACATTTATATAGTTTTATGGTTTTTGTTTTTACAGCGTTCCTTATGAGATAAAACTGTCCTGTTCCCTTCATTCTCCGGGTCAGTACAATTAAAAGGATACCACATTTATATAGTTTTATGGTTTTTGTTTTTACAGCATTCCTTTTGAGATAAAACTGTCCTGTTCCCTTCATTCTCCGGGTCAGTACAATTAAAAGGATACCACATTTATATAGTTTTATGGTTTTTGTTTTTACAGCATTCCTTTTGAGATAAAACTGTCCTGTTCCCTTCATTCTCCGGGTCAGTACGATTACAGTGATACCACATTTATATAGGTTTATGGGTTTTGTTTTTACACTGTTCCCTATGAGATAAAACTGACCTGTTCTCTTCATTCTCTGGGTCAGTACGATTACAGTGATACCACATTTATATAGTTTTATGGGTTTTGTTTTTACAGCGTTCCCTATGAGATAAAACGGACCTGTTCTCTTCATTCTCCGGGTCAGTACGATTACAGTGATAACACATTTATATAGTTTTATGGGTTTTGTTTTTACAGCGTTCCCTAAGAGATAAAACTGACCTGTTCTCCTCATTCTCCAGGTCAGTACGATTACAGTGATACCACATTTATATAGTTTTATGGGTTTTGTTTTTACAGCGTTCCCTATGAGATAAAACTGACCTGTTCTCTTCATTCTCCAGGTCAGTACAATTACAGAGATGCCACATTTATATATTTTTATAGGTTGTGTTTACAGCGTTCCCTATAAGATAAAACTGACCTGTTCTCCTAATTCTCTGGGTCAGTACGATTACAGTGATACCACATTTATATAGTTTTATGGGTTTTGTATTTACAGCGTTCCCTATAAGATAAAACTGACCTGTTCTCCTAATTCTCCAGGTCAGTACGATTACAGTGATACCACATTTATATAGTTTTATGGGTTTTGTTTTTACAGCGTTCCCTATAAGATAAAACTGACCTGTTCTCTTCATTCTCCGGGTCAGTACGATTACAGTGATATCACATTTATATAGTTTTATCGGTTTTGTTTTTACAGCGTTCCCTATAAGATAAAACTGACCTGTTCTCTTCATTCTCCAGGTCAGTACGATTACAGTGATACCACATTTATATAGTTTTATGGGTTGTGTTTACAGCGTTCCCTATAAGATAAAACTGACCTGTTCTCTTTACTCTCCGGGTCAGTACGATTACAGTGATACCACATTTATATAGTTTTATGGTTTTTTTTTTTTACAGCGTTCCCTATGAGATAAAACTGTCCTGTTCTCCTAATTCTCCGGGTCAGTACGATTACAGCGATACCACATTTATATAGTTTTATGGGTTGTGTTTCTACAGCGTTCCCTATGAGATAAAACTGATCTGTTCTCTTCATTCTCCGGTTCAGTACGATTACAGTGATACCACATTTATATAGTTTTATGGTTTTTTTTTTTTACAGCGTTCCCTATGAGATAAAACTGTCCTGTTCTCCTAATTCTCTGGGTCAGTACGATTACAGTGATACCACATTTATATAATTTTATGGGTTTTGTATTTACAGCGTTCCCTATAAGATAAAACTGACCTGTTCTCCTAATTCTCCAGGTCAGTACGATTACAGTGATACCACATTTATATAGTTTTATGGGTTTTGTTTTTACAGCGTTCCCTATAAGATAAAACCGACCTGTTTTCTTCATTCTCCGGGTCAGTACGATTACAGTGATATCACATTTATATAGTTTTATGGGTTTTGTTTTTACAGCGTTCCCTATAAGATAAAACTGACCTGTTCTCTTTACTCTCCGGGTCAGTACGATTACAGTGATACCACATTTATATATTTTTATGAGTTGTGTTTACAGCGTTCCCTATAAGATAAAACTGACCTGTTCTCCTAATTCTCCGGGTCAGTACGATTACAGTGATACCACATTTATATAGTTTTATGGGTTTTGTATTTACAGCGTTCCCTATAAGATAAAACTGACCTGTTCTCATCATTCTCCAGGTCAGTACGATTACAGTGATACCACATTTATATAGTTTTATGGGTTTTGTTTTTACAGCGTTCCCTATGAGATAAAACTGACCTGTTCTCTTTATTCTCCGGGTCAGTACGATTACAGTGATATCACATTTATATAGTTTTATGGGTTTTGTTTTTACAGCGTTCCCTATGAGATAAAACTGACCTGTTCTCTTTATTCTCCGGGTCAGTCCGATTACAGTGATATCACATTTATGTAGTTTTATGGGTTTTGTTTTTACAGCATTCCCTATGAGATAAATCTGACCTGTTCTCTTCATTCTCCGGGTCAGTACGATTACAGAGATACCACATTTATATAGTTTTATGGGTTTTGTTTTTACAGCGTTCCCTATGAGATAAATCTGACCTGTTCCCTTCATTCTCCGGGTCAGTACGATTACAGTGATACCACATTTATATAGTTTTATGGGTTTTGTTTTTACAGCGTTCCTTATGAGATAAAACTGTCCTGTTCCCTTCATTCTCCGGGTCAGTACGATTACAGAGATACCACATTTATATAGTTTTATGGTTTTTGTTTTTACAGCGTTTCTTTTGAGATAAAACTGTCCTGTTCCCTTCATTCTCCGGGTCAGTACGATTACAGAGATACCACATTTATATAGTTTTATGGGTTTTGTTTTTACAGCGTTCCCTATGAGATAAATCTGACCTGTTCTCTTCATTCTCCGGGTCAGTACGATTACAGAGATACCACATTTATATAGTTTTATGGGTTTTGTTTTTACAGCGTTCCCTATGAGATAAAACCGACCTGTTCTCTTCATTCTCCGGGTCAGTACTATTACAGTGATATCACATTTATATAGTTTTATGGGTTTTGTATTTACAGCGTTCCCTATGAGATAAAACTGACCTGTTCTCTTCTTTCTCCGGGTCAGTACGATTACAGTGATACCACATTTATATAGTTTTGTGGGTTTTGTATTTACAGCATTTCCTATAAAATAAAACTGACCTGTTCTCTTCATTCTCCGGGTCAGTACGATTACAGAGATACCACATTTATATAGTTTTATGGGTTTTGTTTTTACAGCGTTCCCTATGAGATAAAACTGACCTGTTCCCTTCATTCTCTGGGTCAGTACGATTACAGTGATACCACATTTATATAGTTTTATGGGTTTTGTATTTACAGCGTTCCCTATCTGATAAAACTGTCCTGTTCCCTTCATTCTCCGGGTCAGTCCGATTACAGAGATACCACATTTATATAGTTTTATGGTTTTTGTTTTTACAGCGTTCCCTATGAGATAAAACTGACCTGTTCTCTTCATTCTCCGGGTCAGTACGATTACAGTGATACCACATTTATATAGTTTTATGGGTTTTGTTTTTACAGCGTTCCCTATGAGATAAAACTAACCTGTTCTCTTCATTCTCTGGGTCAGTACGATTACAGTGATACCACATTTATATAGTTTTATGGGTTTTGTTTTTACAGCGTTCTCTATGAGATAAAACGGACCTGTTCTCTTCATTCTCCGGGTCAGTAGTTTTATGGGTTTTGTTTTTTACAGCGTTCCCTATGAGATAAAACTGACCTGTTCTCTTCATTCTCCGGGTCAGTATGATTACAGTGATACCACATTTATATAGTTTTATGGGTTTTGTTTTTACAGCGTTCCCTATGAGATAAAACTGTCCTGTTCCCTTCATTCTCCGGGTCAGTACGATTACAGAGATACCACATTTATATAGTTTTATGGTTTTTGTTTTTACAGCGTTCCCTATGAGATAAAACTGTCCTTTTCTCTTCATTCTCCGGGTCAGTACGATTACAGCGATACCACATTTATATAGTTTTATGGGTTGTGTTTTTACAGCGTTCCCTATGAGATAAAACTGATCTGTTCTCTTCATTCTCCGGGTCAGCATGATTACAGTGATACCACATTTATATAGTTTTATGGGTTTTGTTTTTACAGCGTTTCCTATGAGATAAAACTGTCCTGTTCTCTTCATTCTCCGGGTCAGTACGATTACAGTGATACCACATTTATATAGTTTTATGGGTTGTGTTTTTACAGCATTCCCTATGAGATAATACTGATCTGTTCTCTTCATTCTCCGGGTCAGCATGATTACAGTGATACCACATTTATATAGTTTTATGGGTTTTGTTTTTACAGCATTTCCTATGAGATAAAACTGTCCTGTTCTCTTCATTCTCCGGGTCAGTAGTTTTATGGGTTTTGTTTTTACAGCGTTCCCTATGAGATAAAACTGACCTGTTCTCTTCATTCTCCGGGTCAGTACGATTACAGTGATACCACATTTATATAGTTTTATGGGTTTTGTTTTTACAGCGTTCCCTATGAGATAAAACTGTCCTGTTCCCTTCATTCTCCGGGTCAGTACGATTACAGAGATACCACATTTATATAGTTTTATGGTTTTTGTTTTTACAGCGTTACTTAGGAGATAAAACTGTCCTGTTCCCTTCATTCTCCGGGTCAGTACGATTACAGGGATACCACATTTATATAGTTTTATGGTTTTTGTTTTTACAGCGTTCCTTTTGAGATAAAACTGTCCTGTTCCCTTCATTCTCCGGGTCAGTACGATTACAGCGATATCACATTTATATAGTTTTATGGGTTTTGTATTTACAGAGTTCCCTATGAGATAAAACTGACCTGTTCCCTTCATTCTCCGGTTAGTACGATTACAGTGATACCACATTTATATAGGTTTATGGGTTTTGTTTTTACAGTGTTCCCTATGAGATAAAACTGACCTGTTCTCTTCATTCTCTGGGTCAGTACGATTACAGTGATACCACATTTATATAGTTTTATGGGTTTTGTTTTTACAGCGTTCCCTATGAGATAAAACAGACCTGTTCTCTTCATTCTCCGGGTCAGTACGATTACAGTGATAACACATTTATATAGTTTTATGGGTTTTGTTTTTACAGCGTTCCCTATGAGATAAAACTGACCTGTTCTCTTCATTCTCCGGGTCAGTACGATTACAGAGATACCACATTTATATAGTTTTATGGGTTTTGTTTTTACAGCGTTCCCTATGAGATAAAACTGACCTGTTCTCTTCATTCTCCGGGTCAGTACGATTACAGTGATACCACATTTATATAGTTTTATGGGTTTTGTTTTTACAGCGTTCCTTATGAGATAAAACTGTCCTGTTCCCTTCATTCTCCGGGTCAGTACGATTACAGAGATACCACATTTATATAGTTTTATGGTTTTTGTTTTTACAGCGTTTCTTTTGAGATAAAACTGTCCTGTTCGCTTCATTCTCCGGGTCAGTACGATTACAGGGATACCACATTTATATAGTTTTATGGTTTTTGTTTTTACAGCGTTCCTTATGAGATAAAACTGTCCTGTTCCCTTCATTCTCTGTTTCAGTACGATTACAGGAATACCACATTTATATAGTTTTATGGTTTTTGTTTTTACAGCGTTCCTTATGAGATAAAACTGACCTGTTCCCTTCATTCTCCGGGTCAGTACGATTACAGTGATACCACATTTATATAGTTTTATGGGTTTTGTATTTACAGCGTTCCCTATGAGATAAAACTGACCTGTTCCCTTCATTCTCCGGTCAGTACGATTACAGTGATACCACATTTATATCGTTTTATAGGTTTTGTTTTTACAGCGTTCCCTATGAGATAAAACTGACCTGTTCTCTTCATTCTCCGGGTCAGTACGATTATAGAGATACCACATTTATATAGTTTTGTAGGTTTTGTTTTTCCAGCGTTCCCTATGAGATAAAACTGTTCTGTTCTCTTTATTCTCAGGGTCAGTACGATTACAGCGATACCACATTTATATAGTTTTATGGGTTGTGTTTTTACAGCGTTCCCTATGAGATAAAACTGATCTGTTCTCTTCATTCTCCGGTTCAGTACGATTACAGTGATACCACATTTATATAGTTTTATGTTTTTTTTTTTACAGCGTTCCCTATGAGATAAAACTGTCCTGTTCTCCTAATTCTCTGGGTCAGTACGATTACAGTGATACCACATTTATATAATTTTATGGGTTTTGTATTTACAGCGTTCCCTATAAGATAAAACTGACCTGTTCTCCTAATTCTCCAGGTCAGTACGATTACAGTGATACCACATTTATATAGTTTTATGGGTTTTGTTTTTACAGCGTTCCCTATAAGATAAAACTGACCTGTTCTCTTTACTCTCCGGGTCAGTACGATTACAGTGATACCACATTTATATATTTTTATGAGTTGTGTTTACAGCATTCCCTATAGATAAAACTGACCTGTTCTCCTAATTCTCTGGGTCAGTACGATTACAGTGATACCACATTTATATAGTTTTATGGGTTTTGTATTTACAGCGTTCCCTATAAGATAAAACTGACCTGTTCTCATCATTCTCCAGGTCAGTACGATTACAGTGATACCACATTTATATAGTTTTATGGGTTTTGTTTTTACAGCGTTCCCTATGAGATAAAACTGACCTGTTCTCTTTATTCTCCGGGTCAGTACGATTACAGTGATATTACATTTATATAGTTTTATGGGTTTTGTTTTTACAGCGTTCCCTATGAGAAAAATCTGACCTGTTCTCTTCATTCTCCGGGTCAGTACGATTACAGAGATACCACATTTATATAGTTTTATGGGTTTTGTTTTTACAGCGTTCCCTATGAGATAAATCTGACCTATTCCCTTCATTCTCCGGGTCAGTACGATTACAGGGATACCACATTTATATAGTTTTATGGTTTTTGTTTTTACAGCGTTCCTTTTGAGATAAAACTGTCCTGTTCCCTTCATTCTCCGGGTCAGTACGATTACAGCGATATCACATTTATATAGTTTTATGGGTTTTGTATTTACAGCGTTCCCTATGAGATAAAACTGACCTGTTCTCTTCATTCTCCGGGTCAGTACGATTACAGTGATACCACATTTATATAGTTTTATGGGTTTTGTTTTTACAGCGTTCCTTATGAGATAAAACTGTCCTGTTCCCTTCATTCTCCGGGTCAGTACGATTACAGAGATACCACATTTATATAGTTTTATGGTTTTTGTTTTTACAGCGTTTCTTTTGAGATAAAACTGTCCTGTTCCCTTCATTCTCCGGGTCAGTACGATTACAGAGATACTACATTTATATAGTTTTATGGGTTTTGTTTTTACAGCGTTCCCTATGAGATAAATCTGACCTGTTCTCTTCATTCTCCGGGTCAGTACGATTACAGAGATACCACATTTATATAGTTTTATGGGTTTTGTTTTTACAGCGTTCCCTATGAGATAAATCTGACCTGTTCTCTTCATTCTCCGGGTCAGTACGATTACAGAGATACCACATTTATATAGTTTTATGGGTTTTGTTTTTACAGCGTTCCCTATGAGATAAATCTGACCTGTTCCCTTCATTCTCCGGGTCAGTACGATTACAGGGATACCACATTTATATAGTTTTATGGTTTTTGTTTTTACAGCGTTCCTTTTGAGATAAAACTGTCCTGTTCCCTTCATTCTCCGGGTCAGTACGATTACAGCGATATCACATTTATATAGTTTTATGGGTTTTGTATTTACAGCGTTCCCTATGAGATAAAACTGACCTGTTCTCTTCATTCTCCGGGTCAGTACGATTACAGTGATACCACATTTATATAGTTTTATGGGTTTTGTTTTTACAGCGTTCCTTATGAGATAAAACTGTCCTGTTCCCTTCATTCTCCGGGTCAGTACGATTACAGAGATACCACATTTATATAGTTTTATGGTTTTTGTTTTTACAGCGTTTCTTTTGAGATAAAAGTGTCCTGTTCCCTTCATTCTCCGGGTCAGTACGATTACAGAGATACTACATTTATATAGTTTTATGGGTTTTGTTTTTACAGCGTTCCCTATGAGATAAATCTGACCTGTTCTCTTCATTCTCCGGGTCAGTACGATTACAGAGATACCACATTTATATAGTTTTATGGGTTTTGTTTTTACAGCGTTCCCTATGAGATAAAACCGACCTGTTCTCTTCATTCTCCGGGTCAGTACGATTACAGTGATATCACATTTATATAGTTTTATGGGTTTTGTATTTACAGCATTTCCTATGATATAAAACTGACCTGTTCTCTTCATTCTCCGGTCAGTACGATTACAGTGATACCACATTTATATAGTTTTATGGGTTTTGTATTTACAGCATTTCCTATGATATAAAACTGACCTGTTCTCTTCATTCTCCGGGTCAGTACGATTACAGAGATACCACATTTATATAGTTTTATGGGTTTTGTTTTTACAGCGTTCCCTATGAGATAAAACTGACCTGTTCCCTTCATTCTCTGGGTCAGTACGATTACAGTGATACCACATTTATATAGTTTTATGGGTTTTGTATTTACAGCGTTCCCTATCTGATAAAACTGTCCTGTTCCCTTCATTCTCCGGGTCAGTCCGATTACAGAGATACCACATTTATATAGTTTTATGGTTTTTGTTTTTACAGCGTTCCCTATGAGATAAAACTGTCCTGTTTCCTTCATTCTCCGGGTCAGTACGATTACAGTGATATCACATTTATATAGTTTTATGGGTTTTGTATTTACAGCGTTCCCTATGAGATAAAACTGACCTGTTCCCTTCATTCTCCAGTCAGTACGATTACAGTGATACCACATTTATATAGTTTTATAGGTTTTGTATTTACAGTGTTCCCTATGAGATAAAACTAACCTGTTCTCTTCATTCTCTGGGTCAGTACGATTACAGTAATACCACATTTATAAAGTTTTATCGGTTTTGTTTTTACAGCGTTTCCTATGAGATAAAACGGACCTGTTCTCTTCATTCTCCGGGTCAGTAGTTTTATGGGTTTTGTTTTTTACAGCGTTCCCTATGAGATAAAACTGACCTGTTCTCTTCATTCTCCGGGTCAGTACGATTACAGTGATACCACAGTTATATAGTTTTATGGGTTTTGTATTTACAGCGTTCCCTATTAGATAAAACTGACCTGTTCCCTTCACTCTCCAGGTCAGTACGATTACAGCGATACCACATTTATATAGTTTTATGGGTTTTGTATTTACAGCGTTCCCTATGAGATAAAACGGACCTGTTCTCTTCATTCTCCGGGTCAGTAGTTTTATGGGTTTTGTTTTTTACAGCGTTCCCTATGAGATAAAACTGACCTGTTCTCTTCATTCTCCGGGTCAGTATGATTACAGTGATACCACATTTATATAGTTTTATGGGTTTTGTTTTTACAGCGTTCCCTATGAGATAAAACTGTCCTGTTCCCTTCATTCTCCGGGTCAGTACGATTACAGCGATACCACATTTATATAGTTTTATGGGTTTTGTTTTTACAGCGTTCCCTATGAGATAAAACTGTCCTGTTCTCTTCATTCTCCGGGTCAGTACGATTACAGTGATATCACATTTATATAGTTTTATGGGTTTTGTTTTTACAGTGTTCCCTATGAGATAAAACTGACCTGTTCCCTTCATTCTCCGGGTCAGCATGATTACAGTGATACCACATTTATATAGTTTTATGGGTTTTGTTTTTACAGCGTTTCCTATGAGATAAAACTGTCCTGTTCTCTTCATTCTCCGGGTCAGTACGATTACAGTGATACCACATTTATATAGTTTTATGGGTTGTGTTTTTACAGCGTTCCCTATGAGATAAAACTGTCCTGTTCTCTTCATTCTCCGGGTCAGTATGATTACAGAGATACCACATTTATATAGTTTTATGGGTTTTGTTTTTACAGCGTTCCCTATGAGATAAAACTGACCTGTTCCCTTCATTCTCCGGGTCAGTATGATTACAGAGATACCACATTTATATAGTTTTATGGGTTTTGTTTTTACAGCGTTCCCTATGAGATAAAACTGACCTGTTCTCTTCATTCTCCGGTCAGTACGATTACATTGATACCACATTTATATAGTTTTATAGGTTTTGTTTTTTTACAGGTTTCCCTATGAGATAAAACTGACCTGTTCTCTTCGTTCTCCGGGTCAGTACGATTACAGTGATACCACATTTATATAGTTTTATGGGTTTGTATTTACAGCGTTCCCTATGAGATAAAACTGACCTGTTCTCTTCATTCTCTGGGTCAGTACGATTACAGTGATACCACATTTATATAGTTCTATGGGTTTTGTTTTTACAGCGTTCCCTATGAGATAAAACTGACCTGTACTCTTCATTCTCCGGGTCAGTACGATTACAGAGATACCACATTTATATAGTTTTATGGGTTGCGTTTTTACAGCGTTCCCTATGAGATAAAACTGACCTGTTCTCTTCATTCTCTGGGTCAGTACGATTACAGTGATACCACAGTTATATAGTTTTATGGGTTTGTATTTACAGCGTTCCCTATGAGATAAAACTGACCTGTTCTCTTCATTCTCCGGTCAGTACGATTACAGTGATACCACATTTATATAGTTTTATGGTTTTTGTATTTACAGCGTTCCCTATGAGATAAAACTGGCCTGTTCTCTTCATTCTCTGGGTCAGTACGATTACAGTGATACCACAGTTATATAGTTTTATGGGTTTGTATTTACAGCGTTCCCTATGAGATAAAACTGAGCTGTTCTCTTCATTCTCCGGGTCAGTACGATTACAGTGATACCACATTTATATAGTTTTATGGGTTTTGTATTTACAGCGTTCCCTATTAGATAAAACTGACCTGTTCCCTTCACTCTCCAGGTCAGTACGATTACAGCGATACCACATTTATATAGTTTTATGGGTTTTGTATTTACAGCGTTCCCTATGAGATAAAACTGACCTGTTCTCTTCATTCTCTGGGTCAGTACGATTACAGTGATACCACAGTTATATAGTTTTATGGGTTTTGTATTTACAGCGTTCCCTATGAGATAAAACTGACCTGTTCTCTTCATTCTCCGGGTCAGTACGATTACAGTGATACCACATTTATAT
This sequence comes from Bufo bufo, assembly GCF_905171765.1. Lineage (NCBI taxonomy): Eukaryota > Metazoa > Chordata > Amphibia > Anura > Bufonidae > Bufo > Bufo bufo. The sequence goes on from NC_053390.1 coordinate 2,760,330, forward strand.
AGTTTTATGGGTTGTGTTTACAGTGTTCCCTATGAGATAAAACTGATCTGTTCCCTTCATTCTCCGGTCAGTACGATTACAGTGATAACACATTTATATAGTTTATGGGTTTTGTATTTACAGCGTTCCCTATGAGATAAAACTGACCTGTTCTCTTCATTCTCTGGGTCAGTACGATTACAGTGATACCACAGTTATATAGTTTTATGGGTTTGTATTTACAGTGTTCCCTATGAGATAAAACTGAGCTGTTCTCTTCATTCTCCGGGTCAGTACGATTACAGTGATACCACAGTTATATAGTTTTATGGGTTTTGTATTTACAGCGTTCCCTATTAGATAAAACTGACCTGTTCCCTTCACTCTCCAGGTCAGTACGATTACAGCGATACCACATTTATATAGTTTTATGGGTTTTGTATTTACAGCGTTCCCTATGAGATAAAACTGACCTGTTCTCTTCATTCTCCGGGTCAGTACGATTACAGAGATACCACATTTATATAGTTTTATGGTTTTTGTTTTTACAGCGTTCCCTATGAGATAAAACTGTCCTTTTCTCTTCATTCTCCGGGTCAGTACGATTACAGCGATACCACATTTATATAGTTTTATGGGTTGTGTTTTTACAGCGTTCCCTATGAGATAAAACTGATCTGTTCTCTTCATTCTCCGGGTCAGCATGATTACAGTGATACCACATTTATATAGTTTTATGGGTTTTGTTTTTACAGCGTTTCCTATGAGATAAAACTGTCCTGTTCTCTTCATTCTCCGGGTCAGTACGATTACAGTGATACCACATTTATATAGTTTTATGGGTTGTGTTTTTACAGCGTTCCCTATGAGATAAAACTGTCCTGTTCTCTTCATTCTCCGGGTCAGTATGATTACAGTGATACCACATTTATATAGTTTTATAGGTTTTGTTTTTTTACAGCGTTCCCTATGAGATAAAACTGACCTGTTCTCTTCATTCTCCGGGTCAGTACGATTACAGTGATATCACATTTATATAGTTTTATGGGTTGTATTTACAGCGTTCCCTATGAGATAAAACTGACCTGTTCTCTTCATTCTCTGGGTCAGTACGATTACAGAGATACCACATTTATATAGTTTTATGGGTTGTGTTTTTACAGCGTTCCCTATGAGATAAAACTGACCTGTTCTCTTCATTCTCTGGGTCAGTACGATTACAGTGATACCACAGTTATATAGTTTTATGGGTTTGTATTTACAGCGTTCCCTATGAGATAAAACTGACCTGTTCTCTTCATTCTCCGGTCAGTACGATTACAGTGATACCACATTTATATAGTTTTATGGTTTTTGTATTTACAGCGTTCCCTATAAGATAAAACTGTCCTGTTCTCTTCATTCTCTGTGTCAGTACGATTACAGTGATACCACAGTTATATAGTTTTATGGGTTTGTATTTACAGCGTTCCCTATGAGATAAAACTGAGCTGTTCTCTTCATTCTCCGGGTCAGTACGATTACAGTGATACCACAGTTATATAGTTTTATGGGTTTTGTATTTACAGCGTTCCCTATTAGATAAAACTGACCTGTTCCCTTCACTCTCCAGGTCAGTACGATTACAGCGATACCACATTTATATAGTTTTATGGGTTTTGTATTTACAGCGTTCCCTATGAGATAAAACGGACCTGTTCTCTTCATTCTCCGGGTCAGTAGTTTTATGGGTTTTGTTTTTTACAGCGTTCCCTATGAGATAAAACTGACCTGTTCTCTTCATTCTCCGGGTCAGTATGATTACAGTGATACCACATTTATATAGTTTTATGGGTTTTGTTTTTACAGCGTTCCCTATGAGATAAAACTGTCCTGTTCTCTTCATTCTCCGGGTCAGTACGATTACAGTGATATCACATTTATATAGTTTTATGGGTTTTGTTTTTACAGTGTTCCCTATGAGATAAAACTGACCTGTTCCCTTCATTCTCCGGGTCAGCATGATTACAGTGATACCACATTTATATAGTTTTATGGGTTTTGTTTTTACAGCGTTTCCTATGAGATAAAACTGTCCTGTTCTCTTCATTCTCCGGGTCAGTACGATTACAGTGATACCACATTTATATAGTTTTATGGGTTGTGTTTTTACAGCGTTCCCTATGAGATAAAACTGTCCTGTTCTCTTCATTCTCCGGGTCAGTATGATTACAGAGATACCACATTTATATAGTTTTATGGGTTTTGTTTTTACAGCGTTCCCTATGAGATAAAACTGACCTGTTCCCTTCATTCTCCGGGTCAGTATGATTACAGAGATACCACATTTATATAGTTTTATGGGTTTTGTTTTTACAGCGTTCCCTATGAGATAAAACTGACCTGTTCTCTTCACTCTCCGGTCAGTACGATTACAGGGATACCACATTTATATAGTTTTATAGGTTTTGTTTTTTTACAGCGTTCCCTATGAGATAAAACTGACCTGTTCTCTTCATTCTCCGGGTCAGTACGATTACAGTGATATCACATTTATATAGTTTTATGGGTTGTGTTTACAGCGTTCCCTATGAGATAAAACTGACCTGTTCTCTTCATTCTCTGGGTCAGTACGATTACAGTGATACCACATTTATATAGTTCTATGGGTTTTGTTTTTACAGCGTTCCCTATGAGATAAAACTGACCTGTACTCTTCATTCTCCGGGTCAGTACGATTACAGAGATACCACATTTATATAGTTTTATGGGTTGCGTTTTTACAGCGTTCCCTATGAGATAAAACTGACCTGTTCTCTTCATTCTCCGGGTCAGTACGATTACAGAGATACCACATTTATATAGTTTTATGGGTTGCGTTTTTACAGCGTTCCCTATGAGATAAAACTGACCTGTTCTCTTCATTCTCCGGTCAGTACGATTACAGTGATACCACAGTTATATAGTTTTATGGGTTTGTATTTACAGCGTTCCCTATGAGATAAAACTGACCTGTTCTCTTCATTCTCCGGTCAGTACGATTACAGTGATACCACATTTATATAGTTTTATGGTTTTTGTATTTACAGCGTTCCCTATGAGATAAAACTGGCCTGTTCTCTTCATTCTCTGGGTCAGTACGATTACAGTGATACCACAGTTATATAGTTTTATGGGTTTGTATTTACAGCGTTCCCTATGAGATAAAACTGAGCTGTTCTCTTCATTCTCCGGGTCAGTACGATTACAGTGATACCACAGTTATATAGTTTTATGGGTTTTGTATTTACAGCGTTCCCTATTAGATAAAACTGACCTGTTCCCTTCACTCTCCAGGTCAGTACGATTACAGCGATACCACATTTATATAGTTTTATGGGTTTTGTATTTACAGCGTTCCCTATGAGATAAAACTGACCTGTTCTCTTCATTCTCTGGGTCAGTACGATTACAGTGATACCACAGTTATATAGTTTTATGGGTTTTGTATTTACAGCGTTCCCTATGAGATAAAACTGACCTGTTCTCTTCATTCTCCGGGTCAGTACGATTACAGTGATACCACATTTATATAGTTTTATGGGTTGTGTTTACAGTGTTCCCTATGAGATAAAACTGATCTGTTCCCTTCATTCTCCGGTCAGTACGATTACAGTGATAACACATTTATATAGTTTATGGGTTTTGTATTTACAGCGTTCCCTATGAGATAAAACTGACCTGTTCTCTTCATTCTCTGGGTCAGTACGATTACAGTGATACCACAGTTATATAGTTTTATGGGTTTGTATTTACAGTGTTCCCTATGAGATAAAACTGAGCTGTTCTCTTCATTCTCCGGGTCAGTACGATTACAGTGATACCACAGTTATATAGTTTTATGGGTTTTGTATTTACAGCGTTCCCTATTAGATAAAACTGACCTGTTCCCTTCACTCTCCAGGTCAGTACGATTACAGCGATACCACATTTATATAGTTTTATGGGTTTTGTATTTACAGCGTTCCCTATGAGATAAAACTGACCTGTTCTCTTCATTCTCTGGGTCAGTACGATTACAGTGATACCACAGTTATATAGTTTTATGGGTTTTGTATTTACAGCGTTCCCTATGAGATAAAACTGACCTGTTCTCTTCATTCTCCGGGTCAGTACGATTACAGAGATACCACATTTATATAGTTTTATGGGTTTTGTATTTACAGTGTTCCCTATGAGATAAAACTGATCTGTTCCCTTCATTCTCCGGTCAGTACGATTACAGTGATAACACATTTATATAGTTTTATGGGTTGTGTTTACTGCGTTCCCTATGAGATAAAACTGACCTGTTCTCTTCATTCTCCGGGTCAGTACGATTACAGAGATACCACATTTATATAGTTTTATGGGTTTTGTGTTTACAGCGTTCCCTATAAGATAAAACTGACCTGTTCTCTTTATTCTCCGGTCAGTACGATTACAGTGATACCACATTTATATAGTTTTATGGGTTTTGTATTTACAGTGTTCCCTATGAGATAAAACTGACCTGTTCTCTTCATTCTCCGGGTCAGTACGATTACAGAGATACCACATTTATATAGTTTATGGGTTTTGTATTTACAGCGTTCCCTATGAGATAAAACTGAGCTGTTCTCTTCATTCTCCGGGTCAGTACGATTACAGTGATACCACATTTATATAGTTTTATGGGTTTTGTGTTTACAGCGTTCCCTATGAGATAAAACTGACCTGTTCCCTTCATTCTCCGGTCAGTACGATTACAGTGATACCACATTTATATAGTTTTATGGGTTTTGTATTTACAGCGTTCCCTATGAGATAAAACTGAGCTGTTCTCTTCATTCTCCGGTCAGTACGATTACAGTGATACCACATTTATATAGTTTTATGGGTTTTGTATTTACAGCGTTCCCTATGAGATAAAACTGAGCTGTTCTCTTCATTCTCCGGTCAGTACGATTACAGTGATACCACATTTATATAGTTTTATGGGTTTTGTATTTACAGCGTTCCCTATGAGATAAAACTGAGCTGTTCTTTTCATTCTCTGGGTCAGTACGATTAGAGTGATACCACATTTATATAGTTTACAGCGTTCCCTATCAGATAAATCTGACCTTTTCCCTCATTCTCCGGGTCAGACAAGCTAAGAATCTGTTTGGATTTTATAGAACTGAGGAGAACTGCAATGTCCCTGCCCCTTCTACAAAGCAGTCAAGTCAATGCTACTGGGAACTTACTTCGTGGATCCTGCAGTTGTCACCTGTGACAGATTTGAGAACAATCTGATTTATGTGCAGTCAAATACAAAGAATCACAAAAAAAGACAGTTCTTGAACTAGACGTCAGAAATAATGTCCCCAACACCTGAAGTTTGGATTCACCATCACCAGAGACAGACGTGTCACGTGTACAGCACTGACACACTCTGACCGCAGAGCGCCCCACAGAACTGTGATAACCAGTGTGTAATCACAGCCGGCGAACGCAGGCATAAATGTCTTCAATCTGTTTGTCGGGCAGTAAAATGGAGTCACTGCCAGGGCGGAAATACCAGGCCCTTAAAAACAACAGAAATGCTCGGCAGAGGTGGGGGGGAGGGCGTTATTGCCGTACAATGCAGCGTGTTCACAGATATTATGTGCTGATAATAAAATGTGCGGGTTTTGCACTCTTCCAAGAAGTATGTGGAGCTCTAGCAACTTCAGGTTTGGGGGAAAAGCTGCTGATTTTCTGTTCAAATGAGAAAAAAAACTAAAAGTTCTGGAAATGCATGATGAGATGTTCTGCAGGCAGCCTTTGATGAGACGTTCTGCAGGCAGCGTGTAATGAGATGTTCTGCAGGCAGGCTGTGATGAGATGTTCTGCAAACAGGCTGTGATGAGATGTTCTGCAAGCAGCATTTAAGGGTACTTTCACACTTGCGGCAGAGCATTCCGGCAGGCAGTTCCATCACCGGAACTGCCTGCCAGATCCGTCAATCCGGACGCAAACGGATGGCATTTGTCAGACAGATCTGGATGCGGATCCGTCTGACAAATGCATTGAAATACCGGATCCGTCTCTCCGGGGTCATCTGGAAAAACAGATCCGGTATTTATTTTTATTTTTTTGCATATTTAAAGGTCTGCGCATGCGCAGACCGGAAAACCGGATCCGTTTTGCCGGAACACTTAATGCTGGATCCGGTATGAATACATTTCAATGGAAATTAATGTCGGATCCGGCATTCCGGCAAGTGTTCAGGATTTTTGGCCGGAGAGAAAACTGCAGCATGCCGTGGTATTTTCTCCGGCCAAAAAACGTAAGAGGGACTGAACTGATGCATCCTGGACGGATTGCTCTCCATTCAGAATGCATTAGGATAAAACGGATCAGTTTTTTTCCGGTATTAAGCTCCTGTGACGGATAAAACGGATCAGTTTTTTTCCGGTATTAAGCTCCTGTGACGGAACTCAATACCGGAAAACAAAAATGCTAGTGTGAAAGTACCCTAAGGGTACTTTCACACTTGCGGTAAACTTTTCCGGTATTGAGTTCCGTCACAGGAGCTTAATACCGAAAACAAACGGAGCAATCCGTTCAGTATGCATCAGGGTGTCTTCAGTTCATTCACTGTACGGTTTTTGGACGGAGAAAATACTGCAGCATGCTGTGGTATTTTCTCCATCCAAAATCCTGGAACACTTGCCAGAATGCCGGATCCGGCATTATTTTCCATTGAAATGTATTAATGCCGGATCCGGCATTATTTTCCATTGAAATGTATTAATGCCGGATCCGTCCCCAAGTGTTCTGGAAAAACGGATCCGGTTTTGCGGAGACCTTTAAAAATGTGAAAAAGATAAAGATAAATACTGGATCTGTTTTTCCGGATGACAACGGATCCGGTATTGCAATGCATTTGTGAGACGGATCCGCGTCCGGATCAGTCTACAAATGGTATCCGTTTGCATACAGGTTGCCGGCGATGGAACTGCCTGCAGGAATCCAACAACGCAAGTGTGAAAGTACCTTCATATGTTCTGCAGGCAGTGTGTGATGAGATGTTCTGCCGCAACGCTACGCTGGGTCCACCGGACACCGTCAAGGTGTCACCACGTGTTGCTGCTCTCCAGAAGGGATGGTAAGGTGTGGTGCACCCCAATGGGAAATCAATCCAGAGAGTCAGGGTCTGCAGTAAACCAGGGGGCTTCTTTACTGAAGAGATATAGGTACAGAACAATACAGGCGAGGCATTGGGCTGGCTTCTCCCATCTCCTCTTAGGACGAGGCATAGGGCTGGCTTCTCCAGTCTCCTCCCTAGGACGAGGCATTGGGCTGGCTTCTCCCATCTCCTCTTAGGACGAGGCATAGGGCTGGCTTCTCCAGTCTCCTCCCTAGGACGAGGCGTAGGCCTGGCTTCTCCAGTATTCTCCCTGGCAGAAGGGTTTGATGCTGAGGAAAGGCCTGAGCTAGCTGTCCCTCTCTCTCTTCAGAAGGCTGGTACTCTTGCCAAAGGCTGGAGGCCCACGGTCTGTAGCTCAGTAGTCCAGGTGGCTCCTTGGTCACAGGGCTGGTGACCCATGGTCTGTGGCTCAGTGTCCCCATCTCAGACAGACTGGCAAAGTTTCCCCTTCCAAGCACTGTTCCCTAACTGCAGAACTAGGGGCTCTGACTGCTCTCCTTATATACAGTTTCTAGCTAGACTAGAATCTTCTAGTGGGAGAGGTGGAGTGGAGAAGCTCAGCACAAACAGATACAATGTAACAGTTTCCGTCTCTCATAGACTTACATTAGAGCTTCAATGATACTCAATGGCAATGACACAGCAGGTTTTCCAGACAAAAATACATTTCCAGACATAAATCAGAGCTAAAACCAGACATTCACAAGGTCAGTCTGTCTGGTTTTGGTGGTAAACAACATCTGGCGTTTTCCCTCCAAAACATGATCTGCTATAAACTCTATGACAGCTGTGATAAATTACCAGCCTCTCATTCAAAGTCCTAACAGTCTCTCAGTATTCATTAACCCTTTCCACGGAGCCATGTAAATACAGTGATAATGAACAGGATATATATCACAACATATAAAATGCAGTAACACAGTAGTAAACAGTGCAAGTTAACCCCTTTCAAGTAAAATAAAGTAAGAAGTGTATAACTTTGCATAGAGGAAAGAGGCAAATGTCCAGACTTCACAGTACCCCTGCTCCAGGGCACTACAAAATAACCTGGGATTCATAAAGAATAAACAAATCGCCAAATGGATTCTCTCATCTCTAGCCGTAACCATAGTGAGGGGCAAGATAAAGGTGATGGCCACTTTTGACAACCACTGAACATCATAATTAAGACACCCACACACTGTGCCATTAGAGTGAACAATCTGTTCCTAAGAAATGAAGCCTCACACGGCTGGAAGGGGTTAATGTCTGAACCTCTGGTGGTCTATGGCAATATGGGTATTAGTGTCAGCGCCTGTTGTAATCTAGTGCACAAACGGCTAATGTTGATATCGATAGACCTGACAATCTTTGGCAGCGAAGAGGTTGATGTCCATATGCCTGGTGGTCTAGGGCAGTGAAGGGGTTAATGTACAGTGATGATGGTCTAGGTTAGTGAAGGGGTTAATGCAGTCCTAATGCTATCATATATAGTGTGGAGACGCACAGAACCAGCACCATGTGTCATGGTCGGGGCGCGATTTTCTGCCATGCCCGTTCCTGTCTGGTCAGGGGCGTAACTATAGGGGAAGCAGAGGAAGCGACTGCTTTGGGGCCCTGACCCAGAAGGGGCCCATCCAGGAATAGGAGGACTAAAAGATTTTGTCAGGGCCCCCTGAACAGTATTACACAATGATATATACAGTGGCAGTATAGACAGTGTAGAAAATGGATGGGACAGCTGCCGGGCCTGGTCTGAGAGAGCGATCTTTACTAGCCACAGGAATGGGGCCAGCATGAAAGGAAGCGGTTGCAAAAAAGTTACTGGGAGAGGGGGGGCCCATTTAAAAATTTTCTCTGGGGCCCAGTCATTTCTAGCTACGCCACTGTGTCTGGTATTGGTGGAGGGAACATTGACCAGTCTTCAGTACGTCCAGGATATGATGGATCCAGTCATACTCCCATCATTTATAGTGCAGAGACATACATGTCCAGCACCAAGTGCCATGGTGGGAGGCACCATTATCTGCCATATTCGTTCCTGTCTGGTATTGGTGTATGGAACATTGACAAGCCTTCAGTATGTCCAGGACATCATGGATCTAGTCCTACTGTCATCATGTATAGTGCGGAGATACACACGACCAGCATAAGGTATCATGGTGGGGAGTGTCATTACTGCCATGGCTGTTCCCATCTGATATTGGTGGAAAGAACATTGACCAGCCTTCAGTATGTCCACGATATTAAAGATCCAGCCCTACTGACCTCATGTATAGTGTGAAGACGCACGGGACCAGCACCAGGTGTCATGGTGGGGGGTGCTATTATCTACCATATCCATTCTTGTCTGGTATTGGTGGATGAAACATTGAGTAGCCTTCAGTATGTCCACGATATTAAAGATCCAGTCCTACTGACCTCATGTATAGTGTGAAGACGCACGGGACCAGCACCAGGTGTCATGGTGGGGGGTGCTATTATCTACCATATCCATTCTTGTCTGGTATTGGTGGATGAAACATTGAGCAGCCTTCAGTATGTCCAGGACATCATGGATCTAGTCCTACTGTCATCATATATATAGTGCTGAGATACACATGAGATATCATGGTGAGGAGTGCCATTACTGCCATGGCCGTTCCTATCTGATATTGGTGGGAGGAACATTGACCAGCCTTCAGTATGTCCAGGACATGATGGATCCAGTCCTACTGTCCTCATGTAGAGTGTGAAGACGCACAAAACCAGCCCCAAGTGTCATGGTGGGGGGCACCATTATCTACCATGGCCGTTCCTGTCTGGTACTGGTGGAGAGAACATAGATCAGCCTTCAGTATGTCCAGGACATCATGGATCCAGTCCTACTGCCATCATGTATAATGCAGAGAAACACAAAACCAGCACAATCATGGTGCGGGGCGCCATTATCTGCTATGTCCGTTCCTGTCTGGTATTTGTGGATGGAACATTGACCAGCCTTCAGTATGTCCTGGACATCATGGATCCAGTCCTATTGCCATCATGTATAGTGCAGAGACACACAGGACCAGCCCCAGGTGTCATGGTTGGGGGTGTCATTATCTACCATGGTTGTTCTCGTCTGGTATTGGTGGAGGGAACATTGACCAGCCTTCAGTACGTACAGGATATCATGGATCTAGTCCTACTGTAATCATGTATAGTGTGGAGACACAGAGGACCAGCCCCAGGTGACATGATGGGGGGCGCCATTATCTACCATGGCCGTTCCTGTCTGGTATTGGTGGATGGAACATTGACCAGCCTTCAGTATGTCCAGGACATCATGGATCCAATCCTATTGCCATCATATATAGTGCAGAGACACACAGGACCAGCCCCACTTGTGATGGTGGGGAAACGCCATTATCTACCATGGCCGTTCCCATCTGCTATTGGTGGTGGGAAGATTGACCAGCCATCAGTATGTGCTGGACACCATTCCTTCCGTGGCGCTGTACATATGATAAGCGGTGCACATACATAATACAAACAGTTGCAATAAGCATGAACAAGATGAGATACAAACTGGTACAGAAGGAGAGAGGACCCTGCCCGTGAGGCTTACAATTTACAACATATGGAGAAAGGACACAATAGGAGAGGGTAAAACTGGTCATGATGGTATAGCTGTGGCAGGGTCACTTGTTGTAAGCTTGTCTGAACAGGTGGGTTTTCAGTTTTCTTTTGAAGGATTCCACTGTAGGTGAGAGTCTGATGTGTTGGGGTAGCGAGTTCCAGAGTGTGGGGGGTGCACGGGAGAAATCTTGGAGGCGATTGTGGGAAGATAGGATAAGAGGAGAGGAGGAGGTCTTATGAGGATAGGAGATTAAGTGTGGGGATGTATCAGGAAAGTTGCTCAGAGATGTAGGGAGGGGACAGGTTGTGGACGCCTTAGCTGTGTGTAGCCATTAATCATAATAGATAGGTCTGTTGGGGGGTTGGGGTTGAGCAAGATGGAGGAAAGATGATGAATTCTGTTTTATCCATGTTAAGCATAAGAAAGTGATAAGACAAGAAGGAGGATGTGGAGGATAGGCATTGTGGGATTCTTGATAGTAAGGTGGTAATGTCTGGACCAGAGAGGTAGATTTGTCGTCAGAATAAAAGTGATACTGAAGGCCATGGGACTCTAAGAGCTGTCCCAGGCCGAAAGTGTATATAGAGAAGAGCAAAGGTCCTAGGACAGAGCCTTGCGGGACACCAACAGAGAGGAAATGAGACGAGGAGGTGGTGTGAGAGTGGGAGACGCTAAATGTCTGGTCTGTGACGTTTAATGTGATCCAGGAGAGGGCCAGGTCAGTGATGCCAAGAGATGATAGAGTTTGTAACAGAAGGGAGTGGTCGACAGTGTCAAAGGCAGAGGACAGGTCAAGGAGGAGGAGGACAGAGAAATCTAGAAAGTAGAGGACAGGTCCAGAAGGAGAAGGACAGAGTAAAATAGAAGGCAGAGGACAGGTGAAAGAGTAGGAGGACAGAGTAATGTTTTTTTTTTATTTGGGCCGTTAGCAGGTCGGTGGTGACTTTGGTAAAGGCAGTTTTAGTCGAGTGGTGGGGTCCGAAACCAGATTGTAGCTGGTCAAAGAGGGAGCAGGAAGAGAGGTTAGAGGAGAGTTCAAGGTGGACATGTTGTTCAAGTAGTTTTAAAGGCATATGGGAAAAGCGATATGGGGTGATAACTAGACAAAGAAGATCGGTCAAGGGAAGAGTTTTTGAGGATGGGTGTAATGGTAGCATTTTCAAAACCAGAGGGGAAGACACATGTGGTTATTGATAAGTTGAAGAGATGAGTTAGGGCTGGGATAAACACTGTGGTGAGATGGGATGGGGTCAAGTGCACAGGTGGTGAGATGTGATCTGGAGAGTAGGGGGGAAGGGTTTTCCTCTGTAATGGTGGAGAAGCAGGTTTTGGGGGAAGAGGACTGAGTAGTTGTGTAGAGGGGCTGTGGGGACTGTGCAAAGTCCTTGGGTGAGATGAGAGGTGAGGTTGGGGGCAATGGGGGACAGAGTATAGAGTTAAACGCATTAAAAAGTTGTTTAGGGTTGAGAGACAGGGAAGATATGAGAGACGTGCAGACGGCCTGTTTTGCAGCAGCAAGTGATCGATTTGAAAATGAGGAGGGATTTCTTGAATGTGATGAAGTGCCCATTAGAATGGGATTTCTTCCATCGCCGCTCAGCAGCTCTGGAACCTTGTCTTAGTTCTTTGGTCAGGCTAGAGGGCCAGGGTTGTCTGTTGACAGTGAGCTGTACCTTTTGTGGTGTTATACAGAGTGGTGGCAACATCTGCGTCCTGGAGGAAACATATGGTATAGAGCGGTAGAAGAGAGTCAGAAAGCAAGCGAAAGTTAAGATATTTAAGGTTCCTGGCGGGGGGGTTATTGTGTGGACCGGAGGAGCAGCGGAAGAGGCGGTGAGTAGGTTGTGATAAGGTAGGGGGAGAGCCAAGTTAGAAAGGTTAGATAGGGAGCAGAGGTGGGTACAGATAAGATCCAGAGTGTGACCATCTGTGTGGGTGGGAGTGGAGGACCACTGTGAGGGGCTGAAGGAGCAGTGCTAGAAGTTTAGAGGTGGCTAAGTGGCAAGTGTGAATAGGGATGTTGAAGTCACCCATGATAGTGGTCGATAAAGATGGGCCTGGGAAGCAGTAAATGACAACTACTTGGAGGTTGGGGGAGAGTAGATGCGAGTGTACTTCAAATGAGTTGAGCGTAATGGAGGGTGGCAGTGGAGTTGGGCTGTAGCAGCAGTTGTCCGATAGGAGAAGCCCAACTCCTCCACCATGTTTGCAGCCGGGGTGGGGTGTGTGAGTGAAATGAAATCCACTAAATGAGAGTGTAGCAGGGAAAGAGGTGTCAGAGGGTGTCAGCCATGTTTCTGTGAGACCCAGAAAGGAAAGTTCGTGAGAGATAAAGAGGTCATGAATGTAGGAGAGTTTGTTACAGACAGAGCGTGCATTCCATAATGCTCCTGCAAGGAAGCAGGGGTCAGAGGAATGGTTATTAGGTTTAAGGGGTTGCAGAAATTTGTAGAAAGAGATCGGTAGTGGGAGATAGAGGTGATAGTGGGGATTTGCTGAGGGGGGCCTGGATTTGGAGAGATATCAGCAGCAATAAGGAGAAGCAGAGAATGTGTTAGTAGGTGAGAATAACAGAGGGCATGAGGTATCTGTGTGTGTTTGGGAAGGAAGTGTTTTATGTGTCCAAGCAGGTTTGTGCAAGCGTCAGATGAGTAGCTAAGATGGAGGGAGAGATAAATAGTTCCTTGCTGGGTGAAGGGATGTGGGGTATTTCAGGAGGTTTTGGAAGAGTGGGAAAATATAAAAAATTTAAACATTATTTGCATTAACTATTTCTGTAATTACCTTTGGTTCCTTTCAGGTATAACTCAATATATTTACTTAAAAGAAGTTGCATTGAAAAGACCAAGGTCTGAAAAACCTCAGGACTTAGATTTATACCACTCAGTGTGCAATCAGGTGTGAACAAGGGGGGAGGGGGCAACATCTGACCTCAACAAAGGAGGACCAGATACAGGGGGAAATAGTCAATATAAGGAATACTCAATAATCCTAGCAGGCAAATAGAGACATTAAAGTTCAGTGCAGACATACCAGGTGATCAGAAGAAGGAAAGATGAGAATTGTGAGCAATCAGACTTGAGGAAAGCTGGGTGGAGCAGTAAGGTTCAGTACAGACATACCAGGGGATTAGAGAATTGGGTGATGGTCATCCATAATATTATATTCTGGTAGAATTCAATATGTGCACTTAAAAATTCACACCTAAAAGATGTTGCATTAAAAAAAACAAGGATCCCGTCCTACTGCTATCATGTATAGTGTGGACACACAGGACCTACACCAGGTGTGATGGTGGGAGGTGCTATTATTTACCATGTCTGTTCCTGTCTAGTATTGTTAAAGGGAACATTGACCAGCCTTCAGTATGACCAGGACATCATGGATACAGTCCTACTGTCATCATGCATAGTGTGGAGACATACAGGACCAGCACTAGGTGTCATGGTAGGGGACGCCATTATCTACCATGGCCGTTCTCATCTGGTGGAGAGAACATCGACCAGCCTTCAGTATGTCCAGGACATCAAAGATCCAGTCCTACTGTCATCATGCATAGTGCAGAGACACACAGGACCAGCCCCAGGTGTCATGGTGGGGGACGCCATTATCTACCATGGCCGTTCCCATCTGGTGGAGAGAACATCGACCAGCCTTCAGTATGTCCAGGACATCAAAGATCCAGTCCTACTGTCATCATGCATAGTGCAGAGACACACAGGACCAGCCCCAGGTGTCATGGTGGGGGACGCCATTATCTACTATTCTTAAAGGGAGCACTGACTATCCTTCAGTATGTCCAGAACATCATGGATCCAGTCCTACTGCCATCATGAATGAATGGATGCAGTGGCCAGGTTTGGGGTGGCCCCAATGCTACGCTGGGTAACAGTAGTGATACGCGCCACTAAAACAGCCCAGAACAGTGCTATACACCACCTATTTGTGGCAGTGATGTCACTGGGCTCCTTGCTAGATGGAAGTCTCCACCTAGCATAATGATGTGAAACCCGGCATGTCACCTGCTCACAACAAACAGACCTTGCCCTAAGCAATGCAACGCAAGGAAAGGGGGGCATCGGAGCAAGGAAATACTCCTAGATGCTGGGAGGGATGAGAATCCATTTTGTATGAGTATTTCTTCCATCTTATATATATGTTGCAAATTAATGAGCCAGCTGGAAGGATGTAGGGAGTCTCTGTGTGTATACTGTAGATCAAATGTTCCCAGCTGCAGGGCCAAGGTAGCCGCCCCCTCGCTCCCTTACAAGAGAGAGTTATGTTCCTTCTGAGTTTAGGGATGTGCTGCTGGAGAATGCTAATCTTGAGATAAGATGCTGCAGAAACTTTTCAATTATAAGAATTCTGTTAGTATGGTGCGGAAGTATTGCCTTTTATGAATAACCAATTAAATCACTAGTTTTCCACCCCCTTGGCGGAGGCCAGATTTGTCTATGATTATCTGTAGTGTTATAAAGATGTATGTTTGTGTGGAATAAAAAAGAGAGAATCGGATTCAGCAGTGTGTCTGTGTCAGCTCTCTGAGAGCTCATAAGGACACTTCAATTGGGACCCCGACAATCACAGAGGTGGGGGTTTTACTAGAAGAGTGAAGGGGAGCTGAGGTCTGGGTTCATGGCTGAACCCCTTTAACCCTTGTGGTAGCTGTGTAACATCACCAGTTTCTCATTATGAGCTAGAAAGTCCCCAAAGTCTCTCAGTATTCATTAACCTTTTCCACAGAGCCTTGCAAATAAACGGGATATATATGACAACAAACATATAAAATGCAGTTACACAGTATTAAACAGTATAAGTCAGTGCAAGGTAACCCTTTAAAGTGAAATAAAGTGAGAAGTTGATGACTTTACATAGGGGGAACAGGCAAATGTCCATAAATCTCCAGACTTCAAAGTGCCCCTGCTCCAGGGCACTACATATGGGGGGCACACAAGACCAGCACCATGTGTAATTGTGGGGGCACATTATCTGCCATGTCTGTTCCCATTTTGTATTACTGTAGGCAGTGGCGTAACTAGAAATAACTGGGCCCCACAGAACATTTTTAAATTTCCCTTCCCCCAAAAAAACTTCACAACCCCTTCCTGTCTTGCAACCCCCACTCCTGTAGCGATACAGTATATAATACCATCAGATAATATGATAATATAACGTATTATGATACAGTATATAATACCATCAGATAATATGATAATATAACGTATTATGATACAGTATATAATACCATCAGATAATATGATAATATAACGTATTATGATACAGTATATATTAGGTAATACAATAACGTAATAGGATACAGTATATAATATCAGGTAATGTGATAATATATAATAATATACAGTATATAATATCAGGTAATGTGATAATATATAATAATATACAGTATATAATACCAGGTAATGTGATAATATATGATACGATACAGTATATAATATCAGGTAATGTGATAATATATAATACAATACAGTATATAATACCAGGTAATGTGATAATATATAATAGTATACAGTATATAATATCAGGTAATGTGATAATATATGATAGGATACAGTATATAATACCAGGTAATGTGATAATATATAATAGTATACAGTATATAATATCAGGTAATGTGATAATATATAATAGGATACAGTATATAATATCAGGTAATGTGATAATATATAATACAATACAGTATATAATACCAGGTAATGTGATAATATATGATACAGTATATAATACCAGGTAATGTGATAATATATAATAGGATACAGTATATAATATCAGGTAATGTGATAATATATAATAGGATACAGTATATAATACCAGGTAATGTGATAATATATAATAGGATACAGTATATAATACCAGGTAATGTGATAATATATAATAGGATACAGTATATAATACCAGGTAATGTGATAATATATAATAGGATACAGTATATAATACCAGGTAATGTGATAATATATAATACGATACAGTATATAATATCAGGTAATGTGATAATATATAATACGATACAGTATATAATATCAGGTAATGTGATAATATATAATAGGATACAGTATATAATATCAGGTAATGTGATAATATATAATAGGATACAGTATATAATACCAGGTAATGTGATAATATATGATACGATACAGTATATAATACCAGGTAATGTGATAATATATAATACGATACAGTATATAATATCAGGTAATGTGATAATATATAATACGATACAGTATATAATATCAGGTAATGTGATAATATATAATACGATACAGTATATAATATCAGGTAATGTGATAATATATAATACAATACAGTATATAATACCAGGTAATGTGATAATATATAATAGGATACAGTATATAATATCAGGTAATGTGATAATATATAATACAATACAGTATATAATACCAGGTAATGTGATAATATATGATACAGTATATAATACCAGGTAATGTGATAATATATAATAGGATACAGTATATAATATCAGGTAATGTGATAATATATAATAGGATACAGTATATAATATCAGGTAATGTGATAATATATAATAGGATACAGTATATAATACCAGGTAATGTGATAATATATAATAGGATACAGTATATAATACCAGGTAATGTGATAATATATAATAGGATACAGTATATAATACCAGGTAATGTGATAATATATAATAGGATACAGTATATAATACCAGGTAATGTGATAATATATAATAGGATACAGTATATAATACCAGGTAATGTGATAATATATGATAGGATACAGTATATAATACCAGGTAATGTGATAATATATAATAGGATACAGTATATAATATCAGGTAATGTGATAATATATAATAGGATACAGTATATAATACCAGGTAATGTGATAATATATGATACGATACAGTATATAATACCAGGTAATGTGATAATATATAATAGGATACAGTATATAATACCAGGTAATGTGATAATATATAATAGGATACAGTATATAATACCAGGTAATGTGATAATATATGATACAGTATATAATACCAGGTAATGTGATAATATATAATAGGATACAGTATATAATATCAGGTAATGTGATAATATATAATAGGATACAGTATATAATACCAGGTAATGTGATAATATATGATATGATACAGTATATAATACCAGGTAATGTGATAATATATAATAGGATACAGTATATAATACCAGGTAATGTGATAATATATAATAGGATACAGTATATAATATCAGATAATATGATAATATAATAACACGATACAGTATATAATATCAGGTAATGTGATAATATATAATAGGATACAGTATATAATACCAGGTAATGTGATAATATATGATATGATACAGTATATAATACCAGGTAATGTGATAATATATAATATGATACAGTATATAATATCAGGTAATGTGATAATATATGATAGGATACAGTATATAATACCAGGTAATGTGATAATATATGATACGATACAGTATATAATACCAGGTAATGTGATAATATATGATATGATACAGTATATAATACCAGGTAATGTGATAATATATGATATGATACAGTATATAATATCAGGTAATGTGATAATATATGATAGGATACAGTATATAATACCAGGTAATGTGATAATATATGATACGATACAGTATATAATATCAGGTAATGTGATAATATATGATATGATACAGTATATAATACCAGGTAATGTGATAATATATGATATGATACGGTATATAATACCAGGTAATGTGATAATATATGATATGATACAGTATATAATATCAGGTAATGTGATAATATATAATAGGATACAGTATATAATACCAGGTAATGTGATAATATATGATAGGATACAGTATATAATACCAGGTAATGTGATAATATATGATATGATACAGTATATAATACCAGGTAATGTGATAATATATGATAGGATACAGTATATAATACCAGGTAATGTGATCATACATCTCATGGTGTCACACATTGAATCCTGTTCCCTCCCAGCAGCTCACCTGGTGGTGGCCTCTCCTCTTTGCTGGTGTCAGGGACTGGTTCTTATCTTTGTACATGAATCAGCCTCATAAATCTTCCTCTTTTGTCTTCCGCCTTGTTATCAGGAAAGACACATTATCTGCTCCACACACAAGATCCAAAGATCATTCTCCTCCCAGAGACCAGCAGGACAGAGTCTTCCTCCCTCATCAGTCTAGTGAAGCTGAGCTGTGGTTGGGACAATACAGTCTCCATTACCATCCCTGGTACTGAACCTTACTTCAAAGAGAATGAGCTCCATATGGATATTCCTGGGACTGTTCCTGGCCAGTGTCACAAGAGCACAAGGTAAGAAGACTCCACCGTTCTCCAGCTTTTTATCGTCTTATCTTCCTTCCACTTTCAGTATGTCTACATCCTTTCTATGGGGCCTTGGATGTGAAGGCCACAGCTAAGCATTGCTTCTCTAAGAATAGCCCTGTGTGTCCAGATCTGCACTCTATAGAACTAGTGTTGCCCGAATCTGGAGGCTACTCGCCATGGTGGGAGACTCCAGTCAAATCTGCCGGATTATCTGAGGTCCGGTACTGAGGTCAATAATCAGAAGGGTCTCGGATCCATTTCTCACTTTAGAAGCTTCTTCCTGTTTCTTGTTTTGAAGATTTTCTCAGATCTTGTCTGTCTAGTATCGTCTGCAAGTCACCATGTACCAGTGACTAGTATTACTGGGACAGTATCTATGACTTAACCAGTAAACGGGACTCAGCCAGTGTCTGTGACTCAACTGGTATCCTATAGATGACCAGTAACTGGGACGAAGCCAGTATCTGTGACTCAACTGGTATCCTATAGATGACCAGTAACTGGGACGAAACCAGTGTCTGTGACTCAACTGGTATCCTATAGATGACCAGTAACCAGGACTCAGCCAGTATCTGTGACTCAATCAGTATCTGATAGATAACCAGTAACCGGGACTCATCCAGCGTCTGTGACTCAACTGGTATCCTATAGATGACCAGTAACCGGGACTCATCCAGCGTCTGTGACTCAACTGGTATCCTATAGATGACCAGTAACCGGGACTCAGCCAGTGTCTGTGACTCAATCAGTATCTGATAGATAACCAGTATCAGGGACTCATCCAGCGTCTGTGACTCAACTGGTATCCTATAGATAAACAGTAACTGGGACTCAGGCAGTGTTTGTGAGTCAACAAGTATCTATAGATGAGTATCCTATACATAACCAATAATCGGGACTCAGCCAGTGTCTGTGACTTATCAAGTATCCTATAGATAGCCAGTATCATAAACATAACCATTAACCGGGACTTAACCAGTGTCTATAACTTATCAAGTATCCTATAGATAGCTAGTATCCTAAACAAAACCAGTAACCGGGACTCAGCCAGTGTCTGTGACTTATCAAGTATCCTATAGATAGCCAGTATCCTATACATAACCAGTAACCGGGACTTAGTCATTGTCTGTGACTCAAAAAGTATCCCGTACATAACCAGTAACCGGGAATCAGCCAGTGTCTGTGAGTCAACAAGTATCTGATAAATAACCTTACCCTATACTTAACCAGTAACCAGGACTCTGCCAGTGTCTGTGACTCAACCAGTATGCAAGACATAACCAGCACCCACGACTCAAAGCTGTTGGGTCATATCGCATTACTAGGCCGAGATTAGACACAGCCGGCCGGGAAGTAGTGGAGTGCGCCAGTGCTCGGTGTTCTAGTAGCTCTCGTAGTGGTGCATGAGAGCTACGTAAATAATATCACTTGCCACTCTACGCTGTTTCCGTATCTACCATGCACTGCAATGGGAGCTACTGAAACTGCGAGCACTGGCGCACTCCACTGTTTCCTGGCCGGCTGGTGGTCATGGCTGGGTCTCTCCTAGTAATGGTGAGATGTGACAACCCCTTTAACTAGCGTCAGAGACTCAATCAATCTCTGGGATTCAACCAGTTCCTGTGAGTCAACCAGTATTCAAGATTCAACAAGTATCCATGGCTCAACCAGTATCTGGGATTCAAATGTTTTTTGTGAATCCACTAGTATGAATAACTCAACCAGTATGAATGACTCACCCAGTATGAATGACTCACCCAGTATCTGAGACTCATTATGTCGGTGGACTTGGGACTTGTCAATAAATTCCAGTCATAAAAGGAAAGGTCCAGTTATCACCTAATGTTACCCAGATGAACCATCCTGTAAACAGTCATGAGAGGCCGTCTGATGTCCCATCATGCTTAGTTCCAGCTGCCATTTTATAGCTTGTTTACACAATGGGTGTGGCTTAGTGATCACATGACTGGGCACATGTGGTAAGTAGTGCGGTGGAGCTGCACACCTACGCTCTATGAGGTCCCCTTTTCTATAACCGTGGGAGTGTAAAATGGCCATAACACCCCGAACAACACTCTTCTGGGAAGGTTTTCCACACGTTTTTGGGGGCTCTGAAGGAATAATGTAAGAGCCTTCCCAAACTGTTACCACAAAGGTGGAAGTGTAATGTAAAAGGTGATGACAGATGACGTGCTTTACACCACTCCAGCAGACACTTGGCATTGAGTAACCTATTAACCTTATCTAAAGCTAACCTACATATCACTGCTTTATTCGCAAGCACAATATATGAATATAAAGACACCATTCATCTGTGTTAACTTTTTTTTTTCAATTTCTATTTTATTGAATTTTACATTTTTGGTTTCTAAACAGTGTATTATTATGATAGCGGTCCAGAACAGTCAAACCAGGTAACAGAGTACAAAAAGAAACCGCAAACATAAATACATGTATATAAAAGTAAAAAGAGTCTTTCAGTCTTTACAACTGGATTGCAAGTGTCCCAAGCATGCCAGCATTTCTGGAATTTGGCAGTTGTGTTCCGTTGGAGCGCAACCGAGTGTTCCAAGAATCTAGTGTCCTGTACCTGGGTGTGTAGATCAGAACTCATAGGAGGGTTAGGACATCTCCAATGAAGAGCAATCAAGCACTTGGCTGCAGTTAGTATGTGGAGAAGTAGCCTGGCGCCATGGCCCCCTAGTTTATCTGGTACTACATTCAAAAGGAGTGTCAGAGGGTCTCTAGGGATATGAACATCTAAGACATCGTGTACTAATCCAATGACCTGTAACCAAATGGGCAAGACCAAAAGATGTGGAATATAGAGGCTTTCGGTTGGGAGCATCTCCAAGAGAGATCTAGCAATCCCGGGTTCATAGCATGTAGTACTTGTTGTGTGTGACACCAGAACATTAGAATGTTCAACTGGTTCTCCTTGTGAGGTATGGAAGTAGAACTAGAATATGCCGGTCTCCACACAGTTCTCCATATGTCTGGGGAGAGCTACCTCTGTAGCCAGTCTTCCCACTTTTGCATGTTTGTAATCTACTGCAAAGTCCGAAGAGGTCAAGATCTGATATATATCAGAAATTAGACCCTTAGAAGAGGGGCCTCAGGCACATATGTGTTCGAAAGAGGAGAAGGTTGGGAGTTCAGTCGATCCCAAGACACTCCAGCAAAAATGAAGTATTGTACAATATTGAAAGGCTAAAGTGCTCGGCAGGGAGAAATTAGCCTGGAGCTCTTCAAAGGTCAGTATCCGGGCAGAGAGAGGGTCCTTCAGGTCGACAAGGCGATAGAACCCTACAGCCGTCCACGGTCCAACCATCTCCACCCCAGAGCTTCCTGGGAGGTGGGGAGTGAAAAGAAACAGAGTAAGAGGGGAGCTAGATTGTACCTAATCCTGTTCCTATACCAGATCTCCCTAGTAAACAACATAAGGCTGAGCAGGTCAGAGGGGGGCCCAGATCAAAGTTCCCAGGTGGGTTGGTGCCAGCCACAGCCGCTCAATCTCGGTCCAGCGATTGTATGAGTGAAGCGTAGACCAGAATGCAACATGCCTCAAATGCGTTGCCAAATAGTATAGGGTAATAAAGATCTGTTTGATAAACCTGCGACATTTGTAATTCCAAAAAAAGTTCACAAAAGCGGACTGTATAGAACAGCGGACTGCGGCAGGCACCCTCACCTGGAGGGTTTCAAACAAGTACATGTATTTTGGGAGAATAGACATTTTTATGGCCGCTATACAATCAAGCTTGGAGGAGATGAAGTCTGTCAGGGGGGGATATTAATCGATAGCGCCTCAGACTTAGTGGTATTACGTTTATAACTGGATAACTTGCCACATCTGTTCAGAACCACATGCAGATTGGGAAGGGAGAGGAAAGGAAAGGGTTAATTAAGGTAAGCAGAACGTTGTGGGCAAAGACAGAGATGGAAAATGATTTATCCCTGACCAGGATTCCCTAAATGTCTGGGCTATTGCCTATTAAAGCAGCCAGGGGTTCGATACTGAGTACATGCAGGGGGGGAGAAAGAGGGCACCCCTGCCGTGTCCCATTATATATCAAGAGGGGGGGGGGGGAGTGGGCATGTGGCAGCCTGACCACTGCTGCCGGAGAGGAGTACAGGCTCCTCAAAGCATACACAAATGGACCTCTAAAGCCAAAATGGTGTAGTGTTCGAAACATAAAGTCCCAGTTTAGGCGGTCGAAGGCCTTTTCTGCATCTAAGCTGAGTAGAAAGGCCTTAAATTCTCCTCTGTCTGTCGCGTTTTTTAAGTCAATGGAGTTTCTGGGATTATCCCCTGCCTGGCGGAACCGAACAAAACCCACCTGATCTTTATGGATCAGATGGTGGAGTCAGAAATTCAGCCTAATAACTTCTTAAATATTTTAAGGTCTGGTAGATCGAGCAGTCGGTGGGATCTTTACCGGGTTTGGGGATGACGGTTATCTAAGAACCAAGCATAGTGTCAGGGATTCTATCTCCTCACAGAAATCCATTAAACAGTATGGCCATGTGGGGAGTTAGCAATTCTCCAAATGTTTTAAAGTAATTATATGAAAGTCCATCAGGGCCAGGCGATTTTCCACTGGGCATGTTTGCAATAGTTTTTTTAATTTCATCTATTGTGATGACTTAGTTTAAGTGGGCAATGGCTTCAGGGGATAACGAGGAGAGATGGCATTCTGAGAAGAAGTCATCCAGAAGTGCGTTTCGCTGTGTTTCATTGGCAGGAAGAGTAGAGGGAAGGGAATACAGAGTCGTATAGTAGGTGCGGAACAGGTTAGCTATAGAATTGGGGTGGTATGGGAGTGTGTCTTGTTGATCTTTAATAGTGTTTGGGGTAGAGGCCGCTGAACGCTTTCTTAACTGCCGGATCAGCAGGGTGTGCGTTTTGTTTCCATAGGCAAAAAAACATTGTCTAGCGTAGTGGATTAACTATTCAGTCGTGGACAGGGCTAGGGACCGGAGGCGGACGCGCAGACTGATTATTTGATTCAATACCCGTATCGTGAAGTGGGAGGCAAGGGTTCTTTCTGCCCTCTGAAGAGAGTGGATACACTCCCGAAATTGAGCCTCTCTATCGTTTTTTTAACCTGGGAGAGAGAGAGATGAACACCCCACGAAACACTACTTTATGTGCTTCCCACAAGATACCTGGTGAGGGGGCAGTGGTGTTTTTTTCCACAAAGTATTGTGAACAAGAGGAGCTCAGCTCCTCACAAATCACTGGGTTAGTTAGCAGAGTGTCATTCAGTCTACAGTGGGTGTTTCTTAGAGGGGCAGAAGGAAGGGTTACTTCTAAAAATATTGAACATGTGATTGGGGCAATAGATGCGTCAGTTAAGGACCTGAGGGCCATAACATTGTCAAAAAAATAATCGATCCTATAGTGTATTTAAGATGAGGATAGGACTAAAATGTATATTGGTGGGCAGAAGGGTTGACCACTCTAGGAGAGGTCATAGAAAGAGTGCAGATGGATAAGCTTACAGAAACCTCTAGAAAGGTGTTTACACTGGTGTAGGGGGTGTTGTGAGCCTATTAGAGCATTCTGAAAAAGGGACGTTGACGTTTCCCCCTATTAGCTGAACTTCCCCCTGATCAGAGGAGAGAGAGGAGAAAAGAGAGGAAAGGAAGGTAAGCTGACCTGAGTTAGGAGCGTAGCCCTCGCAGGGCTGCAATCCGACATCATACAGAGTACCTTGTAGAATGAGGTATTGACCTAAAGGGTCAGCGTCTACCTTGTCGACCTGAAGTGGGCAGGATCTGGAGATCAAAATTGCAACTCCCGCAGACTTGGAACCAGCCCGAGACATGTAAGTTCTGGGGAACCAGTGCTTGGCAAAAGCAAAGGAACCCTCGGATGTCAGATGTGTCTCCTGTAAAAGAACAATGTCAGCTTTGGAACTACGGAGTTCCCGCAGGGTAATGCGTCTCTTAAGATTCAAGTTCAGACCCTTGACATTTAAAGACATAATCTTAGCCATGGAAACATATTAAAAAGGGGGGCATATTATTGTGTCCAAAATACATAAGGGGGAATCCCTAAAAACAGGTGCCAGGCTGCTCCTGGCGGTGATAGCAAAGGACAGGACCCAACGTAGAACACAGAGAGAGGACAGAGTTGTATAGAGCCATAGAAAGACTGATATAGTCAACAGTAAAACAATCTAAAAGAACTGATTGTAACATAAAAAAAATAGTAAAACCAAAGCCCTTATGTCTATGGAGTTCAGGTAGACTGAAGCAAGGAGGACTCAAAGTACTGAACTCACTCAGGGGAGAACAGCGGGAGCCGCTGAACCTCAACCGGAGACAAGAGATTCCCCCTACGCAGAACTCCATAGACGAAAGGAGCCTAAAGTGAACACCCTTATAAAGCATAAGAACCTGCTTAAGGAAGAAAAAGTGCAAAACAGTAAACCAGAGTAAGTATAGTGACCCTGTCAAGAGTCCGTCCATGAGGAGGACACGGTTCAGCTCTCAGTAGTTGATAGTCATAGACGTCTTTTACGGAGTCCAATAGTGGCCCAGGTCACTGGAATCGGAAGAAGGTGGACTGGCGATTCCCAATCACGTAGCTGTGGAGGAGTAATAGCTAATCGAGCACAAAACTCTGAAGGATCTTCAGGGTTCTTCAGGACTGCTGAATTTTCATTTTTTCGTGCCCAGAGACTAAAGGGAAAACCCCACCTATAGGGGATTCCGTTTTTGTGGACAAGATCAAGCAAGGGTTTCAATGCCATTCTTTTTTTAAGAGTAATCCAGGACAGATCTTGGAACAGAAATACCTTAGTCCCCTGGAAATCCACATGATGTAGGGAGCGGGCTTTCGCCATGATATCTACTTTTAGACTAAAGTCATTAACATAGCATATAATGTCCCGTGGTGTTGCACCCGGCAACTTTTGCTGTAATGCCATATGTGCTCGGTCCCTGAGGATAGGGTGGTCAGGGGGACGACCCAAAATGGTGTTGAAGATAGCAAGGACACAGCTCTGCCCTCAGCATGTCTTTCCAATACTTATAAGATAACACATATTACTGGTGTCTGTATGATCATATATTGTGTCTGTGAATAAAGCAGTGTTATGTAGATGAGCTTTCTGAGCAGATCTCAGTGTGGTGAAGCTACAGTACATAGTGTATATGATATGTAGATGCTAGGACACAGCTCTGCCCTCAGCATGTCTTTCCTATACTTATAATATATCACATATTACTGGTGTCTGTATAATCATACATTGTGTCTGTGAATAAAGCAGTGATATGTAGATGAGCTTTCTGAGCAGATGTCAGTGTGGTGAAGCTATAGTACATAGTGATATGATATGTAGATGATAGGACACAGCTCTGCCCTCAGCATGTCTTTCCTATACTTATAAGATAACACATATTACTGGCATCTGTATAATCATCTATTGTGTCTGTGAATAAAGCAGTGATATGTAGATTAGCTTTCTGAGCAGATCTCAGTGTGGTGAAGCTACAGTACATAGTGTATATGATAGGTAGATGCTAGGACACAGCTCTGCCCTCAGCATGTCTTTCCTATACTTATAAGATATCACATATTACTGGTGTCTGTATAATCATATATTGTGTCTGTGAATAAAGCAGTGATATGTAGATGAGCTTTCTGAGCAGATCTTAGTTTGGTGAAGCTATAGTACATAGTGATATGATAGGTAGATGCTAGCACACAGCTCTAGGACACAGCTCTGTCCTAAGCATGTCTAGCCCTGTCAATAAAGGGGAGGGGGGAGTATGTAGAGCACAAGGGGTGTTACAAAGCAGTGCTCCAAGGGTTCAGCCCTGCCTCCTGGTGCTCTAACTTATCATTTGCATGAATACAATTCTGATATCTCTGCAGCTGTTTAGCATACAGACAAAAGAAAGGAACAATTTTAATCAGCATGATGAGCCCTACTGCGCATTATATCTGGTTTAATAGGGTTGATCCGAGTGACAGAGCCACTTTAAGATCTGCCAACCCTAAGGGGTATAGACTGGTTGGTATTGGTTGGCACACTGGCACTTAAATAATAATGACATCCATTTTATTGGAATAAATAAATAAAACTGATGCAGAATAAGTCTCCCTGCACTCTCCATACGATCTCTCTGCACTCTCCCTATAGTCTCCCTGCAATCTCCCTCTCCAATATTCTTCTACTAATACCTTCCTGAAACACTGTCCCTAGTGCTTGCCATGACTCTCCCTAAGCTCAGCGAAATGAAGGAGACCAGGCGGTATGAGGCTTTAAAAGGGATGTGACATCACAGGGGCTCACTATCTGCTGATTGGCTGGATGTACATCATTATGGGTGATCAAGTGTTCCCAAGCTTCTTACTTGCACTTTGTAACATGTGCAGCCGCCATTTTAGGAAAACTGATTCGTTACCATGAAGGAATGAGGAAATTCTGATTAATTGCGAATAGAAGTTTTCCTAAACTTCGGACCGAATTACACAAATAGAAAGCTTAGGCTTGTGTGCATCTTCCCCAATGAGCTTTACACCACTCCAGCAGACATTAGGTATTGAGCATAGTACCCTTAGACCTTGTGTACATCTTCTCCAAAGTCCAGAGACAACAAGCTTCACACCACTCCAACAGACACTAGGCATTGGGCATAGTGACCACATAGACTTGAGTTCACTGTGACAGTTGTGGCCTGGTAGGCTGGCTGCATTCCCTCTCACGTACTGGCTGCAGGCTGACCCCTGTGCAGGCTGGTTGCTTGGGGCTGCGTGCTGGCTACGGTGTTCAGTGTGAACTGTTGCTTGTGTGTGCCTCCCCACATCCATATCTCTGTGGTTCCTGTCACCGGTGCTGTGCAGGCTGGCTGCATGCGCTTTGTGTACTGGCTGTGGGTGTCCATGTATGCTGGTTCTGTGATGCATGCTGGCTGCGGCCTTGAGTGTAAATAGGGTCTGAGTATGGATGCACGGTGCGGTTCTGTCACTCCTTGTTGTTATGAAAGCTGGCTGCCTGTAAACTCGTACTGGCTACAGACATCCTGTGTATGCTGGCTGCAGCATTCTGTGACTGGTGTGAACTGACACTTGCGATTGTATGTTTTATACTTCTGGTTTCTCCTGGTTCTGGTGGGGTTAACATTCCCTGGTCTGTTCCTGGGTGTGGCTTATCAGGTGCCCTCTTTATTGCAGCTATATCTATCTGTGAACTGAGGGGCTTGAGGTCAGCCTTGCTGGGTGTAACCCCTTGCTGCTGACCCAGGGGGTTTTGCCATCTGCCCTTCTGTGTGGTGTTGCCTGGTATAGAATTGATGTTATTTCCTTGTCCATGCCTTGTCTGATCTTCTGTACCTGTTCTATGTCTGTATCCTGCGGGTTATATGTATAGCTTGGCAGTGCTCCACTGCTTCTGATCCTGACTGTTCTATGTCTAGCCTGGCAGTGCTCCACTGCTTCTGATCCTGACTGTTCCATGTCTAGCCTGGCAGTGCTCCACTGCTTCTGATCCTGTCTGTTCCATGTCTAGCCTGGCAGTGCTCCACTGCTTCTGATCCTGACTGTTCCATGTATAGCCTGGCAGTGCTCCACTGCTTCTGATCCTGTCTGTGCCATGCATAGCCTGGCAGTGCTCCACTGCTTCTGATCCTGTCTGTGCCATGTCTAGCCTGGCAGTGCTCCACTGCTTCTGATCCTGTCTGTGCCATGCATAGCCTGGCAGTGCTCCACTGCTTCTGATCCGGTCTGTTCCATGTCTAGCCTGGCAGTGCTCCACTGCTTCTGATCCTGTCTGTTCCATGTCTAGCCTGGCAGTGCTCCACTGCTTCTGATCCTGACTGTTCCATGTTTAGCCTGGCAGTGCTCCACTGCTTCTGGTCCTGACTGTTCCATGTAAAGCCTGGCAGTGCTCCACTGCTTCTGATCCTGACTGTTCCATGTATAGCCTGGCAGTGCTCCACTGCTTCTGATCCTGTCTGTCCCATGTATAGCCTGGCAGTGCTCCACTGCTTCTGATCCTGACTGTTCCATGTTTAGCCTGGCAGTGCTCCACTGCTTCTGATCCTGTCTGTTCCATGTCTACCCTGGCAGTGCTCCACTGCTTCTGATCCTGACTGTTCCATGTTTAGCCTGGCAGTGCTCCACTGCTTATGGTCCTGACTGTTCCATGTATAGCCTGGCAGTGCTCCACTGCTTCTGATCCTGACTGTTCCATGTATAGCCTGGCAGTGCTCCACTGCTTCTGATCCTGTCTGTTCCATGTCTAGCCTGGCAGTGCTCCACTGCTTCTGATCCTGACTGTTCCATGTATAGCCTGGCAGTGCTCCACTGTTTCTGATCCTGACTGTTCCATGTTTAGCCTGGCAGTGCTCCACTGCTTCTGATCCTGACTGTTTCATGTCTAGCCTGGCAGTGCTCCACTGCTTCTGGTCCTGACTGTTCCATGTCTAGCCTGGCAGTGCTCCACTGCTTCTGATCCTGACTGTTCCATGTCTAGCCTGGCAGTGCTCCACTGCTTCTGATCCTGTCTGTGCCATGTCTAGCCTGGCAGTGCTCCACTGCTTCTGATCCTGACTGTTCCATGTCTAGCCTGGCAGTGCTCCACTGCTTCTGATCCTGACTGTTCCATGTCTAGCCTGGCAGTGCTCCACTGCTTCTGATCCTGTCTGTGCCATGTCTAGCCTGGCAGTGCTCCACTGCTTCTGATCCTGACTGTTCCATGTCTAGCCTGGCAGTGCTCCACTGCTTCTGATCCTGTCTGTGCCATGTCTAGCCTGGCAGTGCTCCACTGCTTCTGATCCTGACTGTTCCATGTCTAGCCTGGCAGTGCTCCACTGCTTCTGATCCTGACTGTTCCATGTCTAGCCTGGCAGTGCTCCACTGCTTCTGATCCTGACTGTTCCATGTATAGCCTGGCAGTGCTCCACTGCTTCTGATCCTGTCTGTGCCATGCATAGCCTGGCAGTGCTCCACTGCTTCTGATCCTGTCTGTGCCATGTCTAGCCTGGCAGTGCTCCACTGCTTCTGATCCTGTCTGTGCCATGCATAGCCTGGCAGTGCTCCACTGCTTCTGATCCGGTCTGTTCCATGTCTAGCCTGGCAGTGCTCCACTGCTTCTGATCCTGTCTGTTCCATGTCTAGCCTGGCAGTGCTCCACTGCTTCTGATCCTGACTGTTCCATGTTTAGCCTGGCAGTGCTCCACTGCTTCTGGTCCTGACTGTTCCATGTATAGCCTGGCAGTGCTCCACTGCTTCTGATCCTGACTGTTCCATGTATAGCCTGGCAGTGCTCCACTGCTTCTGATCCTGTCTGTCCCATGTATAGCCTGGCAGTGCTCCACTGCTTCTGATCCTGACTGTTCCATGTTTAGCCTGGCAGTGCTCCACTGCTTCTGATCCTGTCTGTTCCATGTCTACCCTGGCAGTGCTCCACTGCTTCTGATCCTGACTGTTCCATGTTTAGCCTGGCAGTGCTCCACTGCTTCTGGTCCTGACTGTTCCATGTATAGCCTGGCAGTGCTCCACTGCTTCTGATCCTGACTGTTCCATGTATAGCCTGGCAGTGCTCCACTGCTTCTGATCCTGTCTGTTCCATGTCTAGCCTGGCAGTGCTCCACTGCTTCTGATCCTGACTGTTCCATGTATAGCCTGGCAGTGCTCCACTGTTTCTGATCCTGACTGTTCCATGTTTAGCCTGGCAGTGCTCCACTGCTTCTGATCCTGACTGTTTCATGTCTAGCCTGGCAGTGCTCCACTGCTTCTGGTCCTGACTGTTCCATGTCTAGCCTGGCAGTGCTCCACTGCTTCTGATCCTGACTGTTCCATGTCTAGCCTGGCAGTGCTCCGCTGCTTCTGATCCTGTCTGTGCCATGTCTAGCCTGGCAGTGCTCCACTGCTTCTGATCCTGACTGTTCCATGTTTAGCCTGGCAGTGCTCCACTGCTTCTGGTCCTGACTGTTCCATGTCTAGCCTGGCAGTGCTCCACTGCTTCTGATCCTGACTGTTCCATGTCTAGCCTGGCAGTGCTCCACTGCTTCTGATCCTGTCTGTGCCATGTCTAGCCTGGCAGTGCTCCACTGCTTCTGATCCTGACTGTTCCATGTTTAGCCTGGCAGTGCTCCACTGCTTCTGGTCCTGACTGTTCCATGTATAGCCTGGCAGTGCTCCACTGCTTCTGATCCTGTCTGTTCCATGTCTAGCCTGGCAGTGCTCCACTGCTTCTGATCCTGACTGTTCCATGTTCAGCCTGGCAGTGCTCCACTGCTTCTGGTCCTGACTGTTCCATGTATAGCCTGGCAGTGCTCCACTGCTTCTGATCCTGTCTGTTCCATGTATAGCCTGGCAGTGCTCCACTGCTTCTGATTGTTTCATGTATAGCCTGGCAGTGCTCCACTGCTTCTGATCCTGTCTGTTCCATGTATAACCTGGCAGTGCTCCACTGCTTCTGATCCTGTCTGTTCCATGTATAGCCTGGCAGTGCTCCACTGCTTCTGATCCTGTCTGTTCCATGTATAGCCTGGCAGTGCTCCACAGCTTCTGATCCTGTCTGTTCTATGTATAGCCTGGCAGTGCTCCACTGCTTCTGATCCTGTCTGTTCCATGTATAGCCTGGCAGTGCTCCACTGCTTCTGATCCTGTCTGTTCCATGTAAAGCCTGGCAGCGTAACTGCTTCTGATCCTATCTGTTCCATGTATAGCCTGGCAGTGCTCCACTGCTTCTGGTCCTGTCTGTGCCATGTATAGCCTGTCAGTGCTCCACTGCTTCTGATCCTGTCTGTTCCATGTATAGCCTGGCAGTGCTCAACTGCTTCTGATCCTGTCTGTTCCATGTATAGCCTGGCAGTGCTCCACTGCTTCTGATCCTGTCTGTTCCATGTATAGCCTGGCAGTGTAACTGCTTCTGATCCTGTCTGTTCCATGTATAACCTGGCAGTGCTCCACTGCTTCTGATCCTGTCTGTGCCATGTCTAGCCTGGCAGTGCTCCACTGCTTCTGATCCTGTCTGTCCCATGTATAGCCTGGCAGTGCTCAACTGCTTCTGATCCTGTCTGTTCCATGTATAGCCTGGCAGTGCTCCAGTGCATCTGGTCCTGTCTGTTCCATGTATAACCTGGCAGTGCTCCACTGCTTCTTATCCTGTCTGTCCCATGTATAGCCTGGCAGTGCTCCACTGCATCTGATCCTGTCTGTTCCATGTATAGCCTGGCAGTGCTCCACTGCTTCTGATCCTGTCTGTTCCATGTACAGCCTGGCAGTGCTCCACTGCTTCTGATCCTGTCTGTTCCATGTATAGCCTGGCAGTGTAACTGCTTCTGATCCTGTCTGTTCCATGTCTAGCCTGGCAGTGCTCCACTGCATCTGATCCTGTCTGTTCCATGTATAGCCTGGCAGTGCTCCACTGCTTCTGATCCTGACTGTTCCATGTATAGCCTGGCAGTGCTCAACTGCTTCTGATCCTGTCTGTTCCATGTATAGCCTGGCAGTGTAACTGCTTCTGATCCTGTCTGTTCCATGTCTAGCCTGGCAGTGTAACTGCTTCTGATCCTGTCTGTGCCATGTATAACCTGTCAGTGCTCCACTGCTTCTGATCCTGTCTGTTCCATGTCTAGCCTGGCAGTGCTCCACTGCTTCTGATCCTGTCTGTTCCATGTATAGCCTGGCAGTGTAACTGCTTCTGATCCTGTCTGCTCCATGTCTAGCCTGGCAGTGCTCCACTGCTTCTGATCCTGTCTGTTCTATGTATAGCCTGGCAGTGCTCCGCTGCTTCTGATCCTGTCTGTTCCATGTATAGCCTGGCAGTGCTCCACTGCTTCTGATCCTGTCTGTTCCATGTATAACCTGGCAGTGCTCCACTGCTTCTGATCCTGTCTGTTCTATGTATAGCCTGGCAGTGCTCCACTGCTTCTGATCCTGTCTGTTCCATGTATAGCCTGGCAGTGCTCCACTACTTCTGACCCTGTCTGCTCCATGTATAGCCTGGCAGTGCTCCACTGCTTCTGATCCTGTCTGTGCCATTTATAGCCTGGCAGTGCTCCACTGCTTCTGATCCTGTCTGTTCCATGTGTAGCCTGGCAGTGCTCCACTGCTTCTGATCCTGTCTGTTCCATGTCTAGCCTGGCAGTGCTCCACTGCTTCTGATCCTGTCTGTTCCATGTCTAGCCTGGCAGTGCTCCACTGCTTCTGATCCTGTCTGTTCCATGTATAGCCTGGCAGTGCTCCGCTGCTTCTGATCCTGTCTGTTCCATGTATAGCCTGGCAGTGCTCCACTGCTTCTGATCCTGTCTGTTCTATGTATAGCCTGGCAGTGCTCCACTGCTTCTGATCCTGTCTGTTCCATGTCTAGCCTGGCAGTGCTTCACTGCTTCTGATCCTGTCTGTTCCATGTATAGCCTGGCAGTGCTCAACTGCTTCTGATCCTGTCTGTTCCATGTACAGCCTGGCAGTGTAACTGCTTCTGATCCTGTCTGCTTCATGTATAGCCTGGCAGTGCTCCACTGCTTCTGATCCTGTCTGTTCCATGTATAGCCTGGCAGTGCTCCACTGCTTCTGATACTGTCTGTTACATGTATAGCCTGGCAGTGTAACTGCTTCTGATCCTGTCTGCTCCATGTATAACCTGGCAGTGCTCCACTGCTTCTGATCCTGTCTGTTCCATGTATAGCCTGGCAGTGCTCCACTGCTTCTGATCCTGTCTGCTCCATGTACAGCCTGGCAGTGTAACTGCTTCTGATCCTGTCTGCTTCATGTATAGCCTGGCAGTGTAACTGCTTCTGATCCTGTCTGCTCCATGTATAACCTGGCAGTGTAACTGCTTCTGATCCTGTCTGTTCCATGTATAGCCTGGCAGTGTAACTGCTTCTGATCCTGTCTGCTCCATGTATAGCCTGGCAGTGTAACTGCTTCTGATCCTGTCTGTTCCCTGTATAGTCTGGCAGTGCTCCACTGCTTCTGATCCTGTCTGTTCCATGTATAGCCTGGCAGTGCTCCACTGCTTCTGATCCTGTCTGTTCCATGTATAGCCTGGCAGTGCTCCACTGCTTCTGATCCTGTCTGTGCCATGTATAACCTGTCAGTGCTCCACTGCTTCTAGTCCTGTCTGCTCCATGTACAGCCTGGCAGTGTAACTGCTTCTGATCCTGTCTGTTCCCTGTATAGTCTGGCAGTGCTCCACTGCTTCTGATCCTGTCTGTTCCATGTATAGCCTGGCAGTGCTCCACTGCTTCTGATCCTGTCTGTTCCATGTATAGCCTGGCAGTGCTCCACTGCTTCTAGTCCTGTCTGCTCCATGTACAGCCTGGCAGTGTAACTGCTTCTGATCCTGTCTGTTCCCTGTATAGTCTGGCAGTGCTCCACTGCTTCTGATTCTGTCTGTTCCATGTATAACCTGTCAGTGCTCCACTGCTTCTGATCCTGTCTGTTCTATGTATAGCCTGGCAGTGCTCCACTACTTCTGACCCTGTCTGCTCCATGTATAGCCTGGCAGTGCTCCACTGCTTCTGATCCTGACTGTTCCATGTATAACCTGGCAGTGCTCCACTGCTTCTGATCCTGACTGTTCCATGTATAGCCTGGCAGTGCTCCACTGCTTCTGATCCTGACTGTTCCATGTATAGCCTGGCAGTGCTCCACTGCTTCTGATCCTGTCTGTTCCATGTATAGCCTGGCAGTGCTCCACTGCTTCTAGTCCTGTCTGCTCCATGTACAGCCTGGCAGTGTAACTGCTTCTGATCCTGTCTGTTCCCTGTATAGTCTGGCAGTGCTCCACTGCTTCTGATCCTGTCTGTGCCATGTATAACCTGTCAGTGCTCCACTGCTTCTAGTCCTGTCTGCTCCATGTACAGCCTGGCAGTGTAACTGCTTCTGATCCTGTCTGCTTCATGTATAGCCTGGCAGTGCTCCACTGCTTCTGATCCCGTCTGTTCCATGTATAGCCTGGCAGTGCTCCACTGCTTCTGATCCTGTCTGTTCCATGTATAGCCTGGCAGTGCTCCACTGCTTCTGATCCTGTCTGTGCCATGTATAGCCTGGCAGTGCTCCACTGCTTCTGGTCCTGACTGTTCCATGTATAACCTGGCAGTGCTCCACTGCTTCTGATCCTGTCTGCTCCATGTACAGCCTGGCAGTGTAACTGCTTCTGATCCCGTCTGTTCCATGTATAGCCTGGCAGTGTAACTGCTTCTGATCCTGTCTGTGCCATGCATAGCCTGGCAGTGCTCCACTGCTTCTGATCCTGTCTGTGCCATGTCTAGCCTGGCAGTGCTCCACTGCTTCTGATCCTGTCTGTGCCATGCATAGCCTGGCAGTGCTCCACTGCTTCTGATCCGGTCTGTTCCATGTCTAGCCTGGCAGTGCTCCACTGCTTCTGATTCTGTCTGTTCCATGTATAACCTGTCAGTGCTCCACTGCTTCTGATCCTGTCTGTTCTATGTATAGCCTGGCAGTGCTCCACTACTTCTGACCCTGTCTGCTCCATGTATAGCCTGGCAGTGTAACTGCTTCTGATACTGTCTGTTCCCTGTATAGTCTGGCAGTGCTCCACTGCTTCTGATCCTGTCTGTTCCATGTATAGCCTGGCAGTGCTCCACTGCTTCTGATCCTGTCTGTTCCATGTATAACCTGGCAGTGCTCCACTGCTTCTAGTCCTGTCTGCTCCATGTACAGCCTGGCAGTGTAACTGCTTCTGATCCTGTCTGTTCCCTGTATAGTCTGGCAGTGCTCCACTGCTTCTGATCCTGTCTGTGCCATGTATAACCTGTCAGTGCTCCACTGCTTCTAGTCCTGTCTGCTCCATGTACAGCCTGGCAGTGTAACTGCTTCTGATCCTGTCTGCTTCATGTATAGCCTGGCAGTGCTCCACTGCTTCTGATCCCGTCTGTTCCATGTATAGCCTGGCAGTGCTCCACTGCTTCTGATCCTGTCTGTTCCATGTATAGCCTGGCAGTGCTCCACTGCTTCTGATCCTGTCTGTTCCATGTATAGCCTGGCAGTGCTCCACTGCTTCTGATCCTGACTGTTCCATGTATAGCCTGGCAGTGCTCCACTACTTCTGACCCTGTCTGCTCCATGTATAGCCTGGCAGTGCTCCACTGCTTCTGATCCTGACTGTTCCATGTATAACCTGGCAGTGCTCCACTGCTTCTGATCCTGACTGTTCCATGTATAGCCTGGCAGTGCTCCACTGCTTCTGATCCTGACTGTTCCATGTATAGCCTGGCAGTGCTCCACTGCTTCTGATCCTGTCTGTTCCATGTATAGCCTGGCAGTGCTCCACTGCTTCTAGTCCTGTCTGCTCCATGTACAGCCTGGCAGTGTAACTGCTTCTGATCCTGTCTGTTCCCTGTATAGTCTGGCAGTGCTCCACTGCTTCTGATCCTGTCTGTGCCATGTATAACCTGTCAGTGCTCCACTGCTTCTAGTCCTGTCTGCTCCATGTACAGCCTGGCAGTGCTCCACTGCTTCTGATCCTGACTGTTCCATGTATAGCCTGGCAGTGCTCCACTGCTTCTGATCCTGACTGTTCCATGTATAGCCTGGCAGTGCTCCACTGCTTCTGATCCTGACTGTTCCATGTATAGCCTGGCAGTGCTCCACTGCTTCTGATCCTGTCTGTTCCATGTATAGCCTGGCAGTGCTCCACTGCTTCTGATCCTGACTGTTCCATGTATAGCCTGGCAGTGCTCCACTGCTTCTGATCCTGACTGTTCCATGTATAGCCTGGCAGTGCTCCACTGCTTCTGATCCTGACTGTTCCATGTATAGCCTGGCAGTGCTCCACTGCTTCTGATCCTGACTGTTCCATGTATAGCCTGGCAGTGCTCCACTGCTTCTGATCCTGTCTGTTCCATGTATAGCCTGGCAGGCACAAAAAAATGTCACACCTACATAAACAGGTCAGAAAAAAGCTGCAAAAGTTAGAAAACTTCTCAATTAATACGGGAACAAAGCACAAAAGCCTCCAAAAAAGGGTGAATTTTTGCAGGAAATGTGACTAAACAAATAGGACTGTCTACAACAGCATTTTGTAAACTATAAACAGTCACAAACATTTTAGTAAATGACAGGACAGGAGAACCTTAGGCCACCACAAGCCCCACTTCATCATCGGCTGGTCCTTCATGTCACATCTTGTCACTAGTGTCCATCCTGGAATCTTATCCTTCAGTGCGATAAAGGATTTCTCCCGTACATCCCCCATACCCTGGAACTCGCTGCCCCAACACATCAGACTCTCACCGACAGTGGAATCCTTCAAAAGAAACCTGAAACCCACCTCTTCAGACAAGCCTCCAACCAGTGACCCTGCTGCCTCTATACCGCCATGACCTGCTTCACCCTCTCCTACTGAGTCCTTCTCCTATACCATGTAGATTGTAAACCCTCGCGGGCAGGGCCCTCTCTCCTTCTGTACCAGTAACTCGTCTTGTTTATGATTAGTGCACTTGTCTGTATTATGTATGTGCACCGCTTATCACATGTACAGCGCCGGGCAAGGAATGGCACTTTAATAATAAATAATAATAATAATCTTCTTTTATAAAGGATGTTGGAGCCTCCTCTGTGTCACCTCTTCTCTGTGACTCCTCTGTATGACCTGCTCTATGTCACCTCCTCTGTGTCCTCTCCTGTCATCTTCTGTATGTGACCTCTTCTGTGTCCTCTCCTGTCATCTTCTGTATGTGACCTCCTTTCTGTGACCTGCTGTCACCTCCTCTGTGTCCTCTCTGTGTCCCCTCCTCTGTGTGTCCTCTCCTCTGTGTGTCCTCTCCTCTGTGTGTCCTCTCCTCTCTGCGGCCCCTCCTCTCTGCGGCCCCTCCTCTCTGCGGCCCCTCCTCTCTGCGGCCCCTCCTCTCTGCGGCCCTTCCTCTCTGCGGCCCCTCCTCTCTGTGTCCTCTCCTCTGTGTGTCCCCCCTTCTCTGTGTCCCCTCCTCTCTGTGTCCCCTCCTCTCTGTGTCCCCTCCTCTGTGTCCCCTCCTCTGTGTGTCCCCTCCTCTGTGTGTCCCCTCCTCTCTTTGTGTCCCCTCCTCTCTGTGTGTCCCCTCCTTTCTGTGTGTCACCTCCTCTCTGTGTCCTCTCCTCTGTGTCCCCTCCTCTCTGTGTCCCCTCCTCTCTGTGTCCCCTCCTCTCTGTGTGTCCCCTCCTCTCTGTGTGTCCCGTCCTCTCTGTGTCCCGTCCTCTCTGTGTCCCCTCCTCTCTGTGTCCCCTCCTCTCTGTGTGTCCCCTCCTCTCTGTGTGTCCCCTCCTCTCTGTGTGTCCCCTCCTCTGTGTGTCCCCTCCTCTGTGTGTCCCCTCCTCTCTGTGTGTCCCCTCCTCTCTTTGTGTCCCCTCCTCTCTGTGTGTCCCCTCCTCTCTGTGTGTCCTCTCCTCTCTCCGTGTCCCCTCCTCTCCGTGTCCCCTCCTCTCTGTGTGTCCCCTTCTCTGTGTGTCCCCTCCTCTCTGTGTGTCCCCTCCTCTCTGTGTCCTCTCCTCTGTGTCCCCTCCTCTATGCGTCCCCTCCTCTCTGTGTGTCCCCTCCTCTCTGTGTGTCCCCTCCTCTCTGTGTGTCCCCTCCTCTCTGTGTGTCCCCTCCTCTCTCTGTGTCCTCTCCTCTCTCCGTGTCCCCTCCTCTCCGTGTCCCCTCCTCTCCGTGTGTCCCCTCCTCTCCGTGTCCCCTCCTCTCCGTGTGTCCCCTCCTCTCCGTGTGTCCCCTCCTCTCTGTGTGTCCCCTCCTCTCTGTGTGTTCTCTCCTCTCTGTGTCCCCTCTTCTGTATGTCCGTCCTCTGTGTGTCCCGTCCTCTGTGTGTCCTCTCCTCTCCGTGTCCCCTCCTCTCTCCGTGTCCCCTCCTCTCCGTGTCCCCTCCTCTCTGTGTGTCCCCTCCCCTCTGTGTGTCCCCTCCCCTCTGTGTGTCCCCTCCTCTCTGTGTGTCCCCCTCTCTGTGTGTCCCCTCCTCTCTGTGTGTCCCCTTCTCTGTGTGTCCCCTCCTCTCTGTGTGTCCCCTCCTCTCTGTGTGTCCCCTCCTCTCTGTGTGTCCCCTCCTCTCTGTGTGTCCCCTCCTCTATGCGTCCCCTCCTCTCTGTGTGTCCCCTCCTCTCTGTGTGTCCCCTCCTCTCTGTGTCCTCTCCTCTCTGTGTGTCCTCTCCTCTCTGTGTGTCCCCTCCTCTCCGTGTCCCCTCCTCTCTGTGTGTCCCCTCCTCTCCGTGTGTCCCCTCCTCTCCGTGTCCCCTCCTCTCCGTGTCCCCTCCTCTCTGTGTGTCCCCTCCCCTGTGTGTCCCCTCCCCTCTGTGTGTCCCCTCCTCTCTGTGTGTCCCCCTCTCTGTGTGTCCCCCTCTCTGTGTGTCCCCTTCTCTCTGTGTGTCCCCTTCTCTGTGTGTCCCCTCCTCTCTGTGTGTCCCCTCCTCTCTGTGTGTCCCCTCCTCTCTGTGTCCCCTCCTCTCTGTGTGTCCCCTCCTCTCTGTGTGTCCCCTCCTCTCTGTGTGTCCCCTCCTCTCCGTGTCCCCTCCTCTCCGTGTCCCCTCCTCTCCGTGTCCCCTCCTCTCTGTGTGTCCCCTCCTCTCTGTGTGTCCCCTCCTCTCCGTGTGTCCCCTCCTCTCCGTGTCCCCTCCTCTCCGTGTCCCCTCCACTCCGTGTCCCCTCCTCTCTGTGTGTCCCCTCCTCTCCGTGTCCCCTCCACTCCGTGTCCCCTCCTCTCTGTGTGTCCCCTCCTCTCTATGTGTCCCCTCCACTCCGTGTCCCCTCCTCTCTGTGTGTCACCTCCTCTCCGTGTCCCCTCCTCTCCGTGTCCCCTCCTCTCCGTGTCCCCTCCTCTGTGTGTGTCCCCTCCTCTCTGTGTGTCCCCTCCTCTATGCGTCCCCTCCTCTCTGTGTGTCCCCTCCTCTCTGTGTGTCCCCTCCTCTCTGTGTGTCCCCTCCTCTCTGTGTGTCCCCTCCTCTCCGTGTCCCCTCCTCTCTGTGTGTCCCCTCCTCTCTGTGTGTCCCCTCCTCTCCGTGTGTCCCCTCCTCTCCGTGTCCCCTCCTCTCCGTGTCCCCTCCACTCCGTGTCCCCTCCTCTCTGTGTGTCCCCTCCTCTCCGTGTCCCCTCCTCTCCGTGTCCCCTCCTCTCCGTGTCCCCTCCTCTCTGTGTGTCCCCTCCTCTCTATGTGTCCCCTCCACTCCGTGTCCCCTCCTCTCTGTGTGTCACCTCCTCTCCGTGTCCCCTCCTCTCCGTGTCCCCTCCTCTCCGTGTCCCCTCCTCTCTGTGTCCCCTCCTCTCTGTGTCATCCTCTGCTCCAAGTAATCTTTTTTTCTATCCTTTCAGAGCGCCATTGTGAAGTTGTGGCGTTGGGCCACCCCAGTGGGACAGAAGTGAGGTGGACATATGACAAGTCTCAGGGCTCCTGTATAAGGATCCTACAGAAAGACTCTAAAAATGGCATCAACGTCTTCAATAGTGAGAAGGAATGCCTGAGCAACTGCTCCACAATATATGGCTCCCTGTACCCCCCTGGAGGTGAGTTTTCACCCATAAAGTGGTGCACAACATACCAGGGACCGATGTACCTGCTACAGGGCGGTAAGGGAAAGATGGGGTGCAGGAAGGTTATTAGAAGGATTTTGAGCTTTATTCACTTTTTTAAACACACTGCTATTATTTTGAACACAACTGTACTCCCCTTGCCAAATCAGCCCTCATACCTTCTGCTTCAAATGCGCACCTAATGGGCCTTCAAAGCACACGTACACTTCTCCTCTCTCCGCATCGTCCACCCTGGGCCTGTCATCCTCCCCGCCTGCCCGAGTCTGTACCGATACTGAACCCCCAGCCCTAGAAGCCAAACACCCTGCCGCTCCACTGACCCCTGTTCCTACACCCCAAGCCTGTAGCGGAGCTGCTCCTGACACCCCTACCCCGGAACCCAAACCCGCCAAGCCACACAATAATTGCCCCAAACCCTCAATTAGTTCCTTTTGCCACCCCCCCAAACCCGCCTGTCCCTGGGCAGTTAACTAGCGAAAGAAGTGACCCCAATGCTGTCTCACCTGGCTGCCCGGGAGCTGTGAACCCCGCAGCCGATGGTCCTGGTTCCTGTCTTTCATCACTGGACACCTCAGGTACATTTCTTCCTGGCGCCGTCACACCGTTGGCGAACTGCCTCCCAGCCTCCGCCATGCTGGATGCGCTCCGCGCATACCCAGGATTCCCTCTTCTTCCTCCACATGGGCGGGACCAACACTAAGCTGTCCATCAAGCAGGAGAGGCCTGTGCACACTCCCGGCCTCACTGTGCAGAGCCTCCATTCCCCTGCTGCTGCTGCCTCTCCTATGCCGAGCGGGCCTCCCAGCCACCCCTGAGAGGGGGGAGCCCGCAGTTCCTGGTCCTGTACCCGCACTGCTTACCGCTGAGGGCGGGGGGGACTGCCCCCCCCACCCTGAACTGGGTCCCGCCAAACAGCTGATTTCTCCCACGCCGGGAGGACCTTGAAGATACCTGCCTGCTGTCTGCAATTTGTGGAGGGTCCACGCAGGTTCTCGTGACCCGGTGCCGAACCCTTGGGGTCTCTTCTGGGCTCAACCGCGCCGGCGGGCGTCTTGTGCATGGCTGCGGGCTCACAGTACCCGTCGCCTCCCCATGCAACAGGCCTGCTACCTGCTCCTGTAGCCAACCCGGACCGCGGGCCTCCGCTGCCGCCCGCAGTTGCCGCAAAATCTCCTCCACTGCCTGGGACATCTTAAAGCGCTCCGGTAAGCCTGCAGTTCCTGCTCTCGATCAAATTAAAATGGCACCCGATCCCTTACCTCGCCCCCTTATAAAACCTAAATCCCACCCCCGCTGACCCACCACTTCTAACTGCTCCTTAACCCTTTGCTGGCCGGCCCTTCGCCCCAAAACCCATCATGTTGGCCTCCCCTCACTAAAGTCCTAGTCCGGCCTCACTCAAGTTATTTATTAGATATACCCTTAAACAGAACTACCATAAAACAGAATAAAATATCCCAAGAAATGATAAAAATTAATATAAGAAAATATAGTGTCCTAATGCATATTAGAACATATCTATACAGAAAGACAAACCTTGATATCATTCCATTGTCCATCCATATCCAATATGGCGGTATCACTGATGGTGCCAGGCTCCAGCATCTGTTTCCATATAGGGTAAGTTGATTGGATAAATCTGGTTATGAGGCGCTCATGTTGTTAATATATTCTACTGCCGAAATCCACTAGTTAGATAGAAGAGGGTCTGTATTCTTAGCTGTGTATACTTCTGATATCTGGTAGTCC
Organism: Bufo bufo; assembly: GCF_905171765.1. NCBI lineage: Eukaryota > Metazoa > Chordata > Amphibia > Anura > Bufonidae > Bufo > Bufo bufo. Next base: position 2,802,643 of record NC_053390.1, read on the forward strand.
ACTTTGTATGAGTATTTATACTGTATATATAAGTCAATGTTTCCCAATGGGAGTTTGGTGGAACCAGGAGATCTTATAAAGAACGAAACCCGTTGTGAAGCCGTGGTAGATATTAAAGGAAAATAAAATCATAGTGGATCGCTCCACCGACATTTCATTCTACGATCATAAGAACCCTGATAGTCTCTGTACAGCCTGAGTGCGATCCGGGCACCACGTGGGACCCCAACACCGAGCTGCACTATCACGTCAAACATCCCGATCCAAATAGCGGGACTGCTCGCCAGCAATTGAAGGAGGTGGAAGTAAGCGGTAAACGAGAGTAACAGCCACGTGGGACGCCACAGTCGGCATACCACTACCCACCAACAGTAAGTACAAAATCTCTGCAAATATATCATCAATGGAGGGATGTGCATAATGAAAAGATAAGTTACGGACAGAATATCAGCGTCATCAGGAGTCACCAAACTCCCATCAGGGAACATTAACTTATATATATATAAATACTCATACAAAGTGGACTACCAGATATCAGAAGTGGATAAATTACACAGCTAAGAATACAGACACTCTTGTATCTAACTAGTGGATTTCGGCAGTAGAATATATTAACAACATGAGCGCCTCATAACCAGATATATCCAATCAACTTACCCTATATGGAAACAGATGCTGGAGCCTGGCACCATCAGTGATACCGCCATATTGGATATGGATGGACAATGGAATGATATCAAGGTTCCTCTAAGCTTGTGGCCACAGTTGTGTTTTCTGGAGTTTCGTATTCATGGTACCACCACTATTATTACGGAGCCAGCAGGGGGTCACTCATGCACCCTCCATTATACTCATCCAGGAAGGGAAGCTTCTGCACCAAACTCTACTTCATTCCATATGCAGCAGATACCTATACTGGATCAGTGGCATTTTATTTAAGGATGACTACAGATGTCTGTTAATGGTGGAGCCAGAAGTCAATCTCAACAGATGTCTGGTAACGGTGGAGCCAGGATCCAACATCTACAGATGTCTGGTAATGATGGAGCCAGAAGTCAATATCTACAGAAGATTGGTAATGGTGGAGCCAAGAGGCAACATCCACAGATATCTGGTAATGTTGGAGCCAGGAATAATATCTACAGATGTCTAGTGATGGTGGAGCCAGGATCCAATATCTACAGATGTCTGGCAATGGTGGAGCAAGAAGTCAATATCAACAGATGTCTGGTAATAGTGGAGCCATGAGATAATATCTACAGATGTCTTTTATTGGTGGAGCCGGGTGGGGTGGTGGGGTCTATATCTGTAAGCGCTGAGGGACAATTTTGGATTATTTCCACCATCAGTTATGACACCATACACACTCTGCACCGATGTGGTTTCTTCTTGGTCCAGAATTGATATCTGCTGGATATATTCAGGTATTAGTGGTAACTGTAGCATCACTAACCTTTTGCCTCTTCTATGTTCTTCTTTTCTGTAGCTGCCGTGTGTAGCCTCTCCCAGGACCAGGGTCCATGTCTAGCCTTGATCTTCATGTGGTATTATGACAAGGAGCGGAATGTCTGTGACTCCTTCTTCTATGGAGGTTGTCAGGGCAATGGGAACAGATTTGAGGACAGGAATGAATGTACCAACCTGTGCGTGGTGAAAAAGAAAGATGGTGAGCTCATCCTGTTGTCTCTGCTGGTTGGGGGGGTCTCTAGAGGTTGCCTGCCGCCTCATTGAGTAGTAGTTGTATTGTACTCTGTTTATGACGGTTTGTACTCTGTTTATGACGGTTTTGGACTCATATTGTCCTGCTTTGGGTCCATGTCCAGTTTTGATGGTGTCACTGCAGCTTTTTGTGAAAGTGGCCTAAGAGACATGGATGAGCCTGGGGCCAACAATCACATGACTAAAATTATTAAGGGATAATTTGTAGTTAAAGATGTTACAATATCAAAGTCAATCATCACTAATCAAATCCCATGGAGGGCACTTATCAATGTACAATGATGTCATCATTGGAACCTAAAAGCGGGGATGCGGTGAATAGTGTAGAATTGGTTAATCAATGGAGGTATATGGAGGGTCATCAATGTGAAATGAGGTCATTACTAAAGCCTAAAGTGGAGGGAGTGGTCATTAATGTAGAATAAGGTCATCACTGGGGATTTATGGAAGGGTGAAGGAGCATCAATGTGGAATGAGGTCATCACTGGGGCTTTATGGAGAGGTAATCAGTGTACAGTGAGGTCATCACTGGGGCCTAAAGTGGAGGAAGTGGTCATTTATGTAGAATGTGGTTATTACTGGGGCCTATAAAGGGGTGAAGGGGTCATCAATGTAAAATATGATCATTACTGGGACTTTATCAAGGGTGGAGGCTCATCACTGGGGATTCTAATAATGGTGAAACATAATTTAGAGGTCACATGTCGAGGGATTGTGGGTGCGGTGAAGTTAGAATGGTAAGAAGAGTGTGGAGTGAGATCACTGCCAAGAAATGACTGCAAGATTAAATGAATGTGGAGTGATGAGTGTTGGGTGAAGTCAGAATTAGGCAAGATTAGTGTGGGGTGAGGTCAGAGGTGGGCGAGATGAGTGTGAGGTGAGGTCAGAGGTGGGCGAGATGAGTGTTGGGTGAGGTCAGAAGTAGGTGAGATGAGTGTGTTGTGAGGTCAGAGGTGGGCGAGATGAGTGTGATGTGAGGTCAGAGGTGGGCGAGATGAGTGTGGGGTGAGGTCAGAAGTAGGCGAGATGAGTGTGGGGTGAGGTCAGAGGTGGGCGAGATGAGTGTGGGGTGATGTCAGAGGTGGGTGAGATGAGTTGGTTGAGGTCAGAGGTGGGTGAGATGAGTGTTAGGTGAGGTCAGAGGTGGGCAAGATGAGTGTGGGGTGAGGTCAGAGGTGGGCGAGATAAGTCTGGGGTGAGGTCAGAGGTAGGCGGGATGAGGTCAGAGGTGGGTGAGATGAGTGTTGGGTGAGGTCAGAAGTAGGCGAGATGAGTGTGGGGTGAGGTCAGAGGTGGGCGAGATGAGTGTGGGGTGAGGTCAGAGGTGGGCGAGATGAGTGTGAGATGAGGTCAGAGGTGGGCGAGATGAGTGTGAGATGAGGTCAGAGGTGGGTGAGATGAGTGTTGGGTGAGATGAGTTTTGGGTGAGGTCAGAAGTAGGCGAGATGAGTGTGGGGTGAGGTCAGAGGTGGGCAAAATGAGTGTGGGGTGAGGTCAGAGGTGGGTGAGATGAGTGTGGGGTGAGGTCAGAAGTAGGCGAGATGAGTGTGGGGTGAGGTCAGAGGTGGGCGAGATGAGTGTGGGGTGAGGTCAGAGGTGGGCGAGATGAGTGTGGGGTGAGGTCAGAGGTGGGCGAGATGAGTGTGAGATGAGGTCAGAGGTGGGTGAGATGAGTGTTGGGTGAGATGAGTTTTGGGTGAGGTCAGAAGTAGGCGAGATGAGTGTGGGGTAAGGTCAAAGTCGAGATGAGTGTGGGGTGAGGTTATAGGTGGGCAATATAACGGTGGGTGAAGTCAGAGGTGGGCAATATTAGTGTGCGGTGAGGTCAGAGGTGGGTGAGATGAGTCTGGGGTGAGGTCAGAGGTGGGTGAGATGAGTCTGGGGTGAGGTCAGAGGTGGGCGAGATGAGTGCGAGATGAGGTCAGAGGTGGGCGAGATGAGTGTGGGGTGAGGTCACGGGTGGGCCAGATGAGTGGGGGGTGAGGTCACAGGTGGGCAAAATGAGTGTGTCAAAGTCGAGATGAGTGTGGTGAGGTCATAGGTGGGCGAGATGAGTGTGGTGTGAGGTCAGAGGTGGGTGAGATGAGTGTAGGGTGAGGTCAGAGGTGGGTGAGATGAGTGTAGGGTGAGGTCAGAGGTGGGTGAGATGAGTGTGGTGTGAGGTCAGAGGTGGGTGAGATGAGTGTGGTGTGAGGTCAGAGGTGGGTGAGATGAGTGTAGGGTGAGGTCAGAGGTGGGTGAGATGAGTGTAGGGTGAGGTCAGAGGTGGGTGAGATGAGTGTAGGGTGAGGTCAGAGGTGGGTGAGATGAGTGTGGTGTGAGGTCAGAGGTGGGTGAGATGAGTGTGGGGTAATTTTCACTTATATCTGTATCTTCCGTTCTGGTTTCCAGGGAAGTCTGGCGCCCTTGATGCAGCTCAGGACTCAGAGCCCGCGGATTCAGGATCAGATGCAGGTACTCCCATCATCTCCTGAGCCAGGAGCATGACCTATACATACTGCAGGCACTGATGAGGATTATTTCTTCACTCACCTGAGTGTGGTCTGTCTCCACAGGTCTCATTATCGGTGTCATCTTTGGAGTAATTTTTGGCATCGCTTTTCTCGTCACACTTGGACTGTACTTGGTCCAGAGGTGAGTTCTGATCTTCTGCCTCCAGATCACTGGTCCCAGAAATTAACTATTGTCAGCACTGAACCTACAGCTGCCATAGGAAGAAGAGGCAGGGGCCACACAGGGGCACTGCCAGAGGAGGGAAGAGGCAGGGGGCACTGCCACAGAAGGGAAGAGGCAGGGGCAACACAGGGGCACTGCCAGAGGAGGGAAGAGGCAGGGGCACTGCCACAGAAGGGAAGAGGCAGGGGAGACACAGGGGCACTGCCAGAGGAGGGAAGAGGCAGGGGGCATTGCCAGAGGAGGGAAGAGGCAGGGGCCACACAGGGGCACTGCCAGAGGAGGGAAGAGGCAGGGGGCACTGCCACAGAAGGGAAGAGGCAGGGGCAACACAGGGGCACTGCCAGAGGAGGGAAGAGGCAGGGGCACTGCCACAGAAGGGAAGAGGCAGGGGCGACACAGGGGCACTGCCAGAGGAGGGAAGAGGCAGGGGGCATTGCCAGAGGAGGGAAGAGGCAGGGCGACACAGGGGCACTGCCAGAGAAGGGAAGAGGCAGGGGGCACTGCTAGAGGAGGGAAGAGGCAGGGGGCGACACAGGGGCACTGCCAGAGGAGGGAAGAGGCAGGGGGCGACACAGGGGCACTGCCAGAGGAGGGAAGAGGCAGGGGGCACTGCCAGAGGAGGGAAGAGGCAGGGGCGACACAGGGGCACTGCCAGAGGAGGGAAGAGGCAGGGGGTGACACAGGGGCACTGCCAGAGGAGGGAAGAGGCAGGGGGCACTGCCAGAGGAGGGAAGAGGCAGGGGCGACACAGGGGCACTGCCAGAGAAGGGAAGAGGCAGGGGGCACTGCCAGAGGAGGGAAGAGGCAGGGGCGACACAGGGGCACTGCCAGAGGAGGGAAGAGGCAGGGGGCGACACAGGGGCACTGCCAGAGGAGGGAAGAGGCAGGGGGCACTGCCAGAGGAGGGAAGAGGCAGGGGCGACACAGGGGCACTGCCAGAGGAGGGAAGAGGCAGGGGGCACTGCCAGAGGAGGGAAGGGGCAGGGGCGACAAAGGGGCACTGCCAGAGGAGGGAAGAGGCAGGGGGCACTGCCACAGAAGGGAAGAGGCAGGGGCGACACAGGGGCACTGCCAGAGGAGGGAAGAGGCAGGGGGCACTGCCACAGAAGGGAAGAGGCAGGGGCGACACAGGGGCACTGCCAGAGGAGGGAAGAGGCAGGGGGCACTGCCAGAGGAGGGAAGAGGCAGGGGCCACACAGGGGCACTGCCAGCGGAGGGAAGAGGCAGGGGCCACACAGGGGCACTGCCACAGAAGGGAAGAGGCAGGGGCCACACAGGGGCACTGCCAGAGGAGGGAAGAGGCAGGGGCGACACAGGGGCACTGCCAGAGGAGGGAAGAGGCAGGGGGCACATGCGGATTCTCCTGCAGCTGTATCCCCGGTCCTGGCACAATAGCAGTAGGTTTGTCTTGATGAATCTAATGAGGCTGATAACTGCAAAAAAAAATTATGGCACAAAAAAAATCTGCAATTACTAAAAAAGAAGCTAAAATGATACCTCTGCTATAAATGAATACATCATACAGGGGAAACTCCTACTGAGGTTACAGCCAGAATATATCTCTTACTGATTATCACTGAGCTCTATAGCTGCGTGGTTAAGGCTTTTGCCTAATGTAGATGGTGCTGAGTTTGAAACTGAGCAGAAACACATGGTGTCCCCAACAGTCAAAAGCTTGTTTTAAAAAAAAAAAAAAATATATATATATATACACTGCTCAAAATAATAAAGGGAACACTTAAACAACACGATGTAACTCCAAGTCAATCACACTTCTGTGAAATCAAACTGTCCACTTAGGAAGCAACAATGAGTGACAATCAATCTCACATGCTGTTGTGCAAATGGGATAGACAACAGGTGGAAATTATAGGCAATTAGCAAGACACCCCCAATAAAGGAGTGGTTCTGCAGGTGGTGACCTGACCACTTCTCAGTTCCTATGCTTCCTGGCTGATGTTTTGGTCACTTTTGAATGCTGGCGGTGCTTTCACTCTAGTGGTAGCATGAGACGGAGTCTACAACCCACACAAGTGGCTCAGGTAGTGCAGCTTATCCAGGATGGCACATCAATGCGAGCTGTGGCAAGAAGGTTTGCTATGTCTGTCAGCGTAGTGTCCAGAGCATGGAGGCGCTACCAGGAGACAGGCCAGTACATCAGGGGACGTGGAGGAGGCCGTAGGAGGGCAACAACCCAGCAGCAGGACCGCTACCTCCGCCTTTGTGCAAGGAGGAACAGGAGGAGCACTGCCAGAGCCCTGCAAAATGACCTCCAGCAGGCCACAAATGTGCATGTGTCTGCTCAAACGGTCAGAAACAGACTCCATGAGGGTGATATGAGGGCCCGACGTCCACAGGTGGGGGTTGTGCTTACAGCCCAACACCGTGCAGGACGTTTGGCATTTGCCAGAGAACACCAAGATTGGCAAATTCTCCACTGGCGCCCTGTGCTCTTCACAGATGAAAGCAGCTTCACACTGAGCACATGTGACAGACGTGACAGAGTCTGGAGACGCCGTGGAGAACGTTCTGCTGCCTGCAACATCCTCCAGCATGACCGGTTTGGCATTGGGTCAGTAATGGTGTGGGGTGGCATTTCTTTGGAGGGCCGCACAGCCCTCCATGTGCTCGCCAGAGGTAGCCTGACTGCCATTAGGTACCGAGATGAGATCCTCAGACCCCTTGTGAGACCATATGCTGGTGCGGTTGGCCCTTGGTTCCTCCTAATGAAAGACAATGCTAGACCTCATGTGGCTGGAGTGTGTCAGCAGTTCCTGCAAGACGAAGGCATTGATGCTATGGACTGGCCCGCCCGTTCCCCAGACCTGAATCCAATTGAGCACATCTGGGACATCATGTCTCGCTCTATCCACCAACGTCACGTTGCACCACAGACTGTCCAGGAGTTGGCAGATGCTTTAGTCCAGGTCTGGGAGGAGATCCCTCAGGAGACCGTCTGCCACCTCATCAGGAGCATGCACAGGCGTTGTAGGGCGGTCATACAGGCACGTGGAGGCCACACACACTACTGAGCCTCATTCTGACTTGTTTTAAGGACATTACATCAAAGTTGGATCAGCTTGTAGTGTGTTTTTCCACTTAAATTTTGAGGGTGACTCCAAATCCAGACCTCCATGGGTTAAAAAATTTGATTTCCATTTTTTTATTTTTGTGTGATTTTGTTGTCAGCACATTCAACTATGTAAAGAACAAAGTATTTCAGAAGAATATTTAATTAATTCAGATCTAGGATGTGTTATTTTGTGTTCCCTTTATTTTTTTGAGCAGTGTATATATATATACAAAGAAAAAGACACAGATGCAATAGCACTCTGCATCCAGCGCTCTGCCCTGCCTCCATGCTGGATGAGGCATTGGTGTACATTTTGGCCAAAGCGTAATAAGCCACTCACCCACACCCCACCCCATATATATATAAATCAAATACCAGGCAGTGTTAAGTCACACCCCAAATCACACCCCCTTTTAACCTGTGTAAACCTGGCCGGTATTTTTTGTTGGGAAAGGTGTCAACCCTGCCTCCTCAGTCCTTGCTTTCCTATGTCCTGATCTGCTCCCCCGCCTGGGGTGCGCCCCCTCCTGCTGACAGTGCCCACCGTACGCCCGGTGTTTGGGGTGACTGGAGGGCCCTGACCTCTTCTATCATTACAGGAAGAAGTTAAAGAAGCAGAAGCACCAGCCCGTGCCGGCCACCGAGATGAAGTAAAGGGAATGAAAATCTTTTATACCAGAAATTTCTACAATAAAATGTAAAGGGAAAAACCTGTGTGAGCTGCCGGCTGTATAAACACGAGGGTCCGCTCCGCGGGGTCAGCAGAGGGGAGCATAACCCTCAGCATCCAAAGATGGAGCTGGTACTACAAAAGCCTAAGGATTCACGCAAACGTTAAAAACGGATGAATTTCATTGGTTTAATTTTTTTGGGCATCCCTGCCCCAGCAGTGCCCCCAGTATCTATAATGGCCCCCCATAGTAGCCCCGGTACAGATAAGGTCCACAAGGCCCCTTGTATGTAAAATCCCCCAATAGTATTAAGAGCAGCTCCGTCTGGCCGCGAAAATGACCACTAGGACGTGATGAGCGCTATTCACTGTGTCACATTGTGAACAGAACCATGGACCTCAGAGGTTCTGATAACAGTGTGAACAGAACCATGGACCTCAGAGGTTCTGATAACAGTGTGAACAGAACCATGGACCATAGAGGTTCTGATAACAGTGTGAACAGAACCATGGACCTCAGAGGTTCTGATAACACAGTGTGAACAGAACCATGGACCTCAGAGGTTCTGATAACACAGTGTGAACAGAACCATAGACCTCAGAGGTTCTGATAACACAGTGTGAACAGAACCATGGACCTCAGAGGTTCTGATAACAGTGTGAACAGAACCATGGACCGCAGAGGTTCTGATAACAGTGTGAACAGAACCATGGACCGCAGAGGTTCTGATAACAGTGTGAACAGAACCATGGACCGCAGAGGTTCTGATAACAGTGTGAACAGAACCATGGACCGCAGAGGTTCTGATAACAGTGTGAACAGAACCATGGACCGCAGAGGTTCTGATAACACAGTGTGAACAGAACCATAGACCGCAGAGGTTCTGATAACACAGTGTGAACAGAACCATAGACCTCAGAGGTTCTGATAACAGTGTGAACAGAACCATGGACCGCAGAGGTTCTGATAACAGTGTGAACAGAACCATAGACCGCAGAGGTTCTGATAACACAGTGTGAACAGAACCATGGACCGCAGAGGTTCTGATAACAGTGTGAACAGAACCATGGACCGCAGAGGTTCTGATAACAGTGTGAACAGAACCATGGACCACAGAGGTTCTGATAACAGTGTGAACAGAACCATGGACCGCAGAGGTTCTGATAACAGTGTGAACAGAACCATGGACCGCAGAGGTTCTGATAACAGTGTGAACAGAACCATGGACCGCAGAGGTTCTGATAACAGTGTGAACAGAACCATAGACCGCAGAGGTTCTGATAACACAGTGTGAACAGAACCATGGACCGCAGAGGTTCTGATAACAGTGTGAACAGAACCATGGACCGCAGAGGTTCTGATAGCAGTGTGAACAGAACCATGGACCGCAGAGGTTCTGATAACAGTGTGAACAGAACCATGGACCACAGAGGTTCTGATAACACAGTGTGAACAGAACCATGGACCGCAGAGGTTCTTATAGCAGTGTGAACAGAACCATGGACCTCAGAGGTTCTGATAACAGTGTGAACAGAACCATAGACCACAGAGGTTCTGATAACAGTGTGAACAGAACCATGGACCGCAGAGGTTCTGATAACAGTGTGAACAGAACCATGGACCACAGAGGTTCTGATAACACAGTGTGAACAGAACCATGGACCGCAGAGGTTCTTATAGCAGTGTGAACAGAACCATGGACCGCAGAGGTTCTGATAACAGTGTGAACAGAACCATAGACCGCAGAGGTTCTGATAACAGTGTGAACAGAACCATAGACCGCAGAGGTTCTGATAACAGTGTGAACAGAACCATAGACCGCAGAGGTTCTGATAACAGTGTGAACAGAACCATGGACCGCAGAGGTTCTGATAACAGTGTGAACAGAACCATGGACCGCAGAGGTTCTGATAACACAGTGTGAACAGAACCATGGACCGCAGAGGTTCTGATAACAGTGTGAACAGAACCATAGACCGCAGAGGTTCTGATAACAGTGTGAACAGAACCATGGACCGCAGAGGTTCTGATAACAGTGTGAACAGAACCATAGACCGCAGAGGTTCTGATAACAGTGTGAACAGAACCATAGACCGCAGAGGTTCTTATAACAGTGTGAACAGAACCATGGACCGCAGATGTTCTGATAACAGTGTGAACAGAACCATAGACCGCAGAGGTTCTGATAACACAGTGTGAACAGAACCATGGACCGCAGAGGTTCTGATAGCAGTGTGAACAGAACCATGGACCGCAGAGGTTCTGATAACAGTGTGAACAGAACCATGGACCACAGAGGTTCTGATAACACAGTGTGAACAGAACCATGGACCGCAGAGGTTCTTATAGCAGTGTGAACAGAACCATGGACCTCAGAGGTTCTGATAACAGTGTGAACAGAACCATAGACCACAGAGGTTCTGATAACAGTGTGAACAGAACCATGGACCGCAGAGGTTCTGATAACAGTGTGAACAGAACCATGGACCACAGAGGTTCTGATAACAGTGTGAACAGAACCATAGACCACAGAGGTTCTGATAACAGTGTGAACAGAACCATGGACCGCAGAGGTTCTGATAACAGTGTGAACAGAACCATGGACCGCAGAGGTTCTGATAACACAGTGTGAACAGAACCATGGACCGCAGAGGTTCTTATAGCAGTGTGAACAGAACCATGGACCGCAGAGGTTCTGATAACAGTGTGAACAGAACCATAGACCGCAGAGGTTCTGATAACAGTGTGAACAGAACCATAGACCGCAGAGGTTCTTATAACAGTGTGAACAGAACCATGGACCGCAGATGTTCTGATAACAGTGTGAACAGAACCATGGACCGCAGAGGTTCTGATAACAGTGTGAACAGAACCATGGACCTCAGAGGTTCTGATAACAGTGTGAACAGAACCATAGACCGCAGAGGTTCTGATAACAGTGTGAACAGAACCATGGACCACAGAGGTTCTGATAACAGTGTGAACAGAACCATGGACCGCAGAGGTTCTGATAACAGTGTGAACAGAACCATGGACCGCAGAGGTTCTGATAACAGTGTGAACAGAACCATGGACCGCAGAGGTTCTGATAACAGTGTGAACAGAACCATAGACCGCAGAGGTTCTGATAACAGTGTGAACAGAACCATGGACCGCAGAGGTTCTGATAACAGTGTGAACAGAACCATGGACCGCAGAGGTTCTGATAACAGTGTGAACAGAACCATGGACCGCAGAGGTTCTGATAACAGTGTGAACAGAACCATAGACCGCAGAGGTTCTGATAACAGTGTGAACAGAACCATGGACCGCAGAGGTTCTGATAACACAGTGTGAACAGAACCATGGACCGCAGAGGTTCTGATAACAGTGTGAACAGAACCATAGACCGCAGAGGTTCTGATAACACAGTGTGAACAGAACCATGGACCGCAGAGGTTCTGATAACAGTGTGAACAGAACCATAGACCGCAGAGGTTCTGATAACAGTGTGAACAGAACCATAGACCGCAGAGGTTCTGATAACAGTGTGAACAGAACCATGGACCGCAGAGGTTCTGATAACAGTGTGAACAGAACCATAGACCGCAGAGGTTCTGATAACAGTGTGAACAGAACCATGGACCGCAGAGGTTCTGATAACAGTGTGAACAGAACCATGGACCTCAGAGGTTCTGATAACAGTGTGAACAGAACCATGGACCTCAGAGGTTCAGATAACAGTGTGAACAGAACCATAGACCGCAGAGGTTCTGATAACAGTGTGAACAGAACCATGGACCGCAGAGGTTCTGATAACAGTGTGAACAGAACCATGGACCTCAGAGGTTCTGATAACAGTGTGAACAGAACCATAGACCGCAGAGGTTCTGATAACAGTGTGAACAGAACCATGGACCGCAGAGGTTCTGATAACAGTGTGAACAGAACCATAGACCGCAGAGGTTCTGATAACAGTGTGAACAGAACCATAGACCGCAGAGGTTCTGATAACAGTGTGAACTGAACCATGGACCGCAGAGGTTCTGATAACAGTGTGAACAGAACCATGGACCGCAGAGGTTCTGATAACAGTGTGAACAGAACCATGGACCGCAGAGGTTCTGATAACAGTGTGAACAGAACCATAGACCGCAGACGTTCTGATAACACAGTGTGAACAGAAACATGGACCTCAGAGGTTTTGATAACACAGTGTGAACAGAACCATGGACCGCAGAGGTTCTGATAACAGTGTGAACAGAACCATGGACCGCAGAGGTTCTGATAACAGTGTGAACAGAACCATGGACCGCAGAGGTTCTGATAACAGTGTGAACAGAACCATGGACCGCAGAGGTTCTGATAACAGTGTGAACAGAACCATGGACCTCAGAGGTTCTGATAACAGTGTGAACAGAACCATAGACCGCAGAGGTTCTGATAACAGTGTGAACAGAACCATGGACCGCAGAGGTTCTGATAACAGTGTGAACAGAACCATAGACCGCAGAGGTTCTGATAACAGTGTGAACAGAACCATGGACCGCAGAGGTTCTGATAACAGTGTGAACAGAACCATGGACCGCAGAGGTTCTGATAACAGTGTGAACAGAACCATAGACCGCAGAGGTTCTGATAACACAGTGTGAACAGAACCATAGACCGCAGAGGTTCTGATAACAGTGTGAACAGAACCATAGACCTCAGAGGTTCTGATAACAGTGTGAACAGAACCATGGACCACAGAGGTTCTGATAACGGTGTGAACAGAACCATGGACCATAGAGGTTCTGATAACAGTGTGAACAGAACCATGGACCCCAGAGGTTCTGATAACACAGTGTGAACAGAACCATGGACCGCAGAGGTTCTGATAACAGTGTGAACAGAACCATGGACCGCAGAGGTTCTGATAACACAGTGTGAACAGAACCATAGACCGCAGAGGTTCTGATAACAGTGTAAACAGAACCATGGACCACAGAGGTTCTGATAACAGTGTGAACAGAACCATGGACCGCAGAGGTTCTGATAACGGTGTGAACAGAACCATGGACCGCAGAGGTTCTGATAACACAGTGTGAACAGAACCATGGACCGCAGAGGTTCTGATAACAGTGTGAACAGAACCATGGACCTCAGAGGTTCTGATAACAGTGTGAACAGAACCATGGACCACAGAGGTTCTGATAACAGTGTGAACAGAACCATGGACCTCAGAGGTTCTGATAACAGTGTGAACAGAACCATAGACCGCAGAGGTTCTGATAACAGTGTGAACAGAACCATAGACCGCAGAGGTTCTGATAACACAGTGTGAACAGAACCATGGACCGCAGAGGTTCTGATAACAGTGTGAACAGAACCATGGACCGCAGAGGTTCTGATAACAGTGTAAACAGAACCATGGACCTCAGAGGTTCTGATAACAGTGTGAACAGAACCATGGACCACAGAGGTTCTGATAACACAGTGTGAACAGAACCATGGACCTCAGAGGTTCTGATAACACAGTGTGAACAGAACCATAGACCGCAGAGGTTCTGATAACAGTGTGAACAGAACCATAGACCGCAGAGGTTCTGATAACAGTGTGAACAGAACCATGGACCGCAGAGGTTCTGATAACAGTGTGAACAGAACCATAGACAGCAGAGGTTCTGATTGGTTGCGTGCATGTAGCCCAAGTGCTTGTTCACATCTGCGCAGAGCGTTCCTTCCATCAGAAGATGAAACACAAGGCTAGCCGGTGGCCTCCGTCTTCTACTTTTCATACATAAAATGGAAAGGTGTCTCCTCCTGACGGATCAGAACCGATAGCCGAAGGCGGATGTGAACAAGCTCCAACTACTGACAACAGGGTCGTAGAGGAGCCATTACTGAAAATAGAGAGGGGCTATTGCACCCTAAAGAGCCTAACCGCAGAGCAATCCGCCCTGATCCGAAACCTTTCCCTAAAGGATAGCCTTGTATCCCCGGGGCTGCTCCGACATGTCATGGTTCTGACTCATCAGGGGAACCGCCAGCCAAGGAGCCAAGTAAAATACTACAAAATGGAAAATCAGTGCTAGAAAAATGCTGGGCGGTAAAGTGCGCGGCCAGGAGCGCTGTGCCCGGAGGCTGCGGGGTGCAAGGTCAGTGGACCAGTCTGGGGTATTTATCCTGCCACATGGAGAAGCAAGCCAAGGACATCTTAGGGTCCATTCACATCAGTGTTTTGGCATTCCTGTTTCAAGATCTCAAAACCGTGCCAAAACGGTTCATTTCAATGGGGTATGCTCCATCTAGGGCCAGCGTATTCCGAATGGGGTATGCTCCATCTAGGGCCAGCGTATTCAGAATGGGGTATGCTCCATCTAGGGCCAGCGTATTCCGAATGGGGTATGCTCCGTCTAGGGCCAGCGTATTCCGAATGGGGTATGCTCCGTCTAGGGCCAGCGTATTCTGAATGGGGTATGCTCCGTCTAGGGCCAGCGTATTCAGAATGGGGTATGCTCCATCTAGGGCCAGCGTATTCCGAATGGGGTATGCTCCATCTAGGGCCAGCGTATTCCGAATGGGGTATGCTCCGTCTAGGGCCAGCGTATTCTGAATGGGGTATGCTCCGTCTAGGGCCAGCGTATTCTGAATGGGGTATGCTCCATCTAGGGCCAGCGTATTCAGAATGGGGTATGCTCCATCTAGGGCCAGCGTATTCCGAATGGGGTATGCTCCATCTAGGGCCAGCGTATTCCGAATGGGGTATGCTCCGTCTAGGGCCAGCGTATTCTGAATGGGGTATGCTCCGTCTAGGGCCAGCGTATTCTGAATGGGGTATGCTCCATCTAGGGCCAGCGTATTCCGAATGGGGTATGCTCCATCTAGGGCCAGCGTATTCTGAATGGGGTATGCTCCATCTAGGGCCAGCGTATTCAGAATGGGGTATGCTCCATCTAGGGCCAGCGTATTCCGAATGGGGTATGCTCCATCTAGGGCCAGCGTATTCCGAATGGGGTATGCTCCGTCTAGGGCCAGCGTATTCTGAATGGGGTATGCTCCGTCTAGGGCCAGCGTATTCTGAATGGGGTATGCTCCGTCTAGGGCCAGCGTATTCCGAATGGGGTATGCTCCATCTATGGCCAGCGTATTCCGAATGGGATTAGATACTCAGATCTGCAGACAGTATCACACAGGATAGGATTAGATACACAGCTCAGCAGACAGTATCACACAGGATAGGATTAGATACACAGCTCAGCAGACAGTATCACACAGGATAGGATTAGATACACAGCTCAGCAGACAGTATCACACAGGATAGGATTAGATACACAGCTCAGCAGGCAGTATCACACAGGATAGGATTAGATACACATCTCAGCAGACAGTATCACACAGGATGGGATTAGATACACAGCTCATCAGACAGTATCACACAGGATAGGATTAGATACACAGTTCAGCAGACAGTATCACACAGGATAGGATTAGATACACATCTCAGCAGACAGTATCACACAGGATAGGATTAGATACACAGCTCAGCAGGCAGTATCACACAGGACAGGATTAGATACATAGCTCAGCAGGCAGTATCACACAGGATAGGATTAGATAGACAGCTCAGCAGACTGTATCACACAGGAGAGGATTAGATACACAGCTCAGCAGACAGTATCACACAGGATAGGATTAGATACACAGCTCAGCAGTCAGTATCACACAGGACAGGATTAGATACACAGCTCAGCAGACAGTATCACACAGGATAGGATTAGATACACAGCTCAGCAGACTGTATCACACAGGGTAGGATTAGATACACAGCTCAGCAGGCAGTATCACACAGTATAGGATTGGATACACAGATCAGCAGACAGTATCACACAGGATAGGATTAGATACACAGCTAAGCAGACAGTATCACACAGGATAGGATTAGATACACAGCTCAGCAGGCAGTATCACACAGGATAGGATTAGATACACAGCTCAGGAGACAGTATCACACAGGATAGGATTAGATACACAGCTCTGCAGGCAGTATCACACAGGATAGGATTAGATACACAGCTCAACAGACAGTATCACACAGGATAGGATTAGATACACAGCTCAGCAGACAGTATCACACAGGATAGGATTAGATACACAGCTCAGCAGACAGTATCACACAGGATAGGATTAGATACACAGCTCAGCAGACAGTATGACACAGGATAGGATTAGATACACAGCTCAGCAGGCAGTATCACACAGGATAGGATTAGATACACAGCTCAGCAGACTGTATCACACAGGATAGGATTAGATACACAGCTCAGCAGACAGTATCACACAGGATAGGATTAGATACACAGCTCAGCAGACAGTATCACACAGGAAAAGATTAGATACACAGCTCAGCAGACAGTATCACAGGGGATAGGATTAGATACACAGCTCAGCAGACGGTATCACACAGGATAGGATTAGATACACAGCTCAGCAGACGGTATCACACAGGATAGGATTAGATACACAGCTCAGCAGGCAGTATCACACAGAATAGGATTAGATACACAGCTCAGCAGACAGTATCACATAGGACAGGATTAGATACACAGCTCAGCAGACAGTATCACACAGGAGAGGATTAGATACACAGCTCAGCAGACAGTATCACACAGGATAGGATTAGATACACAGCTCAGCAGACAGTATCACACAGGATAGGATTAGATACACAGCTCAGCAGACAGTATCACACGGGATAGGATTAGATACACAGCTCAGCAGACAGTATCACACAGGATAGGATTAGATACACAGCTCAGCAGACTGTATCACACAGGAGAGGATTAGATACACAGCTCAGCAGACAGTATCACACAGGATAGGATTAGATACACAGCTCAGCAGGCAGTATCACACAGAATAGGATTAGATACACAGCTCAGCAGACAGTATCACACAGGATAGGATTAGATACACAGCTCAGCAGACAGTATCACACAGGATAGGATTAGATACACAGCTCAGCAGGCTGTATCACACAGGATAGGATTAGATACACAGCTCAGCAGGCTTTATCACACAGGATAGGATTAGATACACAGCTCCGCAGACAGTATCACACAGGATAGGATTAGATACACAGCTCAGCAGACAGTATCACACAGGATAGGATTAGATACACAGCTCAGCAGACTGTATCACACAGGATAGGATTAGATACACAGCTCAGCAGACAGTATCACACAGGATAGGATTAGATACACAGCTCAGCAGACTGTATCACACAGGAGAGGATTAGATACACAGCTCAGCAGACAGTATCACACAGGACAGGATTAGATACACAGCTCTGCAGACAGTATCACACAGGATAGGATTAGATACACAGCTCAGCAGGCAGTATCACACAGAATAGGATTAGATACACAGCTCAGCAGACAGTATCACATAGGACAGGATTAGATACACAGCTCAGCAGACAGTATCACACAGGAGAGGATTAGATACACAGCTCAGCAGACAGTATCACACAGGATAGGATTAGATACACAGCTCAGCAGACAGTATCACACAGGATAGGATTAGATACACAGCTCAGCAGACAGTATCACACAGGATAGGATTAGATACACAGCTCAGCAGACAGTATCACACAGGATAGGATTAGATACACAGCTCAGCAGACAGTATCACACAGGATAGGATTAGATACACAGCTCCGCAGACAGTATCACACAGGATAGGATTAGATACACAGCTCAGCAGTCAGTATCACACAGGACAGGATTAGATACACAGCTCAGCAGACAGTATCACACAGGATAGGATTAGATACACAGCTCAGCAGACAGTATCACACAGGACAGGATTAGATACACAGCTCAGCAGACAGTATCACACAGGATAGGATTAGATACACAGCTCAGCAGACAGTATCACACAGGATAGGATTAGATACACAGCTCAGCAGACAGTATCACACGGGATAGGATTAGATACACAGCTCAGGAGACGGTATCACACAGGATAGGATTAGATACACAGGTCAGCAGACAGTATCACACAGGATAGGATTAGATACACAGCTCAGCAGACAGTATGACACAGGATAGGATTAGATACACAGCTCAGCAGACAGTATCACACGGGATAGGATTAGATACACAGCTCAGCAGACAGTATCACACAGGATAGGATTAGATACACAGCTCAGCAGACTGTATCACACAGGAGAGGATTAGATACACAGCTCAGCAGACAGTATCACACAGGATAGGATTAGATACACAGCTCAGCAGGCAGTATCACACAGAATAGGATTAGATACACAGCTCAGCAGACAGTATCACACAGGATAGGATTAGATACACAGCTCAGCAGACAGTATCACACAGGATAGGATTAGATACACAGCTCAGCAGGCTGTATCACACAGGATAGGATTAGATACACAGCTCAGCAGACAGTATCACACAGGATAGGATTAGATACACAGCTCAGCAGACTGTATCACACAGGATAGGATTAGATACACAGCTCAGCAGACAGTATCACACAGGATAGGATTAGATACACAGCTCAGCAGACAGTATCACACAGGATAGGATTAGATACACAGCTCAGCAGACTGTATCACACAGGAGAGGATTAGATACACAGCTCAGCAGACAGTATCACACAGGACAGGATTAGATACACAGCTCAGCAGACTGTATCACACAGGATAGGATTAGATACACAGCTCAGCAGGCAGTATCAGAGGATAGGATTAGATACACAGCTCAGCAGACAGTATCACACAGGATAGGATTAGATACACAGCTCAGCAGACAGTATCACACAGGATATGATTAGATACACAGCTCAGCAGGCAGTATCACACAGGACAGGATTAGATACACAGCTCAGCAGGCAGTATCACACAGGATAGGATTAGATACACAGCTCAGCAGACAGTATCACACAGGATAGGATTAGATACACAGCTCAGCAGACTGTATCACACAGGATAGGATTAGATACACAGCTTAGCAGACAGTATCACACAGGATAGGATTAGATACACAGCTCAGCAGACAGTATCACACAGTATAGGATTAGATACACAGCTCAGCAGTCAGTATCACACAGGATAGGATTAGATTCACAGCTCAGCAGGCAGTATCACAGGATAGGATTAGATACACAGCTCAGCAGACAGTATCACACAGTATAGGATTAGATACACAGCTCAGCAGATTGTATCACACAGGATAGGATTAGATACACAGCTCAGCAGACAGTATCACACAGGATAAGATTAGATACACAGCTCAGCAGACAGTATCACACAGGATAGGATGAGATACACAGCTCAGCAGACAGTATCACACAGGATAGGATTAGATACACAGCTCAGCAGACAGTATCACACAGGATAGGATTAGATACACAGCTCAGCAGACAGTATCACATAGGATAGGATTAGATACACATCTCAGCAGACAGTATCACACAGGATAAGATTAGATACACAGCTCAGCAGGCAGTATCACACAGGATAGGATTAGATACACAGCTCAGCAGGCAGTATCACACAGGAGAGGATTAGATACACAGCTCAGGATGGGTGTGTTTCTGGTGCTCTGGCAGTGGACACAGTCTCACGGCTCCCAGGACCACGGCCTCTGCTCGCACCATCGCGGCCACTTCCCCGTCCCTTACTGTTTATGCACTGAATGTCACGGATGTTTAGGATGAGCAGATGTAACACAACAGATGTAGCAGAGGTCGTGTCACTGTCAGCAGCGGCCAAACAATTGTGTAGTTTAGTGCAGGTTGCACTAATAATGTAGATCGCAGCAGATAAACCAATAGTCCTTACAAGGACCTGTGGGTCTCTCACCTTTCCACACTAATCCCTGCCTACAATAATGACACAGTTCCTGTCCCTACACGGTGTGTCCTTCCTGTGCTCAGCTCTCCCCGACTAAGGCTCCATTCACACGTCCCTGGTTTATTGCGGATCCGCAATGCACCCGGCCGGCACCCCCATAGAACTGCCTATTCTTGTCTGCAATTGCGGACAAGAATAGGACATGTTCTATTTTTTTGCGGAGCCGCGTCCTGGAAGTTTGGAGCCGCGCTCCTGAAATGCGGATGCAGAGAGCACACTGTGTGATCTCCGCATCAATTCCTGCCCCCTTGAGAATGAATGGGTCGGCACCCGTTCCCAATATTGCGGAACAGATGCGGACCCATTTGCGGACATGTGAATGGAGCCTAAGACTGATGTAAGGCAATGGTGTCTGATCCGTTTTTTTTGGATCCTAAAGCAAAAATCCGTATCCATCACCCATTGACTTACAATGTTTTTTGTTTGTTACATATTAACACAACCGCATCCTAACAAAACAGATGCCTCCTGATGTGCAAAATCAAACTGAACCAGATCTCGAAATGGAAACCAAAGCGCTGGAGCGCAGGTAAGGTCACAGTAGCCTTACCTGCGCTCCAGCTTTTAAGGATGACACCGACCTGTACCGCCCGCTGGCATGTCACATGACTGACATCCACCCGCCAGTGCGTCATGTGACCAAGCTCAGCGTGCTCCATCCACCAGAACTTCATGTGACGGGACTCGGAGGCCGTGGACTGCAAAGTATGCAGGCTCCAATCATTGGAGAAATAGGGT
Organism: Bufo bufo; assembly: GCF_905171765.1. Classification (NCBI taxonomy): domain Eukaryota; kingdom Metazoa; phylum Chordata; class Amphibia; order Anura; family Bufonidae; genus Bufo; species Bufo bufo. Next base: position 2,823,413 of record NC_053390.1, read on the forward strand.
TAGAACCCCTAAATGTGACCTCCATGGATAAGACCTGGAAGAAGACCGCACTATAATTATCAAACCGTCTGTCAAGGCGGGAACACTGTAGTCCTAGATACGGACCAGTACAAGAGCACGTGGTTATCTATACTCAAAGACACTAATTGTTATGAAGTCCTTAGCAGGGACCACACAAACATGTATTGGGGTGAACTAGACTATTCTCATGGAAGCTCAAGCACGGGCTCTGATCAGTACGCACAAGTCTGATTTTATATTGCCTCAATTCCCTCAGACATCCACATTTTACATTCTTCCAAAAATCCACAAAGGGACTGCAGATTTTCGGGGTCGGCTCATTTTGTCTGGGGTTGGGAGTCTTTGCCAGAACCTCAATCTGGCACTTACTTCTTACATTAGAGACATGATAGACCTTCTTAAACGCATTGAGGGAATAACATGATGAAGTTTCCTTTCTGAACAGCATTGGCATTGAGGTGCACTGGCCGGCTTTGAGGTGGCCCCAACGCTACGCTGGGTCCCCCAGACACCGTCGAGGTGTCACCACGTGTTGCTGCTCTCCGGAAGGGATGGTAAGGCGTGGTGCACCCCAATGAAATAAGTCCAGAGTCAGGGTCTGCAGTAACCAGGGTGCTTCTTTACTGATGGAATTTAGGCGAGGCATAGGGCTGGCTTCTCCAGTGTGCTCTCTGAGACGAGGCATAGGGCCGGCTTCTCCAGTGTCCTCCCTGAGACGAGGCATAGGGCCGGCTTCTCCAGTGTCCTCCCTGAGATTAGGCATAGGGCCGGCTTCTCCAGTGTCCTCTCTGAGACGAGGCATAGGGCCGACTTCTCCAGTGTCCTCCCTGAGACGAGGCATAGGGCCGGCTTCTCCAGTGTCCTCCCTGAGACGAGGCATAGGGCCGGCTTCTCCAGTGTGCTCTCTGAGACGAGGCATAGGGCCGGCTTCTCCAGTGTCCTCTCTGAGACGAGGCATAGGGCCGACTTCTCCAGTGTCCTCCCTGAGACGAGGCATAGGGCCGGCTTCTCCAGTGTCCTCCCTGAGACGAGGCATAGGGCTGGCTTCTCCATTCTCCTTTGTGGCAGAAGAAGGGTTTGGTGCCGAGGAATGGCCTGAGCTATCTGTCCCTCTCTCTCTCAGAAGGCTGGTACCCTGGTCCAAGGCTGGTGATCCAGGGTCTGTGGCAGCGTTTCCCCGTCTTCTTCTGGTCACTCAGTAGTCTGGCAGAGTCTCCCTTCCAAGCACTGGTCCCTAACTGCAGCACACTAGGGGCTCTGACTGCTCTCCTTATATACAGTTTTAGCTAGACTGGAACCTTCTAGTGGGAGGGGTGGAGCGGAGAAACTCAGCACAAACAGATACAATGTTACACTTTCCGTCTGTCATAGACTTACATTAGAACTTCAATGATACTCAATGGAAATGACACAGCAGATTTTCCAGACAAAAACAAGTTTCCAGACATAAGAACAGAGCTAAACCGGACATTCAGAAGGTCAGTCCTTCCCTACAAAACAGGGTGGTAAACAACGTCTGGCTTTTCCCTCCAAAACATGCAGCTGTGGATAATTACCAGATTCTCTTTAAAGTCCTAAAAGTCTCTCAGTATTCATTAACCCTTTCCACAGAGCCATGTAAATACAGTGATAATGAACAGGATATATATCACAACATATAAAATGCAGTGACACAGTAATAAACACTACAAGTTAACCCTTTCAAGAGAAATAAAGTTAGAAGTTTATAATATTGCATAGAGGAAATGGGCAAATGTCCAAACGTGCAAGTACCCCCTGCTCCAGGGCACTACAGAGGTCCTCTACTCATCCATTCCACATGGGGCCCCAACTCTGTGGAACATGTCTTCAATCTGAGGGGCCGGCAGTACACTGTTCTCTGTATCCTGGAATTCACATTGAACAGGAATTTCTTCCTCTTCCACCATCTCAGGGGCACCACAACGGGTAGCTCTTGTGCGCCCACTTATGCTAACCTGCACCTGGTCTTTCAGGAGGAGTTAAATGAGATAACTTCCAAGATCGGGATGTGAGCTAGGCACATACAGTAGATGATATTCTCGTGATTTGGAATGGTACAAAGCAGGAATTCATCGTTTTCAACGAAGGTCTTAACGTCAACTCTATATCGCAAACCTACATTAATCATTTCCATCTTGAGATGGGATTCCAGCCACTCTACTCAACTCGAGAGGTATACTCCAAGGTCATTATCTCAGACTTAAAAGAAAGTGCTCCAGTAACCAGGAATTGCACATTAGGGTTCAAGAGTAGAGTTGAGTGGACACCTGGATGTTCGGGTTCGACGAGTTCGGCCGAACTTGAAAAAAAAGTTTGGGTTCGGGACCCGAACCCGAACCCCATTGAAGTCAATAGAGACCGGAACTTTTGGGCACTAAAATGGCTCTAAAATAGTCCTGGAAAGGGCTAGAGGGCTGCAAAAGGCATCAAAATGTGCTTAAGAGCATGGCAACTGTTCTTCAAACAAATGTGGATAAGGAAATGACTTAAAATAACATAAAATACAGAAAAATTGAAAAAAACTATCTGGATCTAGGAGTAGGAGGTTGAGGAGGCGGTGGATGTGGCGGTGTAGGTTGACGTGGCGGTGTAGGTGGAAGCGGCGGTGAAGGAGGAATAGGTAGCCAACACTGATTTGTGTTATTTTTTATTTTTAAATTGGGGTATCCCCCAAAATATTGGGACATATAACAAAATAAAACAAAGAATAAGTGCCCTGGAGTACAAGACTGGATGGTTGAGGCCGGTATAAATGTCTATTCTGCACAAGGTACGGACAAGTCCTGTGGGATCCATGCCTGGTTCATTATAATAAACGTAAGCTTTTCCACATTGGCTGCGGCCTGTGATAACGCTCTCTGCTAAACACACGTTCACACTATACACCGGCTGCAGGGCAGGTCAGCACCTCCAAGGCTGACAAAGCTTCTCCACATGTCGGCCATGCTAACCCTGCCTTCTCAGGTGCTGGCGGTGCCCCAGCTGCGTTGGCGACCTCTTCCTCCTCCTCTGCCTTCGCCTTGTGCTTCCACTGTGCCCCCGCTGTCAGGTGGGGATGCCATCATCAGCGTGCGCTTGTAGTCGCGCATCTTCCCATCAGTAACAGATGTTTTCACTAAATTTACTTCCCTGTCAGCAATGCAGAGCAGGGGTTCATTCATGGCAAAAGGGGTTCATGTCACCCAGCAATAGAACAGAGGATTTTGAGAGATTTAGGCCCCTGTCACCCAGGCAGAGCAGGGGTTCATTCACGGCAAAAGGGGGTTCATGTCACCCAGCAATACAACAGAGGATTTTGAGAGATTTAGGCCCCTGTCACCCAGGCAGAGCAGGGGTTCATTCACGGCAAAAGGGGGTTCATGTCACCCAGCAATACAACAGAGGATTTTGAGAGATTTAGGCCCCTGTCAGCAATGCAGAGCAGGGGTTCATTCACGGAAAAAGGGGGTTCATGTCACCCAGCAATACAACAGAGGATTTTGAGAGATTTAGGCCCCTGTCAGCAATGCAGAGCAGGGGTTCATTCACGGCAAAAGGGGTTCATGTCACCTAGCAATAGAACAGAGGATTTTGAGAGATTTAGGCCCCTGTCATCCAGGCAGAGCAGGGGTTCATTCACCGCAAAAGGGGGTTCATGTCACCCAGCAATAGAACAGAGGATTTTGAGAGATTTAGGCCCCTGTCCCACAGGCACAGCAGGGGTTCATTCACGGCAAAAGGGGTTCATGTCACCCAGCAATAGAACAGAGGATTTTGAGATATTTAGGCCCCTGTCACCCAGGCACAGCAGGGGTTTGTAAACGCCAAAAATGGTAAAATGTCACCCGAAAATTGAAAATAAGAATTTTTTCAATTTAGGGCACTAAAATGGGCACATTTTTTGCATTAAAATGGCTCTAATATAGTCCTTGAAAAGGCTAGAGGGATGTAAAAGGCAGTAAAATGTGCTTAAGAGCATGGCAACTGCTCTGCAAACAAATGTGGATAAGGAAATAACTTAAAATAAAATAACTAAAAATTACAAATTATTGACCTGCAACTCAGAGAAGGAGGTGGATATGGAGTCGGAGGTTGAGGAGGCGGTGAATGTGGTGTAGTAGGTGGAGGCAGCAATAGAGGAGAACAGGTAGCCAACAATGTTATTTAATTTTTTATTGGGGTAGGTAGCCCCCAAAATATTGGGACAAATAAAAAAAAAGAAAACAAAGAATCATTGCACTTGACTTGAGTACAAGAATGTATGTTTGATGGTGGTATGAATGTCTATTCTGCACAAGGTACAGACAAGTCTTGTGGGATCCATGCCTGGTTCATTTTTATGAACGTCAGCTTGTCCACATTGGCTGTAGACCGGCGGCTGCGTTTGTCTGTAATGACGCCCCCTGCCGTGCTGAATACACGTTCAGACAAAACGCTGGCCGCCGGGCAGGCCAGCACCTCCAAGGCATAAAAGGCTAGCTCTGGCCACGTGGACAATTTGGAGACCCAGAAGTTGAATGGGGCCGAACCATCAGTCAGTACGTGGAGGGGTGTGCACAGGTACTGTTCCACCATGTTAGTGAAATGTTGCCTCCGGCTAACACGTTCCGTATCAGGTGGTGGTGCAGTTAGCTGTGGCGTGGTGACAAAACTTTTCCACATTTCTGCCATGCTAACCCTGCCCTCAGAGGAGCTGGCCGTGACACAGCTGCGTTGGCGACCTCTTGCTCCTCCTCTGTCTTCGCCTTGGGCTTCCACTGGTTCCCCTGTGACATTTGGGAATGCTCTCAGTAGCGCGTCTACCAACGTGCGCTTGTACTCGCGCATCTTCCTATCACGCTCCAGTGCAGGAAGTAAGGTGGGCACATTGTCTTTGTACCGGGGATCCAGCAGGGTGGCAACCCAGTAGTCCGCACACGTTAAAATGTGGGCAACTCTGCTGTCGTTGCGCAGGCACTGCAGCATGTAGTCGCTCATGTGTGCCAGGCTGCCCAGAGGTAAGGACAAGCTGTCCTCTGTGGGAGGCGTATCGTCATCGTCCTGTGTTTCCCCCCAGCCACGCACCAGTGATGGGCCCGAGCTGCGTTGGGTGCCACCCCGCTGTGAACCTGCTTCATCCTCATCCTCCTCCACCTCCTCCTCATCCTCGTCCTCCTCGTCCTCCAGTAGTGGGCCCTGTCTGGCCACATTTGTACCTGGCCTCTGGTGTTGCAAAAAACCTCCCTCTGAGTCACTTCGAAGAGACTGGCCTGAAAGTGCTAAAAATGACCCCTCTTCTTCCTCCTCCTCCTGGGCCACCTCCTCTTCCATCATCGCCCTAAGTGTTTTCTCAAGGAGACATAGAAGTGGGATAGTAACGCTGATAACGGCGTCATCGGCACTGGCCATGTTGGTGGAGTACTCGAAACAGCGCAACAGGGCACACCGGTCTCGCATGGAGGCCCAGTCATTGGTGGTGAAGTGTGTCTGATCCGCTGTGCGACTGACCCGTGCGTGCTGCAGCTGAAACTCCACTATGGCCTGCTGCTGCTCGCACAGTCTGTCCAGCATGTGCAAGGTGTAGTTCCACCTGGTGGGCACGTCGCATATGAGGCGGTGAGCGGGAAGGCCGAAGTTACGCTGTAGCGCAGACAGGCGAGCAGCGGCAGGGTGTGAACGCCGGAAGCGCGAACAGACGGCCCGCACTTTATGCAGCAGCTCTGACATGTCGGGGTAGTTGCGAATGAACTTCTGCACCACCAAATTCAGCACATGCGCCAGGCAAGGGATGTGCGTCAAACCGGCTAGTCCCAGAGCTGCAACGAGATTTCGCCCATTATCGCACACCACCAGGCCGGGCTTGAGGCTCACCGGCAGCAACCACTCGTCGGTCTGTTGTTCTATACCCTGCCACAACGGCGGAAGGACGTGCGGCAAACAGCTCTCCGCCTGGGGCCCACCCGCCACTACATTTACCCAGTGTGCAGTTAGGGAGATATAGCGTCCCTGGCCGTGCTTACTGGTCCACGTATCTGTGGTTAGGTGGACCTTGCCACAGATGGCGTTGCGCAGTGCACACTTGATTTTATCGGACACTTGGTTGTGCAGGGAAGGCACGGCTCTCTTGGAGAAGTAGTGGCGGCTGGGAACGACATACTGTGGGACAGCAAGTGACATGAGCTGTTTGAAGCTGTGTGTGTCCACCAGCCTAAATGACAGCATTTCATAGGCCAGTAGTTTAGAAATGTTGGCATTCAGGGCCAGGGATCGAGGGTGGCTAGGTGGGAATTTACGCTTTCTCTCAAATGTTTGTGAGATGGAGAGCTGAACGCTGCCGTGTGACATGGTTGAGATGCTTGGTGACGCAGGTGGTGGTGTTGGTGGTACATCCCATGTTTGCTGGGCGGCAGGTGCCAACGTTCCTCCAGAGGCGGAGGAAGAGGCCGAGGCAGCAGCAGAAGAGGCCGAGGCAGCAGCAGCAGAAGAGGCCGAGGAGGCGGCAGCAGCAGAAGAGGCCGAGGAGGCGGCAGCAGCAGAAGAGGTAGCAGGGGGAGCCTGAGTGACTTTCTTGTTTTTAAGGTGTTTACTCCACTGCAGTTCATGCTTTGCATGCAGGTGCCTGGTCATGCAGGTTGTGCTAAGGTTCAGAACGTTAATGCCTCGCTTCAGGCTCTGATGGCACAGCGTGCAAACCACTCGGGTCTTGTCGTCAGCACATTGCTTGAAGAAGTGCCATGCCAGGGAACTCCTTGAAGCTGCCTTTGGGGTGCTCGGTCCCAGATGGCGGCGGTCAGTAGCAGGCGAACTGTTTTTGCGACGGCCGCTCTGCTTTTGCCCACTGCTCCCGCTTTTTTTTTTATCATCTGTGTTTTTATTAGTTTGTATATGCAATAAAGATATCCGAAGAAGTAAAATAGCAATTACATAGCAATCCCAACACGGGATAAAGGTTCAACATTGGGTGGCATATTACAAAGCAGTAGTTGAAGTAAGACCAGTATTACTGCATACCAGTGCAAAAGTAGTTTAACAACATACTAGATAAAATTCTTGTCGTGTAACAGTGAACAAATGATTTGGGTGTGAGAGGAATAGAGGGGGAAAAAAAGGGGGGGGGGGGGGGGAACGGAAAGACAGGCGAGTACCTTGAGAACCTGACCAAATCAGACGCTATTCAGGCAGTAAAGTTGGTGCGTATTGATGTGCAATATGGTGATTTCAACCAAGTATCCCATATTGTGAGAAACTTGTGGTGAACGCAATTTGATCTACTAGACATCTCTTCAAATCTGCATATTTGATGCAATTTTTCAAACCACTCATTTATAGTGGGGGGTGCTGCTGCTAGAAAGGGAGTTATCAAGAATGAGGAGGATTGACGAAATTCCAATGTAGGGCATCCCAGCAATACTAAGGCCGGAGTTAGTGTTAATTTGAACCCGTAATTTCCCTTATTGTGCATTCTACCTCAGACCAAAAGGGGCGTATAGCCGGACAATCCCACCAGATATGAGCATGCGTGCCTACATGTGAGTTACACCTCCAGCAGAGATTAGTGGTAGAAAGTCCATGCGCATGAAGAAACTCAGGGGTTTTGTACCATCTAGTGAGAATTTTGTGGTGAGACTCTTGCAAGCGAACACATCTTGAATATCCATGGGAGTTTTGAAGAATCTGGGTTATCTCTGTCTCATTAAGACCTAGTTCTTTCTCCCAAGTAGCAATATATCCTGGGTTATTCAAGTGTTTTTCACTTCTAATAACGTTCAGTACTTTAGAGAGTTTTTTGAACTTAAAGACTGGAGATGACAGATCCAATTCAAATTCAGTTAAGTCTCTGAAAGGGTAATGCACTTGGAGGAAATCTGTACAACATCTAGTAAAGTGTGAAGCGTGTAGAAACGGGAGTGAGAAATTTGGGAGCAGTAACTTTAGGTCAGCCAGGCTAGGAATCCCTCGGCTCGGGAACATATTCAAGACTGAAATTTGTGCAAGTTGATCCCACGTAGGCCTAAAGGTCAGAGACTACGACCACAGGTATTAGGCTGGAAGGTAGTAATGGGGATAAAGTAGGGGATAGGGAAGATGAAAGTAGAGCCCAGGTATTAGAAGCCCCTTTGAAGATCAACTTATTGTCAGAAGGGTTATATGTGTTATGTGCTTTGGGGGGCAGCCACATGTCACGCACCAAGTCTCCTTTATAAGCCTTCGCGGCCCAACGAAAGGTGGTATGCGAGTCAGAAAAAGCAGTTAAGTTGATCCACCTTCTCAATTGAATCGCCCTATATAATGTTTGAACATCTGGTAAGCCAATGCGCCCCTTCCTAATTGGTCTAGTCAGGAGTTTATGCGCCAGGCGGGGGCGTTTCTATTTCCATAGGTAATACAAAAAAAGGGAGCGTATCTTGGTAAAGAAGGTTTGCGGCAAGGCTATCGGCAGCATCTGTAATTTGTATAGAACTTTGGGGAGGACATATGTTTGTATAACGTTTTTCCTACCAATCCATGATATCAGAGGGATATCATAACCTGTAAGGATTTTTTGGATCTCAGTAAGGAGTGGGCGAAAATTTATGTCATATACCTTGTGTATGGAGGTAGGAATATGAACGCCTAGATATTTGAGGGATGAGGGAGCCCACGCAAAAGGAGAGGTTCCCTTAATCCTCAAATAGCTTTGTTTAGTGAGGGATATGTTCAGGATTTCTGATTTCGTGATGTTTACTTTAACCTCTTAAGATCACAGGGCGTACCTGTACGCCCTGTGTATTTCTGATCACCGCCGCGCGGCGGGCGGTGATCGGAAGCCGGTGCCTGCTCAAATCATTGAGCAGGCACTTCGGCTAAATGCCCAGGGGGGGTCCCGTGACCCCCCCATGTCGGCGATCGCCGCAAACCACAGGTCAATTCAGACCGGCGGTTTGCGGCTTTTACCTATTGCGGCGGGCGGTGCCATCGGGTCCCCATGCGGCTGTAGGGGGGACCCGATGGAATGGAAGGCAGCGCGATGTCTAAGGAAGGAATCGCGCTGCCTTCCGGTGACGAGCCTGTTAGATCAAGCCCCCTGGATCTCACAGGCCGGAAGCTGTATGAGTAATACACACAGTATTACTCATACAGCCAATGCATTCCAATACAGAAGTATTGGAATGCATTGTAAAGGATTAGACCCCTAAAAGTTCAAGTCCCAAAGTGGGAAAAAAAAATTAGGGAAAAAAAAAGTTTCCCCCCCAAAAATTTAAAGTTTCAAGTAAAATAAACAAAAACTTCATTTTCCCCAAATAAAGTGAAAAAAATTTGGTAAAAAATAGGGGGGGGGAAGTATACATATTAGGTATCGACCGGCTCTATAAAACTATCACATGACCTAACCCCTCAGATGAACACCGTAAAAGATAAAAAATAAAAACTGTGCTAAATAAACCATTTTTTGTCACCTTACATCACAAAAAGTGTAATAGCAAGCGATCAAAAAGTCACACGCACCCAAGGTAATCGCCCAAAAACTGAAAAAGATATGGCTCTCAGATTATGGAAACACTAAAACATGATATTTTTTGGTTCAAAGATTTAATTATTGTGTAAAACTTACATAAATAAAAAAAAGTATACATATTAGGTATCGCCGCGTCCGTGACAACCTGCTCTATAAAAATATCACATGATCTAACCTGTCAGATGAATGTTGTAAATAACAAAAAATAAAAACGGTGCCAAAACAGCTATTTCTTGTTATCTTGCCTCAAAAAGTGTAATATAGAGCAACCAAAAATCATATGTACCCTAAACTAGTACCAACAATACTGCCACCCTATCCCGTAGTTTCTAAAATGGGGTCACTTTTTGGGAGTTTCTACTCTAGGGGTGCATCAGGGGGGCTTCAAATGGGACATGGTGTCAAAAAACCAGTCCAGCAAAATCTGCCTTCCAAAAACCGTATGGCATTCCTTTCCTTCTGCGCCCTGCCGTGTGCCCGTACAGTTGTTTACGACCACATATGGGGTGTTTCTGTAAACTACAGAATCAGGGCCATAAATATTGAGTTTTGTTTGGCTGTTAACCCTTGCTTTGTTACTGGAAAAAATGAATTAAAATGGAAAATTTGCCCAAAAATTTTAATTCTGAAATTTCATCTCCATTTGCCAATAACTCTTGTGGAACACCTAAAGGGTTAACAAAGTTTGTAAAATCAGTTTTGAATACCTTGAGGGGTGTAGTCTCTTAGATGTGGTCACTTTTTTGGAGTTTCTACTCTAGGGGTGCATCAGGGGGGCTTCAAATGGAACATGGTGTAAAAGAAAACAGTCCAGCAAAATCTGCCTTCCAAAAACCGTATGGCATTCCTTTCCTTCTGCGCCCTGCCGTGTACCCGTACAGTAGTTTACGACCACATATGGGGTGTTTCTGTAAACTACAGAATCAGGGCCATAAATATTGAGTTTGGTTTGGCTGTTAACCCTTGCTTTGTAACTGAAAAAAAATTATTAAAATTGAAAATTTGCCAAAAAAGTGAAATTTTGAAATTGTATCTCTATTTTCCATTAATTCTTGTGGAACACCTAAAGGGTTAACAAAGTTTGTAAAATCAGTTTTGAATACCTTGAGGGGTGTAGTTTCTAGAATGGGGTCATTTTCGGGTGGTTTCTATTATGTAAGCCTCATAAAGTGACTTCAGACCTGAAATGGTCCCTAAAAATTGGGTTTTTTAAAATTTCTGAAAAATTTTAAGATTTGCTTCTAAACTTCTAAGCCTTGTAACATCCCCAAAAAATAAAATATAATTCCCAAAATGATCCAAACATGAAGTAGACATATGGGGAATGTAAAGTAATAACTATTTTTGGAGGTATTACTATGTATTATAGAAGTAGAGAATTTGAAACTTGGAAATTTGCAATTTTTTACAAATTTTTGCTAAATTTGGTATTTTTTTTATAAATAAAAATGAATTTTTTTTTACTTCATTTTACCAGTGTCACGAAGTACAATATGTGACGAAAAAACTATCTCAGAATGGCCTGGATAAGTCAAAGCGTTTTAAAGTTCTCACCACTTAAAGTGACATTGGTCAGATTTGCAAAAAATGGCCTGGTCCTTAAGGTGAAATAAGGCTGTGTCCTTAAGGAGTTAAAGTTTGAGACTTCCCCAAATCTTTCAAATAGTTTAACTAGGCAAGGGAGTCCAACCTCTGGGTCAGGTAGTAAGAACAGAAGGTCATCTGCAAAAGCTATCATTTTCAACTCGCCATCTGGCGTGGGGAAACCCTTTATATGTGGATGCTGTCTAACTTGCTGTAGCAAGGCTTCCATTACAAGTACGAACAGAGTGGGGGAGAGCGGACACCCCTGCCTGGTTCCATTTGTTATCTCGAAAGGGGGTGACAAATAGTCATTCACTAGAAGGGAAGCCAACAGTTGGGAGTAGAGCGAAAAGATCGCTTTTATGAAAGCAATTGGAAATCCAAACTTCAGTAGAATGGAGTGCATGAAAAGCCAATTGACTCTATCAAAGGCCTTCTCGGCATCTACTCCGAGAAGGACCAATGGTCTAGCTTCGGTATGGGCTTGGTGGATTGCTGTAAGCAATTTGGTCGTGTTGGTCCTTCCCTCCCTCCCCGGTACAAACCCTGATTGCTCTTCACCTATAAGGTGTGGTAGAAACTTCTTTATTTGTAGGGACAGAAGCTTAGCCCATATTTTAAGGTCTAAATTTAGAAGTGATATGGGTCTGTAGCTCCCACATTCTTCTGGATTTTTCCCTTCTTTTGCTATAAGGGTGATTTGTGCTTCCTGCGTTTGCCTGGGGAGTGGGTCCCCTCTAAACAGCGAGGAGCAGAGTTCGATGAGATGAGGCATGAGTACTTCTTGGAATTTTTTATAGTAGAGCAAGGGGAGCCCATCTGGACCTGGGCTCTTCCCCGGGGGGAAGGAGGCAAGGACCAAGCTCACTTCCTTATGCGTGATAGGAGTAAGAAGGGAGTTTATCATGGCCTGATCTAAGCTTGGCAGGGATATGTCCTTTGAGAAGTCATCAATCAGGTCTTGCTTATGATTTTTTCCTTGCGCAATATCCTCTTTATCAATGTTATATAGAGCTGAGTAATACCTATGGAAAGCCGCTGCCATTTCTGGTAGAGAGGAGGTAGACCTGTGTGGTCTCTAATCTCATGAATGTGTTGCTTAGCTCTTTCTATCTTAAGTAGAGAAGACATAAGCTTTCCTCCTTTGTTCCCGTGGGCGTAAAGTATATGTCTGAAATGAAGGTAAGCTTTAGCTGATTTATTTTTTAAGTGAGTGAGGAGTTTTTCCCTTAAGGTTCGCAATTTCGTCTGTGTTTCAATTAGTCTAGAGCTTTTATGTTCTTTTTCTAAAAGTGTTATCTGTTCTAATAACCCGTCTATATCTCTTTGCCTATCCTTTTTTAGTTTGGAGCCCCATGAGATGAAAAGCCCTCTGACAAAGGCTTTGTGTGTTTCCCAGATTATTGGGCTTGAGGGGCCAGAGTTTTTATTCAGCTCGAAAAAAACTGAGATTTGTGTTTGTATGTCCGATAGCGCTTTAGTGTTTTCTAAAATCTGTTCATTGAGACGCCATCTCCACATTGTAGGAGGAGTATTAGTTAAATGAGGGAAAGGTGAACCGGAGCATGATCCGATATGGATATAACAGAAATACCTGTGGCCGTGACACGTGGTAATAGAGATGTCTGAATCATTAGATAATCCAGTCTTTGATGTGAGTTATGCACTGTGGAGAAATAGGAATAGTCCCGAGCGGAGGGGTTCTGCAGCCTCCAAATATCTGTAAGAGAAAGGTCAGAAAGTTTAGATCGTAGTGTACCAAAAGGCGCGGTGAGAGACATTGGATTTGGAGGTTGAGGAATCAAGTAACGGATTCAAGGTGACATTCAGGTCACCCCCCAGGATTACCGGACCATCTGCAAACAGCTTAAGTTTATCTAAGGCCTCCAACAACCAAGGAATCTGTGCATGGTCGGGGGAATATATATTTGCTAAAGTAAGTTTAGTCTTATATATCTGAACCCTCAGGAATAATATTCTACCCTCTTGGTCCGTGTATTGTTGTAGTACTTTGACCGGTAAGGCTCTATGGAAGGCTATGGAAACCCCTTTGGAAGCTGAGGTAGCATGACATGAATGGTACCAATTTGTAAAGTGTTTAGTGGGCAGTTTGGGGATTTTGTTTTGTTTAAAATGGGTCTCCTGTAGAAAGAGAATGGAGGCCTTAAGTTTCCTGAGAATGTCGAGTACATGATACCTCTTTTTTGGGGGTATTTAAACCACGCACATTAAAGGTAGCACATCTAATTTCACTCATGCTCTCAAGGTCTCTTATCGTTTGAAATAAATAGTAGAGATGGAAGTAATTAGAGTGGGGAAGAAGGGGGTGGAAGTGATAGTAGTAGAAAAAGATCGAGATCCCCTAGTGAACAGTGTGGACAGGTAGAAGGGGAAGACAGGGGGTGGAGGTGAGATACATAAATCATAGATACAGGCTTCCACAACAATATATTTTTTGAAGCAGGAAGAAGAGTCGTCGTCATCTTCATGATGCTCCTCTCTTTCCTCTCAGGAAGCGGTAAGCATACCTTGGCCTAAGAAACATCCACAACATCAACCAGCAGGCCACTTCATTATGATAGTATCTCTATCTCAAAAGCAATAGAGTGTGGATTAGAGGAAATGAAAGAGCATCACCATCATCTGAAGCATAGCATTCACATAAGTATTTCAGTAGACATAGTCTCAATCACTGCTAAATCATTGCATTTACATCCTATGCAATTCGACCTAGAATCCTAAGTTTGTGGTACCGTGCGTGGCATGCTCCAAACAGGACCACAGGATATGTTGAAGTCCTGAGAAAAAAAGGTAAAAAAAAAGGAGAGGGATAAAAAGAAGATGGACAGGGAAATTGGTCAAGAAAACAGTTCCCTGAGGTATTTAAGGGTTAACTTCACATTTGTCTGAGAAGGACGATTTGCAGACATTCTGGCCAGATCTTCTTGAGGCAGATGAGCCATAAGGTCACCTATAGGATTCTGGTTATAGGTAACCTGAACAGAACGTGGGTCGAGCAAAGTTATGAAGGGTATGGTCCTGAAGTCAGAGGTGTGGCGAGCTGGTATGAGCTGAGGGCCTCTTGGTTCTCTGGGGTTTCGGACGGGAGATAGTGTGCCAGTCCTCTGATTGTGGTAGGGGTGGTAAGCGTACCAAATCCGCAGCTGGGGACCAGGACGGTATTTCTACTGGTGCTATGACCAGGATAGACCATGCGGTTTCAAGGTCAGCTGGGGTTTTTATGATAATTCGCTTGTCATTTTTCATCACAGATATTCCAAAAGGAAAGAGCCATGCGCACTGAAGACCTTTTGCTCTCAGCTTGTCCAGCAGTGGTCGCAGCAGGCGTCTTTTCTGGAGAGTTGAAGGTGCAATGTCCTGATATAGGGATATTTCTGCACCTTCATAGCAAACAGGGCTTTTTTCCCTGGCTGATCGGAGGATTGCGGCTGTATCCACAAATGAGAGCAGTCCACAGGTTACATCTCGGGCTGTCTCACTTGGCTTGGGTTTCGAGCGCAAAGCTCTATGTATACGCTCAATCACGACTGTCATGGCGTGTTCTGGCCCCAATAAATCGGTGAAGATCTCCTGCGCCACTTTAGGAAGCGCCTCCCCTGCCCAGGATTCAGGGATCCCCTTGAAGCGAATATTTTTATGTCGGCTTCTATTTTCCTGATCCTCTATCAGTGTGTATGCCGTATTCACATGCGCCTCAAGCTTCTCTGTTCTAGCTGCAAGTGCGGAGGCATGAGGGGTAAGCTCTAAGCATGTCGTCTCTAGGGCCTCTGTCCAGAACCCAAGAGCGGGTAAGTCTGTTTTTATATCAGCCAGGTCAGCTCTTACCGGTTTCAGTGCCTGGGTTAAAGCCTTCTTCAGCACTGCCGCGGTGAGCGTTTCATCTGGGGTCTGTTCATCATCACTGCTGGAGTGGCATTCATCTTCAGACTCCCGATGCTGGGTAAGCTCCGGCGCCATCTGAGTCTGTGAGGCGGGAGAATGCGTATGCCGTTTGGCAAAGAGTTTTGTGACTGCCGCTTGATTTATCTTTGTCCTAGCGGAACCTTTACCTTCTCTCTGTTGATATCGCCCTATGTTGCCCAATTTCATGCGATTCAAAGGGGTATTTCAATGCTTGTGAGAGTACGTGGCAGGAGAGCACATTCTCAAGCTGCCATCCAGTCCGTGGTCAAGCTCCGCCCCCCCTGCTCCCGCTTTTGGCTCGGTCTCACCACTGCCTCTTCCTCTGAAAGAGTGGCACGACCTTCATTCCATGTGGGGTCTATGACCTCATCGTCCCCTGCATCGTCTTCCTCCCTGACCTCCTGTTCAGTCTGCACACTGCAGAAAGACGCAGCAGTTGGCACCTGTGTTTCGTCATCATCAGAGACGTGCTGAGGTGGTATTCCCATGTCCTCATCATTAGGAAACATAAGTGGTTGTGCGTCAGTGCATTCTATCTCTTCCACCCCTGGGGAAGGGCTAGGTGGATGCCCTTGGGAAACCCTGCCAGCAGAGTCTTCAAACAGCATAAGAGACTGCTGCATAACTTGAGGCTCAGACAGTTTCCCTGATATGCATGGGGGTGATGTGACAGACTGATGGGCATGGGTTTCAGGCGCCACCTGTGCGCTTTCTGCAGAAGACTGGGTGGGAGATAATGTGAACGTGCTGGATGCACTGTCGGCCACCCAATAGCGCCTGTACTTGCTCAGGCCTTACCATCCTTAGAACGGCATTGGGCCCCACCAAATATCACTGTAGATTCTGGCGGCTACTGGGACCTGAGGTAGTAGGTTCAGTAGGATGTGTGGCTGTGGCAGAACGGCCACGTCCTCTCCCTGCACCAGAGGCTCCACCAACACCACCACTACGACCGTGTCCCTTATTAGATATTTGCCTCATAGTTAGCGTTCATAAAGCAAAGTAAAAAGTGGTTAAGTCTGTTAAAAATAATTGACCGCCAATAAAAACCCTGATGTAGGGTATTGCACTAATTTTTTTTTTAAAACTCTATATGACAGCGGTATTTGTAACCTAAATGTGACAGTCACTTATGCACGTGTAATCCCAGATGTGCAGTATATCAGAGGTTTTTTTCACCCCAGTAACCAAAAAGCTGTATTTCTGGCCTAAATGTGACAGTGACTTATGCATGTCTAATCACAGATGTGCAGTATATAAAAAAAAATTTTTTTTTAACCCCAGTGTCTCAAAGCAGTATTTCTTGACTTGCAGATAGCCTGTGCTGGTGCACTATCGTTGCATAAAATGGCTGCCGATTATGTATTGATATTGACAAACTGAAGGAAAAAAAGTTTGTTTTCAGCAGTAGTTGGCTCAGGGCACAAAACACATTTGCTGTAGATCGCCGAGTACATAATCCAGTTCTTGATAAGATCGCTCCCTGATCTCTCCCTCACAGCAGCTGCGTCCTATCCCTACACTTGTAACAGCAGAGTGACGGGCGGCGCTACATGACTCCAGCTTAAATAGAGGCTGGGTCACATGCTGCAGTTGGCCAATCACAGCCATGCCAATAGTAGATATGGCTGTGATGGCCTTTTGGGGCAAGTAGTATGACGCTTGTTGATTGGCTGCTGTGCAATCTTTCAAAAAGCGCCAAGAAAGCGCCGAACACCGAACCCGAACTTTTACGTAAATGTTCGGGTGCCGAAAAACCTAAAGTTCGGGTTCGCTCAACTCTATTCAAGAGATCATCAAGGGGCCAAGGATAGGACGGAGCTCCTTACACTAAAAACAAGTACCTCTGAGGACCCAAAAATCTGATTTATTACAACGTACAGTGGAGCAGCATCACCAGTAAGAGGTGATCTCAAGCAATTAGGGCATTTTAGGTATTGGCCAAGCTACTGTATTCTCCAGCGTGAATCACGTAGGATCTTTAGGCTTAGCACAGAATCGCTTGCGGGGTTCAATGAAAAATTGCATTTTGCATGCCTTAGATTTTTCTTCCTCACCCCATTTACCTAGAGGTTTCTGCTCCTTACAGACTTGTCTATATTAAGACTGAATGAGGCAACATCCTCCATGTCTTGTGTACACTTCTGGCAAGATGTATTTTCTCTGCAGGCAGTCTGGTGGGACAGGTCTGTGCACTGCTTGTTAGACTGACTTGCACCAGCATACATCACCACTCATGATGGCGGTAAACCACCTGCTTAGAAACTATGGCGCATGCCTTTTCTCAGCCGCTACTATCACTTACCTCTGCCTTTCAGCTAGCCAGTAACCTCTTCCACATTAACAAATGTGCGCTGTGGTCCGCTATTTACATCACTACACTAAGTGCTCGGAGCGCCGACTGCGGCACCTAGCATTTCACCAATGATTGTAGTTCTTCAAAACCCTTAAACTTTGCTTAAGTTCTGCAGCACACGAGGAGGCCAAGCTGGAGAAGGTGTCGGCATATAGAAGAAGATTCTGGACTCTTACTTTATTAGAAGATGTTGACGCTCTGAGGCCCTCACATGGATGGTAGAAGCCAAAACTCACTCCCACTTTTAAATCCACAATTTGGTTCATTTCTGGAAGCCGCTGGTGCACCGTGAATGGCGGTCTGCGACCTCTCCTACCAGGTGTAGTCAGAGAAGTCAGGCATTCATGTTTACTGCACTAGGGAATAAAAGCCATTGCCAGGCTTCTCTAGACTCCTCTACATATACATTATAATGAGGATCGTTTAGAACCTGTCGATGTGGAGACATAATGTGACGGAGCAGCTTCTCATAGAAGACCACACGTGGCCACCTCGCAATCTATACAGAAGTCGGCTGTACTAAGAGTTGGGAGTGAGACGTTCTACCTAGAGAAACCTTTCTGGAAGCAGAGACCATACCTCCCCAGATCCCAGGTGAGGAGTCCTCCAAGGTCAGAGAGCACCATCCATCCTCAATTCTATGTGACAAGCCCTCCAGGAGCAGAGAGCACAGTTCATCCTCACAACCCATCCTAAGTGATAAGTTGTCAGGGAGCAGAGAGCACCATCCATCCTCACCACCCACCCTATGTAATGAGTCCTCCGAGAGTAGAAAGCACCATCCATCCTCAACCCCCCTTCTATGTTACAAGCCCTCCAGGAGCAGAAAGCACCATCCATCCTTACCCCCCATTGTATGTGACGAGTCCTCTGGGAGCAGAGAGCACAATCATCCTCACCCCCATCTGATGTAACAAGCCCTCCACGAGCAGAGAGCACCATCCATCCTTACCCCCCATTGTATGTGACGAGTCCTCTGGGAGCAGAGAGCACAATCATCCTCACCCCCATCTGATGTAACAAGCCCTCCACGAGCAGAGAGCACCATCCATCCTTACCCCCCATTGTATGTGACGAGTCCTCTGGGAGCAGAGAGCACCATCCATCCTCACCCCCATCCTATGTGACGAGTCCTCTGGGAGCAGAGAGCACCATCCATCCTCACCCCCATCCTATGTAATGAGTCCTCTGGGAGCAGAGAGCACCATCCATCCTCACCCCCTATCCTATGTGAAGAGTCTTCAGGGAACAGAGAACACCATCCACCCCGATCCTATGTGACAAGCGCTCCAGGAGCAGAGAGCACCATCCATCCTCACCCCCTATCCTATGTGACAAGCCCTCCAGGCTCAGAGGGCACCATCCATCCTCACCCCCTATCCTATGTGACAAGCCCCACAGGAGCAGAGAGCACCATCCACCCTCACCCCCGATCCTATGTGACAAGCCCTCCAGGAGCAGAGAGCACCATCCACCCCTATCCTATGTGACAAGCCCTCCAGGCTCAGAGGGCACCATCCACCCTCACCCCCTATCCTATGTGACAAGCCCTCCAGGAGCAGAGAGCACCATCCATCCTCACCCCCTATCCTATGTGAAGAGTCTTCAGGGAACAGAGAACACCATCCACCCCGATCCTATGTGACAAGCGCTCCAGGAGCAGAGAGCACCATCCATCCTCACCCCCTATCCTATGTGACAAGCCCTCCAGGCTCAGAGGGCACCATCCATCCTCACCCCCTATCCTATGTGACAAGCCCCACAGGAGCAGAGAGCACCATCCACCCTCACCCCCGATCCTATGTGACAAGCCCTCCAGGAGCAGAGAGCACCATCCACCCCTATCCTATGTGACAAGCCCTCCAGGCTCAGAGGGCACCATCCACCCTCACCCCCTATCCTATGTGACAAGCCCTCCAGGAGCAGAGAGCACCATCCACCCTCACCCCCTATCCTATGTGACAAGCCCTCCAGGAGCAGAGAACACCATCCACCCTGACCCCCTATCCTATGTGACAAGCCCTCCAGGAGCAGAGAGCACCATCCACCCCGATCCTATGTGACAAGCCCTACAGGAGCAGAGGGCATCATCCACCCTCACCCCTTATCCTATGTGATAAGCCCTCCAGGAGCAGAGAGCACCATCCACCCTCACCCCTTATCCTATGTGATAAGCCCTCCAGGAGCAGAGAGCACCATCCACCCTCACCCCCTATCCTATGTGACAAGTCCTCCAGGAGCAGAGAGCACCATCCACCCTCACCCCTTATCCTATGTGATAAGCCCTCCAGGAGCAGAGAGCACCATCCACCCTCACCCCCTATCCTATGTGACACGCCCTACAGGAGCAGAGAGCACCATCCATCCTCACCACCTATCCTATGTGACAAGTCCTCCAGGAGCAGAGAGCACCATCCACCCTCACCCCCGATCCTATGTGACGAGTCCTCTGGGAGCAGAGAACACCATCCATCCTCACCCCTTATCCTATGTAACAAGCCCTCCAGGAGCAGAGAGCACCATCCATCTTCACCCCCTATCCTATGTGACAAGCCCTCCAGGAGCTGAGAGCACCATCCACCCTCACCCCCTATCCTATGTGACAAGCCCTCCAGGAGCAGAGAGCACCATCCACCCTCACCCCTATCCTATGTGACAAGCCCTCCAGGAGCAGAGAGCACCATCCACCCTCACCCCCTATCCTATGTAATGAGTCCTCCGAGAGTAGAAAGCATTATCCATCCTCAACCCCCCCTTCTCTGTGACAAGCCCTGCAGGAGCAGAGAGCACCATCCATCCTTACCCCCCATTGTATGTGACGAGTCCTCTGGGAGCAGAGAGCACAATCCATCCTCACCACCATCTTATGTAACAAGCCCTCCAGGAGCAGAGAGCACCATCCATCCTTACCTCCCATTGTATGTGACGAGTCCTCTGGGAGCAGAGAGCACCATCCACCCCTATCCTATGTGAGGAGTCATCTGGGAGCAGAGAGCACCATCCATCCTCACCCCCTATCCTATGTGACAAGCCCTCCAGGAGCATGGAGCACCATCCACCCTCACCCCCTATCCTATGTGACAAGCCCTCCAGGCTCAGAGGGCACCATCCATCCTCACCCCTTATCCTATGTGACAAGCCCCACAGGAGCAGAAAGCACCATCCACCCTCACCCCTTATCCTATGTGACAAGCCCTACAGGAGCAGAGAACACCATCCACCCCGATCCTATGTGACAAGCCCTCCAGGAGCAGAGAGCACCATCCACCCTCACCCCCTATCCTATGTGACAAGCCCTCCAGGAGCAGAGAGCACCATCCATCCTCACCCCCTATCCTATGTGACAAGCCCTCCAGGAGCAGAGAGCACCATCCACCCTCACCCCCTATCCTATGTGACAAGCCCTACAGGAGCAGAGAACACCATCCACCCCGATCCTATGTGACAAGCCCTCCAGGCTCAGAGGGCACCATCCATCCTCACCCCCTATCCTATGTGACAAGCCCTCCAGGAGCAGAGAGCACCATCCACCCTCACCCCCTATCCTATGTGACAAGCCCTCCAGGAGCAGAGAGCACCATCCATCCTCACCCCTTATCCTATGTGACAAGCCCTCCAGGAGCAGAGAGCACCATCCACCCTCACCCCCTATCCTATGTGACAAGCCCTCCAGGAGCAGAGAGCACCATCCACCCTCACCCCCTATCCTATGTGACAAGCCCTCCAGGAGCAGAGAGCACCATCCACCCTCACCCCCTATCCTATGTGACAAGCCCTCCAGGAGCAGAGAGCACCATCCACCCTCACCCCCTATCCTATGTGACAAGCCCTCCAGGAGCAGAGAGCACCATCCATCCTCACCCCCTATCCTATGTGACAAGCCCTCCAGGAGCAGAGAGCACCATCCACCCTCACCCCCTATCCTATGTGACAAGCCCTCCAGGAGCAGAGAGCACCATCCACCCTCACCCCCTATCCTATGTGACAAGCCCTCCAGGAGCAGAGAGCACCATCCATCCTCACCCCATATCCTATGTGACAAGCCCTCCAGGAGCAGAGAGCACCATCCATCCTCACCCCCTATCCTATGTGACAAGCCCTCCAGGAGCAGAGAGCACCATCCATCCTCACCCCCTATCCTATGTGACAAGCCGTCCAGGAGCAGAGAGCACCATCCACCCTCACCCCCTATCCTATGTGACAAGCCCTCCAGGAGCAGAGAGCACCATCCATCCTCACCCCCTATCCTATGTGACAAGCCCTCCAGGAGCAGAGAGCACCATCCATCCTCACCCCCTATCCTATGTGACAAGCCCTCCAGGAGCAGAGAGCACCATCCACCCGATCCTATGTGACGAGTCCTCTGGGAGCAGAGAGCACCATCCATCCTCACCCCCTATCCTATGTGACAAGCCCTCCAGGAGCAGAGAGCACCATCCATCCTCACCCCCTATCCTATGTGACAAGCCCTCCAGGAGCAGAGAGCACCATCCATCCTCACCCCCTATCCTATGTGACGAGTCTTCCTGGAGTAGAGAGCACCATCCACCCGATCCTATGTGACGAGTCCTCTGGGAGCAGAGAGCACCATCCATCCTCACCCCCTATCCTATGTGACAAGCCCTCCAGGAGCAGAGAGCACCATCCATCCTCACCCCCTATCCTATGTGACAAGCCCTCCAGGAGCAGAGAGCACCATCCATCCTCACCCCCTATCCTATGTGACGAGTCTTCCGGGAGTAGAGAGCACCATCCACCCGATCCTATGTGACGAGTCCTCTGGGAGCAGAGAGCACCATCCATCCTCACCCCCTATCCTATGTGACAAGCCCTCCAGGAACATAGAGCACCATCCATCCTTAGCCCTTATCCTATGTGACAAGCCCTCCAGGAGCAGAGAGCACCATCCACCCTCACCCCCTATCCTATGTGACAAGCCCTCCAGGAGCAGAGAGCACCATCCATCCTCACCCCCTATCCTATGTGACAAGCCCTCCAGGAGCAGAGAGCACCATCCACCCTCACCCCCTATCCTATGTGACAAGCCCTCCAGGAGCAGAGAGCATCATCCACCCTCACCCCTTATCCTATGTGACAAGCCCTCCAGGAGCAGAGAGCACCATCCATCCTCACCCCCTAGCCTATGTGACGAGTCTTCCGGGAGTAGAGAGCACCATCCACCCGATCCTATGTGACGAGTCCTCTGGGAGCAGAGAGCACCATCCATCCTCACCCCCTATCCTATGTGACAAGCCCTCCAGGAACATAGAGCACCATCCATCCTTAGCCCCCATTGTATGTGACGAGTCCTCTGGGAGAAGAGAACACCATCCACCCCAATCCTATGTGATGAGTCCTCTGGGAGCAGAGAGAACCATCCACCCCTATGCCCCATCCTATGTGACAAGTCCTCTAGAAGCAGAGAGCAACATCTATCCTCACCCCCTATCCTAGGTGACAAGACCTCCAGGAGCAGAGAACACCCCCTTCCCCCCATCCTATGTGACAAGTCCTCTAGGAGCAAAGAGCACCATCAACCCCTATGCCCATTCTATTTGACAAGCCCTCCAGCAGCAGTGAGCACAATTCAACCCCCCCTATCCCATGTGAGGAGTCCTCCGGGAGCAGAAAGCACCATACACCCCCATCCTATGTGACGAGACTTCTGGGAGTAGAGAGTACCATCCACCCCCATCCTATGTGACAAGTCCTCCAGCAGCAGAGAGCACCATCCAACCCTCCCCCCCATTCCGTGTGAGGAGTCCCCCCGGGAGCAGAAAGTACCATCCACCCCCATCCTATGTGACGAGTCCTCTGGGAGCAAAGAGCACCATCCACCCCTAAACCCCATCCTATGTGACGAGTCCTCCAGGAGCAGAGAGCACCCACCTCCGATGTGACATCTCATTACTTTATTATGACATTTACACCTTCAAGAGAAAAAACTAGAAATCACAGAATCCAGAATAACGGAGTCTTGACCCACCAAGAGGCGGCGGGGCATACAGAGAACCACAGTCCCGGCCACGAGAAGGGGTCCTCTGCGTCCACCACTCATAGGGGCTGGGTTATGGCAGAACAGGGCTCATCCAGTGCTGGTCTCAGGGCAGCAGAAGTCAGCCCCCTCCCCCCTAACTAGGGAAGCATATGGTTCTGTTGGCTCCTCGGCTCGCTGGGACGCTCGGCCCGTTACGTTGCAGATGGTCTGCGCTCTTCTGCTTCACAACTATTGGTCATATGAATAGGAGAAGCCTGGAGAGAAGACACAGCATTAGGCACCCGTCCAATCATTACAGGCTGAGCCCCAATTGACGAGATCCAGGGAAATAGTAAAGAACACCTGAGAGCAGTGACCAAATGCAATGACATCAGATGACATCACAAGAGGACAGCAGAGACCTCCACCAGTAATGAGAAACCCCCACCTGCTGGATCTCACGCATGGCTCTGCGGATTGACTTGTGGTAATGATGTGGAAACTTCACTGACTCCAAGACCCCCGACGACTCAGGAGAGCACCCGTTCTCATCTCCCAGAGAGAGCGTCCTGCTCAGAAACGACAGCTCCGCATAGTCAGGCTCCCAGGTTGTCATCTAGTGTGTAAGATAGACTGTGAGCTCCTGGGGTCAGGGATGATGGGAGTGATACATTGTGTGTGATAGGGAGATTATATTGTGATCTCATGGGGGAGGTTGATGATGCTCGGCTCTGTCCTCTCACCTTCCCACACGGTTCTCTCAGGATTTCTCCGTACGGCTGGATCCCGATTCTTTGGTGGAATTTCACTAGAGTGATGAGTGAGGTGTGAGCGCGCTCCTCGCCGAGGATGACGTAACAGCCATTGGAGAGCACGTCCACCATGTAATGGCGGCACCGGGAGGGCGATCTACTAGGAGACACAGCAGCACAGAGGATTATACATAGTGCAGTGCACAAAGAATGAATATTATCTAATGCAATGTGCATGGAGCCTTAACTACAGAGCCCAGCGTGGGTGGAGCCTCTACTACAGAGCCCAGCGTGGGCGGAGCCTCTACTACAGAGCGCAGCGTGGGCGGAGCCTCTACTACAGAGCGCAGCATGGGCGGAGCCTCTACTACAGAGCGCAGCATGGGCGGAGCCTCTACTACAGCGCGCAGCATGGGCGGAGCCTCTACTACAGCGCGCAGCATGGGCGGAGCCTCTACTACAGCGCGCAGCATGGGCGGAGCCTCTACTACAGCGCGCAGCATGGGCGGAGCCTCTACTACAGCGCGCAGCATGGGCGGAGCCTCTACTACAGCGCGCAGCATGGGCGGAGCCTCTACTACAGCGCGCAGCATGGGCGGAGCCTCTACTACAGCGCGCAGCATGGGCGGAGCCTCTACTACAGCGCGCAGCATGGGCGGAGCCTCTACTACAGAGCGCAGCATGGGCGGAGCCTCTACTACAGAGCGCAGCATGGGTGGAGCCTCTACTACAGCGCGCAGCATGGGCGGAGCCTCTACTACAGCGCTCACTGTGGGCGGAGCCTCTACTACAGCGCTCACTGTGGGCGGAGCCTCTACTACAGAACCCAGCGTGGGCGGAGCCTCTACTACAGCGCGCAGCTTGGGCGGAGCCTCTACTACAGAGCCCAGCGTGGGCGGAGCCTCTACTACAGAGCGCAGAATGGGCGGGGCCTCTACTACAGCGCGCAGCATGGGCGGAGCCTCTACTACAGCGCGCAGCATGGGCGGAGCCTCTACTACAGCGCGCAGCATGGGCGGAGCCTCTACTACAGCGCTCACTGTGGGCGGAGCCTCTACTACAGCGCTCACTGTGGGCGGAGCCTCTACTACAGCGCGCGTGGGCGGAGCCTCTACTACAGCGCGCAGTGTACACAGTCCTGCCCTGGTCTCTGTACGGACAGCACTCACTTGTAGCTCAGGATGTATCCCGCTCGGGTCTGGCTGATTCGGACGAGGAAATCTCCAGGTTCTTTATCTGTCAGAAGATTCTCCGCGTCCCTACAAAGTGCAAGGTAACAGTAAAGTGTGAACTGCGTCACAATCCACCGGCTCGGGAGAGGATCTATTAACAGTCACAACATCCCATTACACTCAAGAGGTCACTCTCCGTCTGCTCAATGGATAATCCATTGATTGTTAGTAGGGATAAGCGAGTCCGATTTACACGCATGTTTGACAGCGTTATCAAACACTGTGTTCAATATCACACTGCTCCATCATGTGTGTTCTTTATCGTATTCCAAAGCTTCCAAAAATTGACCCTTATTGGGGGCAGATATCTACCAGTGTTCATACACACACGGTTGTATCGGAAGAAACGGTGGCTTGTTCTGAACAAGCGCCCTAGAATTATAGGAGCAGCAGAATATTAGTGCAGAACCTCATGGGCAAGTACACTGGAAGCTGGAGAAGACAGTACACCAAAGAAAACTGGGCCCGATCTGCCACTGTTCAGGAGGTCAGGAAGCAAACCGTGGAAGCTCTTGCTCTTCTGCCAGATGTCCCTTGTTGCATCAGCAGGAGTGACTGCTTTAATATAAATATCAGGGGATGACATTGTTGATGCGGCTGTTGTCCATACTGAAATCTGGTGGCCTCTTCAAAGCTGAGCTGACGGCCTAATCTCAAAACACTTGATCCCTGCTGCTGAGAAAGGACGCACCCCCCCCCCCCCCCGAGCTGCCACATAAAGAATGCACCCCCCCCCGAGCTGCAGCAGAAAGGACGCACCCTTTCCGAGCTGCAGCAGAAAGGACGCCCCCCGAGCTGCCGCAGAAAGGACACCCCCCCCGAGCTGCCGCAGAAAGGACACCCCCCCGAGCTGCCGCAAAAAGGACGCACCCCCCGAGCTACAACAGAAAGGACGCACCCCCCGAGCTACAGCAGAAAGGACGCACCCCCCGAGCTACAGCAGAAAGTGATGCCCTCCTTATTATATATACACAGACGGGCACAGTACCCGTGTCACAGGGGAGACGAGCGTCCGATAAGAATGATCGCCATGGGGGGGAGGGTCCAGTGTGGAGTTTATACGGATGAATCCCATCTTAGTGCAGGTTACACATAGATACAACATGAATATATATATCTACATAATGTGTGAGCGGCAGAAACCCTTTCATTTGTAACAAAATCCTGCAAGGGGACAGCAGGGCGCTCATTGGGCCCTGCAGTTATATCCGCAGGAATCCGGTCCCAGCGATCGCGCACCTTGGAGCATCTGATTAGAATGCACCACCGCTCCATCCGGCAGAAGAGGGAAACCCCTGGAATACCCCTTTAAGGGGTCACGCACATGACTGATAACTGGATTTTTTTAAATAGTTTTCATTTGTTTTAGGAAAAAAACAAAAAACGGAACTTGGACAGAGTCCAATAAAATAATGGCTGGAGAGAAATGTCCACCTGGGACCACACGACCACCCAAGCCTGGCCGAGGACTGACTACCACACACAGCGACTGGGACGCAGAGCAATATGTCAGGGCGGGGCCGCTATTCTGAGCAAAATAGGATTTTTATGATAAATAGCTCAACAGATCTGAAAAAAGTGTGAATGGAACCCAGCGGGCATCAAAATATATACCGACCCCGACCATGGATGCATCATAACAGGTTCAGGACAAAAAAGGCTGGCTCCTGCGCAGAAAATAAGAGTACTGTCTCTTTAAAAGCTGTGTGTGTATGTATGTGCCGTGTATGGCGTGTACATGTGTGTGTGTGTGTATGGCGTGTGTCTGTGTGTGTATGTATGTGCCGTGTATGGCGTGTGTCTGTGTGTGTATGTATGTGCCATGTATGGCGTGTGTCTATGTGTGTGTGTATGTATGGCGTGTGTCTATGTGTGTGTATGACATGTGCATGTGTGTGTGTATGGCGTGTGCATGTGTGTATGGCGTGTGTCTGTGTGTGTATAGCGTGTGTCTATGTGTGTGTCTATGGCGTGTGTATGGCGTGTCTATGTGTGTATGACATGTGTCTATGTGTGTATGACATGTGTATGTGTGTGTATGACATGTGTATGTGTGTATGGCGTGTGCATGTGTATGGCGTGTGTCTGTGCGGTGTACGGCGTGTGTGTCTATGTGCAGTGTATGGCGTGGGTCTATGTGCGGTGTATGGCGTGTGTCTATGTGTGTGTATGGCGTGTGTCTATGTGTGTGTATGGCGTGTGTCTATGTGTGTGTATGGCGTGTGTCTATGTGTGTGTATATGGCGTGTGTATGTGTGTGTATATGGCGTGTGTATGTGTGTGTATGTCGTGTGTATATGGCGTGTGTATGTGTGTATATGGCGTGTGTATGTGTGTATGTCATGTGTATGTGTGTATATGGCGTGTGTATGTGTGTATATGGCGTGTGTATGTGTGTATATGGCGTGTGTATGGTGTGTGCATGTGTGTGTATGTGCGGTGTATGGTGTGTGTCTATGGTGTGTGTGTATGGCGTGTGTATGTATGGCGTGTGTGTGTATGACGTGTGTATGGCGTGTGTGTGTATGTGTATGGTGTGTATGTGTATGTGCGGTGTATGGTGTGTGTCTATGTGTGTGTGTGTGTATATGGCGTGTGTGTGTGTATGTATGTGCGGTGTATGGCGTGTGTCTATGTGTGTGTTTAAGGCGTATGTGTGTATGACGTGGGTCCGTGTGTGTATGTGCGGTGTATGGTGTGTGTCTATGTATGTGTGTGTATGTATGTGCGGTGTATGGCGTGTGTCTATGTGTGTGTGTGTATGTATGTGCGGTGTATGGCGTGTGTCTATGTGTGTGTGTGTATGTATGTGCGGTGTATGGCGTGTGTCTATGTGTGTTTATGTATGTGGTGTATGGCGTGTGTCCATGTGTGTGTGTGTATGTATGTGCGGTGTATGGCGTGTGTCTATGTGTGTTTATGTATGTGGTGTATGGCGTGTGTCCATGTGTGTGTGTGTGTGTATGTATGTGCGGTGTATGGTGTGTGTCTATGTATGTGTGTGTATGTATGTGCGGTGTATGGCGTGTGTCTATGTGTGTGTATGTATGTGCGGTGTATGGCGTGTGTCCATGTGTGTGTGTGTGTGTATGTATGTGCGGTGTATGGCGTGTGTCTATGTGTGTGTATGTATGTGCGGTGTATGGCGTGTGTCTATGTGTGTGTATGTATGTGCGGTGTATGGCGTGTGTCCATGTGTGTGTGTGTGTGTATGTATGTGCGGTGTATGGCGTGTGTCTATGTGTGTGTATGTATGTGCGGTGTATGGCGTGTGTCTGTGCGGTGTATGGCGTGTGTCCATGTGTGTATTGTGACACAGAGGTTTTATCTGGGAAAACAGGTATTGTCCTCCCAGCGTGTGCTGCTGATGTACAGCCCGGTGAGGTCGAATACTGGACTGGATTTTAAGTGCTGGTCTGGGTTTTAGCAGCACCTGGCTGTCCTTAAAGAGGCAGCTGGGCTCAGAAGCCGGGTCTCTGTGCTGGGATCTGGCAGCCTGGTGTCTGGAGGAAGGTGTGAAAACCGGTTGGTGCTGCTGTCAGCAAGGACTCCGAGGCAGAAGTGCCGCATGATGTGAATTACCACCAACACCACAAGGTGACACTTTTCTTGTTTTGTCACTTGCCTAAAGTGTGAATAAAACACTGAACGGTTTGATCCAAAGAACTTGTTGTTGCCTCCGTACTGCGTCCGCTAATCCTGTCTACCAGAGCGAAACCCCACAGTATATATATATACACAGCGTATATATCTATACACACACATGGCCCAAGCCCACACTCACAGTAACTGCCCCTATCCTGTCCCTAATGACAACCCGTTAATCCTGTCTAAAGTCTCACCTTCATGTCCCTGCAGGAACCTGGTATGGCGGTAGTATAGTGTACATATATACATAGCTCCACCCTGTAGCTGCCCCTATGCTGTCCCTAGTTCCCGTTAATTCTACCTACCTAAGGTATCACCTTCATGTCCCTGCAGGAACCTGGTATGGCGGTAGTATAGTGTACATATACACATAGCTCCACCCTGTAGTTGCCCCTATGCTGTCCCTAGTTCCCGTTAATTCTACCTACCTAAGGTATCATCTTCATGTCCCTGCAGGAACCTGGTATGGCGGTAGTATGGTGTACATATACACATAGCTCCACCCTGTAGCTGCCCCTAGTTCCCGTTAATTCTACCTACCTAAGGTATCACCTTTATGTCCCTGCAGGAACCTGGTATGGCGGTAGTATGGTGTACATATACACATAGCTCCACCCTGTAGCTGCCCCTAGTTCCCGTTAATTCTACCTACCTAAGGTATCATCTTCATGTCCCTGCAGGAACCTGGTATGGCGGTAGTATAGTGTACATATACACATAGATCCACCCTGTAGTTGCCCCTATGCTGTCCCTAGTTCCTGTTAATTCTACCTACCTAAGGTATCATCTTCATGTCCCTGCAGGAACCTGGTATGGCGGTAGTATAGTGTACATATACACATAGCTCCACCCTGTAGCTGCCCCTATGCTGTCCCTAGTTCCCGTTAATTCTACCTACCTAAGGTATCACCTTCATGTCCCTGCAGGAACCTGGTATGGCGGTAGTATAGTGTACATATACACATAGCTCCACCCTGTAGTTGCCCCTATGCTGTCCCTGGTTCCTGTTAATTCTACCTACCTAAGGTATCATCTTCATGTCCCTGCAGGAACCTGGTATGGCGGTAGTATAGTGTACATATACACATAGCTCCACCCTGTAGTTGCCCCTATGCTGTCCCTAGTTCCCGTTAATTCTACCTACCTAAGGTATCACCTTCATGTCCCTGCAGGAACCTGGTATGGCGGTAGTATAGTGTACATATATACATAGCTCCACCCTGTAGCTGCCCCTATGCTGTCCCTAGTTCCTGTTAATTCTACCTACCTAAGGTATCACCTTTATGTCCCTGCAGGAACCTGGTATGGCGGTAGTATGGTGTACATATACACATAGCTCCACCCTGTAGCTGCCCCTAGTTCCCGTTAATTCTACCTACCTAAGGTATCACCTTTATGTCCCTGCAGGAACCTGGTATGGCGGTAGTATGGTGTACATATACACATAGCTCCACCCTGTAGCTGCCCCTAGTTCCCGTTAATTCTACCTACCTAAGGTATCATCTTCATGTCCCTGCAGGAACCTGGTATGGCGGTAGTATAGTGTACATATACACATAGCTCCACCCTGTAGTTGCCCCTATGCTGTCCCTAGTTCCCGTTAATTCTACCTACCTAAGGTATCATCTTCATGTCCCTGCAGGAACCTGGTATGGCGGTAGTATGGTGTACATATACACATAGCTCCACCCTGTAGCTGCCCCTAGTTCCCGTTAATTCTACCTACCTAAGGTATCACCTTTATGTCCCTGCAGGAACCTGGTATGGCGGTAGTATGGTGTACATATATACATAGCTCCACCCTGTAGCTGCCCCTAGTTCCCGTTAATTCTACCTACCTAAGGTATCATCTTCATGTCCCTGCAGGAACCTGGTATGGCGGTAGTATAGTGTACATATACACATAGCTCCACCCTGTAGCTGCCCCAATGCTGTCCCTAGTTCCCGTTAATTCTACCTACCTAAGGTATCACCTTCATGTCCCTGCAGGAACCTGGTATGGCGGTAGTATGGTGTACATATACACATAGCTCCACCCTGTAGCTGCCCCTAGTTCCCGTTAATTCTACCTACCTAAGGTATCACCTTCATGTCCCTGCAGGAACCTGGTATGGCGGTAGTATAGTGTACATATATACATAGCTCCACCCTGTAGCTGCCCCTATGCTGTCCCTAGTTCCCGTTAATTCTACCTACCTAAGGTATCACCTTCATGTCCCTGCAGGAACCTGGTATGGCGGTAGTTTAGTGTACATATACACATAGCTCCACCCTGTAGTTGCCCCTATGCTGTCCCTAGTTCCTGTTAATTCTACCTACCTAAGGTATCATCTTCATGTCCCTGCAGGAACCTGGTATGGCGGTAGTATGGTGTACATATACACATAGCTCCACCCTGTAGCTGCCCCTAGTTCCTGTTAATTCTACCTACCTAAGGTATCACCTTTATGTCCCTGCAGGAACCTGGTATGGCGGTAGTATGGTGTACATATACACATAGCTCCACCCTGTAGCTGCCCCTAGTTCCCGTTAATTCTACCTACCTAAGGTATCATCTTCATGTCCCTGCAGGAACCTGGTATGGCGGTAGTATAGTGTACATATACACATAGCTCCACCCTGTAGCTGCCCCTATGCTGTCCCTAGTTCCTGTTAATTCTACCTACCTAAGGTATCACCTTCATGTCCCTGCAGGAACCTGGTATGGCGGTAGTACAGTGTACATATACACATAGCTCCACCCTGTAGTTGCCCCTATGCTGTCCCTAGTTCCCGTTAATTCTACCTACCTAAGGTATCATCTTCATGTCCCTGCAGGAACCTGGTATGGCGGTAGTACAGTGTACATATACACATAGCTCCACCCTGTAGCTGCCCCTATGCTGTCCCTAGTTCCCGTTAATTCTACCTACCTAAGGTATCACCTTCATGTCCCTGCAGGAACCTGGTATGGCGGTAGTATAGTGTACATATACACATAGCTCCACCCTGTAGTTGCCCCTATGCTGTCCCTGGTTCCTGTTAATTCTACCTACCTAAGGTATCATCTTCATGTCCCTGCAGGAACCTGGTATGGCGGTAGTATAGTGTACATATACACATAGCTCCACCCTGTAGTTGCCCCTATGCTGTCCCTAGTTCCTGTTAATTCTACCTACCTAAGGTATCACCTTTATGTCCCTGCAGGAACCTGGTATGGCGGTAGTATGGTGTACATATACACATAGCTCCACCCTGTAGCTGCCCCTAGTTCCCGTTAATTCTACCTACCTAAGGTATCACCTTTATGTCCCTGCAGGAACCTGGTATGGCGGTAGTATGGTGTACATATACACATAGCTCCACCCTGTAGCTGCCCCTAGTTCCCGTTAATTCTACCTACCTAAGGTATCATCTTCATGTCCCTGCAGGAACCTGGTATGGCGGTAGTATAGTGTACATATACACATAGATCCACCCTGTAGCTGCCCCTATGCTGTCCCTAGTTCCCGTTAATTCTACCTACCTAAGGTATCATCTTCATGTCCCTGCAGGAACCTGGTATGGCGGTAGTATGGTGTACATATACACATAGCTCCACCCTGTAGCTGCCCCTAGTTCCCGTTAATTCTACCTACCTAAGGTATCACCTTTATGTCCCTGCAGGAACCTGGTATGGCGGTAGTATGGTGTACATATATACATAGCTCCACCCTGTAGCTGCCCCTAGTTCCCGTTAATTCTACCTACCTAAGGTATCACCTTCATGTCCCTGCAGGAACCTGGTATGGCGGTAGTATGGTGTACATATACACATAGCTCCACCCTGTAGCTGCCCCTAGTTCCCGTTAATTCTACCTACCTAAGGTATCACCTTCATGTCCCTGCAGGAACCTGGTATGGCGGTAGTATATTGTACATATACACATAGCTCCACCTTGTAGCTGCCCCTATGCTGTCACTAGTTCCCGTTAATTCTACCTACCTAAGGTATCATCTTCATGTCCCTGCAGGAACCTGGTATGGCGGTAGTATAGTGTACATATATACATAGCTCCACCCTGTAGCTGCCCCTATGCTGTCCCTAGTTCCCGTTAATTCTACCTACCTAAGGTATCACCTTCATGTCCCTGCAGGAACCTGGTATGGCGGTAGTATGGTGTACATATATACATAGCTCCACCCTGTAGTTGCCCCTATGCTGTCCCTAGTTCCTGTTAATTCTACCTACCTAAGG
Organism: Bufo bufo; assembly: GCF_905171765.1. Lineage (NCBI taxonomy): Eukaryota > Metazoa > Chordata > Amphibia > Anura > Bufonidae > Bufo > Bufo bufo. The sequence goes on from NC_053390.1 coordinate 2,856,598, forward strand.
TATCACCTTCATGTCCCTGCAGGAACCTGGTATGGCGGTAGTACAGTGTACATATACACATAGCTCCACCCTGTAGCTGCCCCAATGCTGTCCCTAGTTCCCGTTAATTCTACCTACCTAAGGTATCACCTTCATGTCCCTGCAGGAACCTGGTATGGCGGTAGTATGGTGTACATATACACATAGCTCCACCCTGTAGCTGCCCCTATGCTGTCCCTAGTTCCCGTTAATTCTACCTACCTAAGGTATCACCTTCATGTCCCTGCAGGAACCTGGTATGGCGGTAGTATGGTGTACATATATACATAGCTCCACCCTGTAGTTGCCCCTATGCTGTCCCTAGTTCCTGTTAATTCTACCTACCTAAGGTATCACCTTCATGTCCCTGCAGGAACCTGGTATGGCGGTAGTACAGTGTACATATACACATAGCTCCACCCTGTAGCTGCCCCAATGCTGTCCCTAGTTCCCGTTAATTCTACCTACCTAAGGTATCATCTTCATGTCCCTGCAGGAACCTGGTATGGCGGTAGTATAGTGTACATATACACATAGCTCCACCCTGTAGCTGCCCCAATGCTGTCCCTAGTTCCCGTTAATTCTACCTACCTAAGGTATCACCTTCATGTCCCTGCAGGAACCTGGTATGGCGGTAGTACAGTGTACATATACACATAGCTCCACCCTGTAGCTGCCCCAATGCTGTCCCTAGTTCCCGTTAATTCTACCTACCTAAGGTATCACCTTCATGTCCCTGCAGGAACCTGGTATGGCGGTAGTATAGTGTACATATACACATAGCTCCACCTTGTAGCTGCCCCTATGCTGTCACTAGTTCCCGTTAATTCTACCTACCTAAGGTATCATCTTCATGTCCCTGCAGGAACCTGGTATGGCGGTAGTATAGTGTACATATATACATAGCTCCACCCTGTAGCTGCCCCTATGCTGTCCCTAGTTCCCGTTAATTCTACCTACCTAAGGTATCACCTTCATGTCCCTGCAGGAACCTGGTATGGCGGTAGTATAGTGTACATATACACATAGCTCCACCCTGTAGCTGCCCCTATGCTGTCCCTAGTTCCTGTTAATTCTACCTACCTAAGGTATCATCTTCATGTCCCTGCAGGAACCTGGTATGGCGGTAGTATGGTGTACATATACACATAGCTCCACCCTGTAGCTGCCCCTAGTTCCTGTTAATTCTACCTACCTAAGGTATCACCTTTATGTCCCTGCAGGAACCTGGTATGGCGGTAGTATGGTGTACATATACACATAGCTCCACCCTGTAGCTGCCCCTAGTTCCCGTTAATTCTACCTACCTAAGGTATCATCTTCATGTCCCTGCAGGAACCTGGTATGGCGGTAGTATAGTGTACATATACACATAGCTCCACCCTGTAGCTGCCCCTATGCTGTCCCTAGTTCCTGTTAATTCTACCTACCTAAGGTATCACCTTCATGTCCCTGCAGGAACCTGGTATGGCGGTAGTACAGTGTACATATACACATAGCTCCACCCTGTAGCTGTCACTAGTTCCCGTTAATTCTACCTACCTAAGGTATCACCTTCATGTTCCTGCAGGAACCTGGTATGGCGGTAGTACAGTGTACATATATACATAGCTCCACCCTGTAGCTGTCACTAGTTCCCGTTAATTCTACCTACCTAAGGTATCACCTTCATGTTCCTGCAGGAACCTGGTATGGCGGTAGTACAGTGTACATATACACATAGCTCCACCCTGTAGCTGTCACTAGTTCCCGTTAATTCTACCTACCTAAGGTATCACCTTCATGTTCCTGCAGGAACCTGGTATGGCGGTAGTACAGTGTACATATACACATAGCTCCACCCTGTAGCTGTCACTAGTTCCCGTTAATTCTACCTACCTAAGGTATCACCTTCATGTTCCTGCAGGAACCTGGTATGGCGGTAGTACAGTGTACATATACACATAGCTCCACCCTGTAGCTGCCCCTATGCTGTCCCTAGTTCCCGTTAATTCTACCTACCTAAGGTATCACCTTCATGTCCCTGCAGGAACCTGGTATGGCGGTAGTATGGTGTACATATATACATAGCTCCACCCTGTAGCTGCCCCTAATGATGAAGCCCCGTAACCCCGCCGGAGTCTCCATCATGATGAATCTGATTAGTTCAGACGGGCTCGTCGCTCACAATTGTGAGTCCTACGTCAGTACCCCCCGCGGTGATGGGCGTTACCTGCGAGAGATCATTCCATGCAGCCACGGCGGGAACTCGCCACCGTCCAGCACCTTCTTGGCCTGCGTCTCCTTGAACCACAGCAGGGTTTTCCGCCGCTGCATCTGCTTCTTGGCGCCGTCCTGATGAACGATGGATGGAAGTGGTGGACGCACCGCAGGATTGTCAAATGGGGAAAGCTGCAACCAAACATCATAACATGTACAAGGTGATCAGGAGGAGCGGTAACCCACTGCATTCACCCCATAGATACAGGAGGCCACTTACTGCACTCACCAGTACTACCTCATATTCTCCAGTCACAGCCAGAGCTGCAGCAATTCTGCTGTTACACCATGTATTATGCTCTATTCACACTCAGATCTGCAGTCAGAAGACATGATAAAACTGTACAATTTTACCTGCAGTTCTAGTTGTGATTGGAGTATGACATATGATGTAAGAGCAGAATTTTGACTCGAGCTCTGGATGTGACTGGAGTAGATGACGTGAGGGTGGACGGGAGGATCAGTAAACCAGTAACATTCAGTCCCTCAGCAGTGACATCTGCAGATGGTGGAGCCAGGACCAATTTGGTGGTGATAACGGAGGTGAAGGCAGCAGGTTCCCTCGGGAAGATAACAGGAATGACCCCGAACCACACACACGACAGAAAGCAGGCGCCCACCGCTGAGCCACTCATCAAAACCCTTTCCATCCCAGACCACAACCTGACACCTGTGTCATGTGAACGTGCCTGCAACAGCCGACTGCGAGGGCGGGGTACCGGAGGCTCCGAGGGGGCGTCACTTAATGTCAGCTTTACAGGAAGTGGTCTTCTCCGAGGTGCAGGCACAGGGCGGGCCACAGCTCCTGAAATAGAGCAATTAGATGCAGGTGTGAGATTACACCCCCGAGCAGCCACATGTTACGTCCCTGGCCCCCGAGCAGCCACATGTTACGTCCCTGCCCCCCCGAGCAGCCACATGTTACGTCCCTGCCCCCCGAGCAGCCATGTTACGTCTCTGCCCCCCCGAGCAGCCATGTTACGTCCCTGCCCCCCCCCCCCCCGAGCAGCCATGTTACGTCCCTGCCCCCCCCCGAGCAGCCACATGTTACGTCCCTGCCCCCGAGCAGCCACATGTTACGTCCCTGCCCCCCGAGCAGCCATGTTACGTCCCTGCCCCCCTGAGCAGCCATGTTACGTCCCTGCCCCCCCCGAGCAGCCATGTTACGTCCCTGCCCCCCCCCCCCGAGCAGCCACATGTTACGTCCCTGCCCCCCGAGCAGCCACATGTTACGTCCCTGCCCCCCGAGCAGCCACATGTTACTTCCCTGCCCCCCGAGCAGCCACATGTTACTTCCCTGCCCCCCGAGCAGCCACATGTTACTTCCCTGCCCCCCGAGCAGCCACATGTTACGTCCCTGCCCCCCGAGCAGCCACATGTTACGTCCCTGCCCCCCGAGCAGCCACATGTTACTTCCCTGCCCCCCGAGCAGCCACATGTTACTTCCCTGCCCCCCGAGCAGCCACATGTTACGTCCCTGCCCCCCGAGCAGCCACATGTTACGTCCCTGCCCCCCGAGCAGCCACATGTTACGTCCCTGCCCCCCGAGCAGCCACATGTTACTTCCCTGCCCCCCGAGCAGCCACATGTTACTTCCCTGCCCCCCGAGCAGCCACATGTTACTTCCCTGCCCCCCGAGCAGCCACATGTTACGTCCCTGCCCCCCGAGCAGCCACATGTTACTTCCCTGCCCCCCGAGCAGCCACGTTACTTCCCTGCCCCCCGAGCAGCCACATGTTACGTCCCTGCCCCCCGAGCAGCCACATGTTACGTCCCTGCCCCCCGAGCAGCCACATGTTACTTCCCTGCCCCCCGAGCAGCCACATGTTACTTCCCTGCCCCCCGAGCAGCCACATGTTACTTCCCTGCCCCCCGAGCAGCCACGTTACGCCACTTGCCCCCGAGCAGCCACATGTGACGCCGCTTCCCCCGATCATTCACATGTTACGCCGCTTCCCCTGAGCAGCCACGTTACGCTACTCCCCTGCGAACAGCCACGTGTGACGCCGCTTCCCCTGAGCAGCCATGTTACGCCGCTTTCCCCCCGAGCAGCCGCATGTTAAGCCTCTTCCCCACGGAGCAGCCGCATGTTACGCCCTGCCCCGAGCAGCAGTGACAGATCACACCCCCAAGGAGCGAGATATTACACCCCTTACCTCGAGCTGCCGCCTCCTGCTCCTCCTGGCGTTGCGTGCGCGCCCTTTCAGACTCTTCCTCTTTCAGCTTCTCCTTCAGTTTTCGCATTTCTTCCAGCAGACTGAGGAACGCTCTCCGGCAGAGGAGACCCTTGTACCCTGGAAGAAGAGGGAAACGGCAAAGACTGCTGAGAACTCCCCCAGGAGGCCAACCATAATAACACACACAGGACCACAGAGGGGTGACCACCACCCGGACCACAGGTGGGCGCTTGTTACGTACGCCTCTGGATGGTGATGGCGGCGTCCCGCAGCCTCAGCAGGTTCTGCATCATCTCATCCTGGTGCCAGTATTTGAAGAAGAGCCGCGATGTCCTGTTGAGTCACAGGCGTGTAAGCATGATATAGCACCAACTATGACGGGGAGTCCTGCCAGCGTACCTACCCGTCCTGCCAGCGTACCTACCCGTCCTGCCAGCGTACCTACCCGCACTGCCAGCTGCTCAGCTGCACCCTCTGCAGGATCCTTATACAACTGCAGGAGAGGAGGAACAGTCAGTACCCAGCAGTATACCCAGCAGACCCCCCGGGAGGGAGATGCACCCACCTGTCTCTGCTCACAGGTACATCAGGGGTAAGGAGGAGGATCCCAAACCTGCAAATAGAAAGAGAGAATAAAGGAGAGAAATGGGACAGGAGGGGGCGCTCACGGGCCAGGCTCTGAATCATAAGGCCACGTACACCGCAGTATGAAAAATGCTGATAAACGGAGCAGACGCCAACATATCACACGACCCTATAGTGACCCCAGGGTCAATCACATGACCGCGTCATACACGGCTGTACAGTGACCTCAGCGTAGATCACATGACCGCGTCATACACGGCTGTACAGTGACCTCAGCGTAGATCACATGACCGCGTCATACACGGCTGTACAGTGACCTCAGCGTAGATCACATGACCGCAGCATACACGGCTGTACAGTGACCTCAGCGTAGATCACATGACCGCGTCATACACGGCTGTACAGTGACCTCAGCGTAGATAACATGACCGCAGCATACACGGCTGTACAGTGACCTCAGCGTAGATAACATGACCGCAGCATACACGGCTGTACAGTGACCTCAGCGTAGATCACATGACCGCAGCATACACGGCTGTACAGTGACCTCAGCGTAGATCACATGACCGCGGCATACACGGCTGTACAGTGACCTCAGCGTAGATCACATGACCGCGTCATACACGGCTGTACAGTGACCTCAGCGTAGATCACATGACCGCAGCATACACGGCTGTACAGTGACCTCAGCGTAGATCACATGACCGCGTCATACACGGCTGTACAGTGACCTCAGCGTAGATCACATGACCGCGGCATACACGGCTGTACAGTGACCTCAGCGTAGATCACATGACCGCAGCATACACGGCTGTACAGTGACCTCAGCGTAGATCACATGACCGCAGCATACACGGCTGTACAGTGACCTCAGCGTAGATCACATGACCGCGGCATACACGGCTGTACAGTGACCTCAGCGTAGATCACATGACCGCAGCATACACGGCTGTACAGTGACCTCAGCGTAGATCACATGACCGCAGCATACACGGCTGTACAGTGACCTCAGCGTAGATCACATGACCGCAGCATACACGGCTGTACAGTGACCTCAGCGTAGATCACATGACCGCGTCATACACGGCTGTACAGTGACCTCAGCGTAGATCACATGACCGCAGCATACACAGCTGTACAGTGACCTCAGCGTAGATCACATGACCGCGTCATACACGGCTGTACAGTGACCTCAGCGTAGATCACATGACCGCGTCATACACGGCTGTACAGTGACCTCAGCGTAGATCACATGACCGCAGCATACACGGCTGTACAGTGACCTCAGCTTAGATCACATGACCGCGTCATACACGGCTGTACAGTGACCTCAGCGTAGATCACATGACCGCGTCATACACGGCTGTACAGTGACCTCAGCGTAGATCACATGACCGCAGCATACACGGCTGTACAGTGACCTCAGCGTAGATCACATGACCGCGTCATACACGGCTGTACAGTGACCTCAGCGTAGATCACATGACCGCAGCATACACGGCTGTACAGTGACCTCAGCGTAGATCACATGACCGCAGCATACACGGCTGTACAGTGACCTCAGCGTAGATCACATGACCGCAGCATACACGGCTGTACAGTGACCTCAGCGTAGATCACATGACCGCGTCATACACGGCTGTACAGTGACCTCAGCGTAGATCACATGACCGCGTCATACACGGCTGTACAGTGACCTCAGCGTAGATCACATGACCGCGTCATACACGGCTGTACAGTGACCTCAGCGTAGATCACATGACCGCGGCATACACGGCTGTACAGTGACCTCAGCGTAGATCACATGACCGCAGCATACACGGCTGTACAGTGACCTCAGCGTAGATCACATGACCGCGTCATACACGGCTGTACAGTGACCTCAGCGTAGATCACATGACCGCAGCATACACGGCTGTACAGTGACCTCAGCGTAGATCACATGACCGCAGCATACACGGCTGTACAGTGACCTCAGCGTAGATCACATGACCGCAGCATACACGGCTGTACAGTGACCTCAGCGTAGATCACATGACCGCGTCATACACGGCTGTACAGTGACCTCAGCGTAGATCACATGACCGCGTCATACACGGCTGTACAGTGACCTCAGCGTAGATCACATGACCGCAGCAGACACGGCTGTACAGTGACCTCAGCGTAGATCACATGACCGCAGCATACACGGCTGTACAGTGACCTCAGCGTAGATCACATGACCGCAGCATACACGGCTGTACAGTGACCTCAGCGTAGATCCATGACCGCGTCATACACGGCTGTACAGTGACCTCAGCGTAGATCACATGACCGCAGCATACACGGCTGTACAGTGACCTCAGCGTAGATCACATGACCGCGTCATACACGGCTGTACAGTGACCTCAGCGTAGATCACATGACCGCAGCATACACGGCTGTACAGTGACCTCAGCGTAGATCACATGACCGCGTCATACACGGCTGTACAGTGACCTCAGCGTAGATCACATGACCGCAGCATACACGGCTGTACAGTGACCTCAGCGTAGATCACATGACCGCAGCATACACGGCTGTACAGTGACCTCAGCGTAGATCACATGACCGCGTCATACACGGCTGTACAGTGACCTCAGCGTAGATCACATGACCGCAGCATACACGGCTGTACAGTGACCTCAGCGTAGATCACATGACCGCGTCATACACGGCTGTACAGTGACCTCAGCGTAGATCCATGACCGCGTCATACACGGCTGTACAGTGACCTCAGCGTAGATCACATGACCGCGTCATACACGGCTGTACAGTGACCTCAGCGTAGATCACATGACCGCAGCATACACGGCTGTACAGTGACCTCAGCGTAGATCACATGACCGCAGCATACACGGCTGTACAGTGACCTCAGCGTAGATCACATGACCGCAGCATACACGGCTGTACAGTGACCTCAGCGTAGATCACATGACCGCGTCATACACGGCTGTACAGTGACCTCAGCGTAGATCACATGACCGCGTCATACACGGCTGTACAGTGACCTCAGCGTAGATCACATGACCGCAGCATACACGGCTGTACAGTGACCTCAGCGTAGATCACATGACCGCGTCATACACGGCTGTACAGTGACCTCAGCGTAGATCACATGACCGCGTCATACACGGCAGTACAGTGACCTCAGCGTAGATCACATGACCGCAGCATACACAGCTGTACAGTGACCTCAGCGTAGATCACATGACCGCGTCATACACGGCTGTACAGTGACCTCAGCGTAGATCACATGACCGCAGCATACACGGCTGTACAGTGACCTCAGCGTAGATCACATGACCGCAGCATACACGGCTGTACAGTGACCTCAGCGTAGATCACATGACCGCGTCATACACGGCTGTACAGTGACCTCAGCGTAGATCACATGACCGCGTCATACACGGCAGTACAGTGACCTCAGCGTAGATCACATGACCGCAGCATACACAGCTGTACAGTGACCTCAGCGTAGATCACATGACCGCAGCATACACGGCTGTACAGTGACCTCAGCGTAGATCACATGACCGCAGCATACACGGCTGTACAGTGACCTCAGCATAGATCACATGACCGCGTCATACACAGCTGTACAGTGACCTCAGCGTAGATCACATGACCGCGTCATACACGGCTGTACAGTGACCTCAGCGTAGATCACATGACCGCAGCATACACGGCTGTACAGTGACCTCAGCGTAGATCACATGACCGCGTCATACACGGCTGTACAGTGACCTCAGCGTAGATCACATGACCGCAGCATACACGGCTGTACAGTGACCTCAGCGTAGATCACATGACCGCGTCATACACGGCTGTACAGTGACCTCAGCGTAGATCACATGACCGCAGCATACACGGCTGTACAGTGACCTCAGCATAGATCACATGACCGCGTCATACACGGCTGTACAGTGACCTCAGCGTAGATCACATGACCGCGTCATACACGGCTGTACAGTGACCTCAGCGTAGATCACATGACCGCGTCATACACGGCTGTACAGTGACCTCAGCGTAGATCACATGACCGCGTCATACACGGCTGTACAGTGACCTCAGCGTAGATCACATGACCGCAGCATACACGGCTGTACAGTGACCTCAGCGTAGATCACATGACCGCGTCATACACGGCTGTACAGTGACCTCAGCATAGATCACATGACCGCGTCATACACGGCTGTACAGTGACCTCAGCGTAGATCCATGACCGCGTCATACACGGCTGTACAGTGACCTCAGCGTAGATCACATGACCGCAGCATACACGGCTGTACAGTGACCTCAGCGTAGATCACATGACCGCAGCATACACGGCTGTACAGTGACCTCAGCGTAGATCACATGACCGCAGCATACACAGCTGTACAGTGACCTCAGCGTAGATCACATGACCGCAGCATACACAGCTGTACAGTGACCTCAGCGTAGATCACATGACCGCGTCATACACGGCTGTACAGTGACCTCAGCGTAGATCACATGACCGCATCATACACGGCTGTACAGTGACCTCAGCGTAGATCCATGACCGCGTCATACACGGCTGTACAGTGACCTCAGCGTAGATCCATGACCGCGTCATACACGGCTGTACAGTGACCTCAGCGTAGATCACATGACCGCGTCATACACGGCTGTACAGTGACCTCAGCGTAGATCACATGACCGCAGCATACACGGCTGTACAGTGACCTCAGCGTAGATCACATGACCGCAGCATACACGGCTGTACAGTGACCTCAGCGTAGATCCATGACCGCGTCATACACGGCTGTACAGTGACCTCAGCGTAGATCACATGACCGCATCATACACGGCTGTACAGTGACCTCAGCGTAGATCACATGACCGCGTCATACACGGCTGTACAGTGACCTCAGCGTAGATCACATGACCGCGTCATACACGGCTGTACAGTGACCTCAGCGTAGATCACATGACCGCGTCATACACGGCTGTACAGTGACCTCAGCGTAGATCACATGACCGCGTCATACACGGCTGTACAGTGACCTCAGCTTAGATCACATGACCGCGTCATACACGGCTGTACAGTGACCTCAGCGTAGATCACATGACCGCGTCATACACGGCTGTACATTGACCTCAGCGTAGATCACATGACCGCGTCATACACGGCTGTACAGTGACCTCAGCGTAGATCACATGACCGCAGCATACACGGCTGTACAGTGACCTCAGCGTAGATCACATGACCGCAGCATACACGGCTGTACAGTGACCTCAGCGTAGATCACATGACCGCGTCATACACGGCTGTACAGTGACCTCAGCGTAGATCACATGACCGCAGCATACACGGCTGTACAGTGACCTCAGCGTAGATCACATGACCGCAGCATACACGGCTGTAGTGACCTCAGCATAGATCACATGACCGCAGCATACACGGCTGTACAGTGACCTCAGCGTAGATCACATGACCGCAGCATACACGGCTGTACAGTGACCTCAGTGTAGATCACATGACCGCAGCATACACGGCTGTACAGTGACCTCAGCGTAGATCACATGACCGCGTCATACATGGCTGTACAGTGACCCCAGCGTAGATCACATGACCGCGTCATACACGGCTGTACCTTGACTTGGCAGAACGTGGGCGACTTATAATCCCCATCTCAGACTTCCCCCTCCCACCAACAGGGGGCACTCACAGCACAGTACATGTGACCAGGGCCAGAGACCCTCATTGTGAGAGTGTTTCTCTGTATTCCTATGATGCCCCTCAGGCACAGAGGAAGAAGCTACTCACTGCCCGACAAAGTCCTGGAAGGAAGGTCTCCATGAGAAGCCATCCCTGCGTATCCGCAGCGTCTCCATCAGGCCATTGTACCGCAGCTGGAAAAAAAGATGAATGATGCCCGTAAGTGGGGTATCCATGCAGCATCACGTCCACATACTGAGATTATCCACAGTGCTCCTCACCTGGTTCAGCACTTCATCAAGCCGGAAAACGCCAGGCTGCTTCTCACGGTTAGGTTTAATGCAGCGGATGAAATGGGGGCTGGCAGCATACATCTTCTCCATGAGAACACCAAGTGACCGCTGTGGTCAGATGAGGCAGAGTCATAACAAAGAGCAGAACACAAAACCAGCTGATCTGACGTTGAGGCTCCTCAACATTGACATACCAAGGAGAACATCCAGTCACAGCTCCTCAGCATCACACATATCAAGTAGAACCTCCATAATCACGGCGCCTTGCCACCACACCATCACACAACACAGAGAAGCTCCACAGTCAAGCTCAAAGCTCAGCTCACATATCAAAGAAAACCTCCATAGTCACATCTTCTCACCACCGCACTATAAAAGCATATCAAGGAGAACCTCCATAATCACGGCGCCTTGCCACCACATCATCACACAACACAGAGAAGCTCCACAGTCAAGCTCAAAGCTCAGCTCACATATCAAAGAAAACCTCCATAGTCACATCTTCTCACCACCGCACTATAAAAGCATATCAAGGAGAACCTCCATAGTCACATCTTCTCACCACCGCACTATAAAAGCATATCAAGGAGAACCTCCATAGTCACATCTTCTCACCACCGCACTATAAAAGCATATCAAGGAGAACCTCCATAGGCACATCTTCTCACCACCGCACTATAAAAGCATATCAAGGAGAACCTCCATAGGCACATCTCACCACCACACTATAAAAGCATATCAAGGAGAACATCCATACCCGAAACTGCGCCCCAACAGACATCTTACGGGTAGAAGCTTTATCCTGTGACATCAGAGCCTGTAATGTAGACACAAAACACTCACTGAAATGGTTGGGAAAGGGATTTACATTTTCAATAATTTAATGTGAAAAAGCATGACATTGTTCACCGCGTAGATGACGACATGAACAGTGTGACAACGTGGAGGAGCATGGCCTACAATCACTTACCTTCTCCCTGTGAATGGGCATCAGGGTTCCCGTTCTAGAGATGCTGGCTGAGGGAATCATCAAGAATACAAGACTTACTACCTTTCAATACACTGGGGGCAGGGGTTACAAGAGAGAACCTACCCCCTAGAACCACACGTCCGCAATGAGATCATCAGTGACAACCTACCTGAGAAGAGCAGGCTCAGTAATAAGGTCTCGCTGTTTATAAACAGGTTCTGAATGTTCACTGGAATCGTGTCCCTGTTCCTCTCCAAGAACCCGACTGCCGTGTACTGCACCTGAGAGGGGGGATGAGGAGCATCAGAATATACCGCCAGCGGCAGGGCAAAGGTCATCAGGGGGTGGAGCTACCACGGCCAATGCCCAAAAGGGGTGGGGCTACTAATGCCAAGGCCATTAGAGGGTGGAGCCACGGCTATTAAGGTCACTAGGAGTAAAGCTACCAAGATATGGAGATTGGGTGTAGGCCGGTTACCTTTCCGGCGTAGTGATGAACGATGAATCCCGGATCCTTTCCTCGGATTCGCTCATAGTAAGGATTTGTTCCACAACCAGCGTTGAGTTTCTCCACAAAAGACGAGTCAGATGCCTAAAACAATTTATATTAGGGAATGACATCAGCTGAACCGGACCACAGGGTATGTGATGTCAGATGTCATGTGACCAGTAAGCCCCTCCCAGTAGTATAAAGTGACAGAAGATGCATCATGGGAGGTAGATGCACCGAGGGGTTTCTACACAGGTATGTTATGATTCCCATCCGACCGCCACGGTCACACAGAGTGGACTATTATACACTGCTCAAAAAAATAAAGGGAACACTTAAACAACACAATGTATCTCCAAGTCAATCCCACTTCTGTGAAATCAAACTGTCCACTTAGGAAGCAACACTGAGTGACAATCAATCTCACATGCTGTTGTGCAAATGGGATAGACAACAGGTGGAAATTATAGGCAATTAGCAAGACACCCCCAATAAAGGAGTGGTTCTGCAGAAGGTGACCACAGACCACTTCTCAGTTCCTATGCTTTCTGGCTGATGTTTTGGTCACTTTTGAATGCTGGCGGTGCTTTCACTCTAGTGGTAGCATGAGACGGAGTCTACAACCCACACAAGTGGCTCAGGTAGTGCAGCTTATCCAGGATGGCACATCAATGCGAGCTGTGGCAAGAAGGTTTGCTGTGTCTGTCAGCGTAGTGTCCGGAGCATGGAGGCGCTACCAGGAGACAGGCCAGTACATCGGGAGACGTGGAGGAGGCCGTAGGAGGGCAACAACCCAGCAGCAGGACTGCTACCTCCACCTTTGTGCAAGGAGGAACAGGAGGAGCACTGCCAGAGCCCTGCAAAATGACCTCCAGCAGGCCACAAATGTGCATGTGTCTGCTCAAACGGTCAGAAACAGACTCCATGAGGGTGATATGAGGGCCCGACGTCCACAGGTGGGGGTTGTGCTTACAGCCCAACACCGTGCAGGACGTTTGGCATTTGCCAGAAAACACCAAGATTGGCAAATTCGCCACTGGCGCCCTGTGCTCTTCACAGATGAAAGCAGGTTCACACTGAGCACATGTGACAGACGTGACAGAGTCTGGAGACGCCGTGGAGAACGTTCTGCTGCCTGCAACATCCTCCAGCATGACCGGTTTGGCATTAGGTCAGTAATGGTGTGGGGTGGCATTTCTTTGGAGGGCCACACAGCCCTCCATGTGCTCGCCAGAGGTAGCCTGACTGCCATTAGGTACCGAGATGAGATCCTCAGACCCCTTGTGAGACCATATACTGGTGCGGTTGGCCCTGGGTTCCTCCTAATGCAAGACAATGCTAGACCTCATGTGGCTGGAGTGTGTCAGCAGTTCCTGCTAGACGAAGACATTGATGCTATGGACGGGCCCGCCCGTTCCCCAGACCTGAATCCAATTGAGCACATCTGGGACATCATGTCTCGCTCTATCCACCAACGTCACGTTGCACCACAGACTGTCCAGGAGTTGGCAGATGCTTTAGTCCAGGTCTGGGAGGAGATCCCTCAGGAGACCGTCCGCCACCTCATCAGGAGCATGCACAGGCGTTGTAGGGAGGTCATACAGGCACGTGGAGGCCAGACACACTACTGAGCCTCATTTTAACTTGTTTTAAGGACATTACATCAAAGTTGGATCAGCCTGTAGTGTGTTTTTCCACTTTAATTTTGAGGGTGACTCCAAATCCAGACCTCCATGGGTTGAAAAATTTGATTTCCATTTTTTTATTTTTGTGTGATTTTGTTGTCAGCACATTCAACTATGTAAAGAACAAAGTATTTCAGAAGAATATTTAATTAATTCAGATCTAGGATGTGTTATTTTTGTGTTCCCTTTATTTTTTTGAGCAGTGTATAATGACCAGGGGCCGGTAAAACCAAACAGGAGCACGGGATGACACACAAGATGGAGGGATCCCCATAGATCACATGTCACTCACCTGTGGAAATGAGGTCTGCTCATCCAAAATGGAGAGGATGCCCCAGGGTCGCGCCAGGAACAGATCCTAGAGATGGGGACGGGAGAGCAATATTCAGCTTAAAGGGGAACTTCAACTTCCGAAGAGAAGGGTATGACTACAGTATTCAAGACCATGGGAGCTGCAGCCAACAACCCCCTATGTCAAAACAAAAAAATCTCCATCAGAAGTGAAGGCGTCTCATCCTGCACCATCACGGTGGGATTATGGGACATGTGATGTGAGAGGCACCACCTGCCATCATGCCTGCAGGAACCCAGGGGTGGGGGGGGGGGGCTTGGACCACTACATTAGTACTAAAGAACTTCTTCTGCACACTCCAGAATCCCTCACATTATCACAGCACCATCCAATATGAGGAGCTGACGGTATATGGACACAGTATCAGGCGCGTACCAGTATGGCCTGGTTATTGGTGAAGATGACCGCGTCCTCCGTGATCCCCTCCTCCCGGTAATGCTGCTGCTCCATCAGGAATATGTGCTGCCAATGACACAAGACATGACGTGACAATATGTTATATGTAGACAGCAAGCAACACATAACATGTTATATGTAGAAAACATATAAACACGATAACCCTAACAGCTGGCCGCCTACATTATTCTGTCCTCCTGCTTCTAGACCGGTCCTCCACCTTCTACATTACTCTGTGCTCCTCCTCCTAGACCTGTCCTCTGCCTTCTACATTACTCTGTGCTCCTCCTTCTAGACCTGTCCTCTGCCTTCTACATTACTCTGTGCTCCTCCTTCTAGTCCTGTCCTCTGCCTTCTACATTACTCTGTGCTCCTCCTCCTTGACCTGTCCTCTGCCTTCTACATTACTCTGTGCTCCTCCTCCTAGACCTGTCCTCTGCCTTCTACATTACTCTGTGCTCCTCCTCCTAGACCGGTCCTCCGCCTTCTACATTACTCTGTGCTCCTCCTCCTAGACCTGTCCTCTGCCTTCTACATTACTCTGTGCTCCTCCTCCTAGACCTGTCCAGTGCCTTCTACATTACTCTGTGCTCCTACTTCTAAGTCCTGTCCTCTGCCTTCTACATTACTCTGTGCTCCTCCTTCTAGACCTGTCCTCCACCTTCTACATTACTCTGTGCTCCTCCTTCTAGACCTGTCCTCTGCCTTCTACATTACTCTGTGCTCCTCCTCCTAGACCTGTCCTCTACCTTCTACATTACTCTGTGCTCCTCCTCCTAGACCTGTCCTCTACCTTCTACATTACTCTGTGCTCCTCCTCCTAGACCTGTCCTCTGCCTTCTACATTACTCTGTGCTCCTCCTCCTCCTCCTAGACCTGTCCTCTGCCTTCTACATTACTCTGTGCTCCTCCTCCTAGACCTGTCCAGTACCTTCTACATTACTCTGTGCTCCTACTTCTAAGTCCTGTCCTCTGCCTTCTACATTACTCTGTGCTCCTCCTTCTAGACCTGACTTGTACCTTCTTCATTACTCTGTGCTCCTCCTTCTAATCCTGTCCTTAGCCTTCTACTTACTCTGCTCCTCCTTCTAGACCTGTCCTCTGCCTCCTACATTACTCTGTGCTCCTCCTTCTAGACCTGACTTGTACCTTCTACATTACTCTTTGCTCCTCCTTCTAGACCTGACTTGTACCTTATACATTACTCTGTGCTCCTTCTTCTAGACCTGTCCTGTACCTTCTACATTACTCTGTGCTCCTCCTTCTAGACCTGTCCTCTGCCTTCTACATTACTCTGTGCTCCTCCTTCTAGTCTTGTCCTCCACCTTC
Source organism: Bufo bufo (assembly GCF_905171765.1). NCBI lineage: Eukaryota > Metazoa > Chordata > Amphibia > Anura > Bufonidae > Bufo > Bufo bufo. Next base: position 2,872,856 of record NC_053390.1, read on the forward strand.
TAGATTACTCTGTGCTCCTCCTAGTCCTGTCCTCCACCTTCTAGAGTACTCTGTGCTCCTTCTTCTTCTAGACCTGTCCTCAGCCTTCTACATTACTCTGTGCTCCTCCTAGTCCTGTCCTCCACCTTCTAGAGTACTCTGTGCTCCTTCTTCTTCTAGACCTGTCCTCCGCCTTCTACATTACTCTGTGCTCTTCCTCCTAGACCTGTCCTGTACCTTCTACAGGGCACAGTTGGGACTCCGATACCTGCAGAGCATTTGCTTTGTGTTCAGATTCTAGAGAAGTGATGGCGAACCTATGGCACGGGTGCCAGAGGCGGCACTCAGAGCCCTCTCTGTGGGCACCCGCACCCCGGAAAAAGTCTATGGTGAAGCAAAATGCCTTAGACTTTTCCTGCCATTCATCAGCGCAGGGCGCACTATGAACAGCGCAGGCAGCGCACTGAATGTAGGCAGGCTATTATAGCTAAATGATAACGTACATGAAAGATATATTATATTGTATTCAGGTTACATTGCCGTATTGGCACTTCGCGATAAATAAGTGGCTATTTGGCTGCAGTTTGGGCACTCGGTCTCACTGTTCTAGAGGATACCCCAGGCTTAACCTTACGCCATATGAACGATTTTTCTCACACTTGGGAAAAATTATAGGTAAAAATAAAATGTGAAAGTGTTTGTACAGTATAAAGACGATTAGAGAGAGTGACTGTTTTCTCGGTACGATCCTTCCAACCGTAACGAGGAGACATTCGAGAAATGTCAGCGAAATACTGAACGATCCCTTTACAGGTCACAGGAGTATCTGCGCTCCCGTTTATACCCAATGTAGGGTTTGTGGTCCAGACGTAAAGGGGCGACAGCACTTACGGAAATTACTTGGATTTTGTCCAGTTTATTTTAAAGCTCAAGATTTTCCCAAACGTTCCCATCAGATTAGAAATGTGGGAGAAGGCATTAGATTAGCAGGTTTTATGAACGTGCAGCGGTTTTATGCTGTGTCCCCAAGTGTAAGTCCTACATATCATGCGTCCATCGGTAGGGCGGTCAGGAGGGGGTCCCATTATTTAGGAGACAGGCTGATGACTTACTGTATACGGAGAAGATTATGGGGAACGGCAGGGACTTCATGGAGCTCCAGTCTGCTCCACCAAATGGCTTCAGAGTCTGTGCAGAGAAGGACCAACGCAGCAGGTCTGGTCAAGGTGTCTGAAGAGGCGCAGTGCTCAGCCTCCGCTCTACCTGGCATGTGGGTGACAGCTACAATCAGTGTAGAGGGCAGTATTATATTCTCAGGGCCAGTTCACATGATCCATTTTGAAAAACACGAGTCTTTTCAGCACGAAAAAAAGTTTTTCATGCAGTTTTTGACGCTTCCTTCTTTAACCGATGGGTTCAATACAAAGCTGAATTTTCAGATCTGCACCAAAAAACACCTGGACTTACATGGAGCTGGTTTTTCTGCTTCTCGTTCATTTGAATGGGAGATCCAGTGCCGATTCTGCCCCAGGACAGCGCGCGCTTCTGCTTTCTTACACGGAAGTGCTGCTTCCCACTGACATTTATGGGAGGCTGTTTTAAGGCATTTTTTGGAGCCGATTTTGGCAGAAACCTCTAAAATTGTTAAAAAAACTCTGAGGTATTATATAATAAAGCGATGGGGCTTTAGGTGTCACAAGAAGAAGGACATTTCCCTCCTGGCCATGATGCAGATATGAGCACATAACATTTGGTCAGGAAGTGGTTTTTGCGGCCATTACATGCTCCCAGGAGCGGAGGCGGTGAGAGGTCTCTGAAGGTGTTCTAACAGCAAGATTTCTCATACCAGGGAGATGTGATCTCAGAAGGAACCTGTGTCAGACCCCGTGTGGTAGGGGCGTCCAACCCTCTAACATAAAAAGTAGAAGACTATAAAAGTCACAAACTGCCCACAGTGACAATCTCATGGAGTGTCCCCAGGTACTTGGCTCTCATATCTGCTCCATCTTCATTCTTGTATGTGCAGAGATGTATTCTAACATTCTTCACATGTGGTCAGACTTGTCAGCTCGCATTGTTGAGGGGGTGCGGGGAAGTGGAGGAAACAGCCCTCAGAAGCACCGGAGAGGTAACGACATCTCCCATTAATGGGCTCGGGCATGTGAGGACAGGTGTCGCCAGAGGCCCTGTATACGACACTAGTTCCATAAATCATCCAAGCGTTGGGTGGTCCTGTAGACATCAGTAATACCACTGCACATAATAAAAGAGCGGGTCTCCCTTCTTACATCTCAGAAGCGGAGGTCTTCAAAGCCTACGAGGGACCACGAGAGTCCGGCTTTTCACACAGAATCCCACCAATCAATCGGGTCCTTCAGAGTTTTCTTAGGAGTCCGTTTTCCTGCTATCATCTTAGTTCATTGGGGTGCGAGAAATGGTAAGAAAGGAAGCTCCACAATATCTCGAAATGTTGCCCAGTTTAGGGCACCCAAAAGCTCAGGGGCATCACAGACACTGGAAAGATGAATATCTTAGCATATGTGATTTTTCACTCCTTCCTAAATTATTTCTGGCTCATCTCGCCTCCTTGCAGAGAGGTTCCTTTAAGGGTTAGGTTAAAGGAACCTTAGGTTTTCTAGAATGTTTCTCATCAGGAGCAGTGAGAATATGAAGATTTATTCTGACAAAATCTGTTCTCATGCCCTGGAGGCGGAGCTTCACTCTGCATTCAGCTGCTTCATAGCTCCTCCCCTCTGCTCTGAGTGACAGCTGTAGTAGCCAACCAGGAGACTCCTACAGCTGACACCTGACTTCTTGCTCAGTGAAATTAGGCAGTCTGCCAAAAAGTTGTCTCAAGGAGGACCTGGATACTGGCTCCTTGGAGCATTGACTGGGTTCATCCACTTCTTTAGTTGAAGCCTTCAATCCCGATTTAACATATTTCTATATATTGCTTTGATTTTGGAGCACTTCATAACATGCAGGGGTCAGCCTTAGGAAAGCACACCCTGTGGTTAAACTGCTCTACCCATAAACAATGAGACACTGGTGTAGGCTGACATTACATCACCCTGGGTCCTACCCACTTGTAGACTCTTATCGGTCTTATCAGTAATTCCTTTTTTCACAAAACCTCCATGACGGCACCTTAGACCAGCCATGCTCAACCTGCGGCCCTCCAGCTGTTGCAAAACTACAACTATCAGCAAGCCATAATAGTTGTAGGCTGTCCAGGCATGCTAGAAGTTGTAACAGCTGGAGGGCCGCAAGTTGGGCTTCACTGCATTAGACCATAAGAAGATCCTTGGCCCACCAGGCAGAAAGACAAGAAACTGAAAAGGACCCTCCTTCACCTTCTCCTCATTGTCAGGAGATACAGATTTTTGAAGTTACGGCAGGGACATATGCGGTGCCATCGTGGAGGTTTTGTGAAAAAGGAATTCAGTAAGACTAATTAGTTTTTTCCCCTTCAGCCTCCATGAAAGCACCAGATCAATGGTCTAGGGCAGGGATCAGCAACCTGCGGCTCTCCAGATGTTGTGAAACTACAATTCCCAAATTGCCTACTTGCTGTTTTCTTCTCAGAACTCCCATAGAAATAAATGGAGCATGCTGGGAATTGTAGTTTCACAACAGCTGGAGAGCCGCAGGTTGCTGATCCCTGGTCTAGGGTGGGACTACCACCTGTAAAACCTTTACCCAAAGGACAGATCATATTGTCGGTCAATTCTACTCTAATCCTTCACGAATATATGAGGGCTGACCCATGTTACAGCCTCAGAATCTGTTCAATGGAGGCGGAGGCTCTCTCCACCCAGGAGGTTGATATCGACCTAGTTGAATGTGCCTTAAGAATCTTAGGCACATCCTTCACCATGGTCTCATAGGCCTCACATATTGCCAAGTTTGCCCATCTAGCCATGGATGAAGCTTTCATGCTTCTCCTATTTCTCTGGAACTGAACAAAAAAGGAATTTGACTCTCTCCAGGATTCTGTGGCTTTTAAATATTGTAGAATATATCTTCTAACATCCAACTTCTGGAAAACCTTTCCAGCTTCAGCCTTTGGTCTTTCACAGAAGGAAGCACAACTTTCTAAAACCTGTGATAATCCAACACTCCCTTAGGGAGGAATGAAAGGTCTCTAAGACAATCCTATCCTCCCCATCAGAGAGGTTTTACTGAAAACGCTGGAATCTCACTAACTCTTCTGGCTGAGGTTATAGACACCCTTTGGATCAATAGAGAAGTAGTTAACCAGTTTCTGCGACAAGCAAACAAATCCATTTGTGGAAGCCCCACCTCTGGATTATTCAAGTATCTCCTTACTTGAGGCGCCATTCCCCTGGATTTAATCTCTTGCAGCTTTGTCCAATTCCACATTTTCTATCCCATGTAGATACATAACTGTGGATAAGGACATTATGTTTTGTTCTGCCCAGTAGTAGTTTGCGCCGGGCATCCTCCTGATTTCTATGTGCCACTACCTTCATGTTGTCTGACCCGATCTGTACCTTAGAATTCTTGATTTTGGGGGGAATGACCTCCTCCCAGACTGCTTTCAACTCCTTGTAATCTGAAGACATTCTCCTGTCTGCCTGGTCCCAGGACCCTTCAGGTGTCATCTGCTGTAGGTGAGCCCACCATCTGCAAAGATTGGCGTCGTTGTGATTTACCCAAAGAATCCCTCATTCTAAATTCCTCATCGACTCCCACCATCGTAGAGTCATTTACCTTTTGTGGAATCGCCAATGTTCTCTCTAGCGGATCCATTCTCTTGGTCCACTGCCGCCTCTGTAGGGCGAGAGAATGAAATTGTGCCCACCTGACTGCTGGTAGGCAGGCTGTGAAGGATGCCAGTCCTGCCACTGCTTGACGTATTGGGCAAGTCTTCTGCTTTCTGAAATTTTCATCTGTACATTTCTTATGGCGCTCACGAGTCGCAGTGCTCCATACCTCTCCATACTCTCCCAGCAGCACCGATGCCAGGCTCTGCTCTCTCCTCCGTACACCTTAACCCATGCACCAGATTCTGGTCAATCAGTATGTCACCAGGTCCCACCCGTGCATGCCGGACCGCTTACTAAGGACCCCCCTCATGACGTCGCCGGTAGACACTGGAGGGACTCTGAGTTTCTGCGGTTCTTACCCGCTGACCCCCCATACTGGAGCACCAAATATAAAAAGGGTCTGGAGCATTGCAGCAGGCATCAGTATGGGAACAAGCAGATTTTGTCAAAGGTAGGCCCTCCTGTCCGAACCTGCGTCCATGTTGTTGCTTCTCTCCACATGGAAGGGACAGGAAGACACTGAAAAGATGGAAGCGGGCACTTTTAAGCTTCCTGTCCCTGCCTGATGGAAGGAGGATTATCTTGTGGTAACAGCAATCATCCATCTCTATGGGACAGCCAGACATAGTGGAGTGTGGTCCTTAACCATGTCTGGAAGGTCCCACAGAGAAGAATGGATGCATTATACGGGGCCTTGCAGGGTACAGGGCTCCAATTCTCAGGGTCAGAAGGGGACCCCGCAGAGAGACACCCACCCATCCTCTAGTTGCCCCTTCTCCTGTATAAAGGTGATTGAAATAACCAGAATACCACTATAAACTGTATAATACATGAGGCAGTTGATGAACGTATTGTGGCAGAAATACAGATCTGATAGCAATCCTGAAAAAATAAGGCAGATCTCCGTTAGAGAAAAATTGAGTTTTGCTGAAATTTCAATTTAGCAGGCAGAGTTCAACTTCTTCAATTTGAAGCACATAGCTAGTTCCTTATTGTCCTGAGAAGCACTCTTACACAAGACTGCCTTCTACATTACCCAATGTTCCTCCTTCTAGTCCTGTCCTCTGCCTTCTACATTACCCAATGCTCCTCCTTCTAGTCCTGTCCTCTGCCTTCTACATTACCCAATGCTCCTCCTTCTAGAGCTGTCCTCTGCCTTCTACATTATTCTGTGCTCATCCTTCTAGAGCGGTCCTCTGCCTTCTACATTACTCTGTGCTCATCCTTCTAGAGCTGTCCTCTGCCTTCTACATTATTCTGTGCTCATCCTTCTAGAGCTGTCCTCTGCCTTCTACATTACTCTGTGCTCATCCTTCTAGAGCTGTCCTCTGCCTTCTACATTATTCTGTGCTCATCCTTCTAGAGCGGTCCTCTGCCTTCTACATTACTCTGTGCTCATCCTTCTAGAGCTGTCCTCTGCCTTCTACATTACTCTGTGCTCCTCCTTCTAGAGCTGTCCTCTGCCTTCTACATTACTATGTGCTCCTCCTTCTAGTCCTGTCCTCTGCCTTCTACATTACTCTGTGCTCCGCCTTCTAGACCTGTCCTCTGCCTTCTACATTATTCTGTGCTCATCCTTCTAGACCTGTCCTCTGCCTTCTACATTACCCAATGCTCCTCCTTCTAGTCCTGTCCTCTGCCTTCTACATTACCCAATGCTCCTCCTTCTAGTCCTGTCCTCTGCCTTCTACATTACCCAATGTTCCTCCTTCTAGTCCTGTCCTCTGCCTTCTACATTACCCAATGCTCCTCCTTCTAGTCCTGTCCTCTGCCTTCTACATTACCCAATGCTCCTCCTTCTAGTCCTGTCCTCTGCCTTCTACATTACCCAATGCTCCTCCTTCTAGAGCTGTCCTCTGCCTTCTACATTATTCTGTGCTCATCCTTCTAGAGCGGTCCTCTGCCTTCTACATTACTCTGTGCTCATCCTTCTAGAGCTGTCCTCTGCCTTCTACATTATTCTGTGCTCATCCTTCTAGAGCGGTCCTCTGCCTTCTACATTACTCTGTGCTCATCCTTCTAGAGCTGTCCTCTGCCTTCTACATTATTCTGTGCTCATCCTTCTAGAGCGGTCCTCTGCCTTCTACATTACTCTGTGCTCATCCTTCTAGAGCTGTCCTCTGCCTTCTACATTACTCTGTGCTCCTCCTTCTAGAGCTGTCCTCTGCCTTCTACATTACTATGTGCTCCTCCTTCTAGTCCTGTCCTCTGCCTTCTACATTACTCTGTGCTCCGCCTTCTAGACCTGTCCTCTGCCTTCTACATTATTCTGTGCTCATCCTTCTAGACCTGTCCTCTGCCTTCTACATTACCCAATGCTCCTCCTTCTAGTCCTGTCCTCTACCTTCTACATTACTATGTGCTCCTCCTTCTAGTCCTGTCCTCTGCCTTCTACATTACTCTGTGCTCCGCCTTCTAGACCTGTCCTCTGCCTTCTACATTATTCTGTGCTCATCCTTCTAGACCTGTCCTCTGCCTTCTACATTACCCAATGCTCATCCTTCTAGAGCGGTCCTCTGCCTTCTACATTACTCTGTGCTCATCCTTCTAGTCCTGTCCTCTGCCTTCTACATTACTCTGTGCTCCTCCTACTAGAGCTGTCCTCTGCCTTCTACATTACTCTGTGCTCATCCTTCTAGACCTGTCCTCTGCCTTCTACATTACTCTGTGCTCCTCCTTCTAGACCTGTCCTCTGCCTTCTACATTACTCTGTGCTCCTCCTTCTAGACCTGTCCTCTGCCTTCTCATTACTCTGTGCTCATCCTTCTAGACCTGTCCTCTGCCTTCTACATTACTCTGTGCTCCTCCTTCTAGACCTGTCCTCTGCCTTCTACATTACCCAATGCTCCTCCTTCTAGAGCTGTCCTCTGCCTTCTACATTACCCAATGCTCCTCCTTCTAGAGCTGTCCTCTGCCTTCTACATTACTCTGTGCTCATCCTTCTAGACCTCTCCTCTGCCTTCTACATTACTCTGTGCTCATCCTTCTAGACCTGTCCTCTGCCTTCTACATTATTCTGTGCTCATCCTTCTAGACCTATCCTCTGCCTTCTACATTACTCTGTGCTCATCCTTCTAGAGCGGTCCTCTGCCTTCTACATTACTCTGTGCTCATCCTTCTAGTCCTGTCCTCTGCCTTCTACATTACTCTGTGCTCCTCCTACTAGAGCGGTCCTCTGCCTTCTACATTACTCTGTGCTCATCCTTCTAGACCTGTCCTCTGCCTTCTACATTACCCAATGCTCCTCCTTCTAGAGCGGTCCTCTGCCTTCTACATTACTCTGTGCTCATCCTTCTAGACCTCTCCTCTGCCTTCTACATTACTCTGTGCTCCTCCTTCTAGACCTGTCCTCTGCCTTCTCATTACTCTGTGCTCATCCTTCTAGACCTGTCCTCTGCCTTCTACATTACCCAATGCTCCTCCTTCTAGAGCTGTCCTCTGCCTTCTACATTACCCAATGCTCCTCCTTCTAGAGCTGTCCTCTGCCTTCTACATTACTCTGTGCTCATCCTTCTAGACCTCTCCTCTGCCTTCTACATTACTCTGTGCTCCTCCTTCGAGACCTGTCCTCTGCCTTCTCATTACTCTGTGCTCATCCTTCTAGACCTGTCCTCTGCCTTCTACATTACCCAATGCTCCTCCTTCTAGAGCTGTCCTCTGCCTTCTACATTACTCTGTGCTCATCCTTCTAGACCTGTCCTCTGCCTTCTACATTACTCTGTGCTCCTCCTACTAGAGCTGTCCTCTGCCTTCTACATTACTCTGTGCTCATCCTTCTAGACCTGTCCTCTGCCTTCTACATTACCCAAAGCTCCTCCTTCTAGAGCTGTCCTCTGCCTTCTACATTACTCTGTGCTCATCCTTCTAGACCTCTCCTCTGCCTTCTACATTACTCTGTGCTCCTCCTTCTAGACCTGTCCTCTGCCGTCTACTTTATTCTGTGCTCATCCTTCTAGAGCTGTCCTCTGCCTTCTACATTACTCTGTGCTCCTCCTTCTAGTCCTGTCTTCTGCCTTCTACATTACTCTGTGCTCCTCCTTCTAGAGCGGTCCTCTGCCTTCTACATTATTCTGTGCTCATCCTTCTAGAGCGGTCCTCTGCCTTCTACATTATTCTGTGCTCATCCTTCTAGAGCTGTCCTCTGCCTTCTACATTACTCTGTGCTCCTCCTTCTAGACCTGTCCTCTGCCTTCTACATTATTCTGTGCTCATCCTTCTAGAGCGGTCCTCTGCCTTCTACATTATTCTGTGCTCATCCTTCTAGAGCTGTCCTCTGCCTTCTACTTTATTCTGTGCTCATCCTTCTAGAGCTGTCCTCTGCCTTCTACATTACTCTGTGCTCCTCCTTCTAGAGCTGTCCTCTCCCTTCTACTTTATTCTGTGCTCATCCTTCTAGAGCTGTCCTCTGCCTTCTACATTACCCAATGCTCTTCCTTCTAGTCCTGTCCTCTGCCTTCTACATTACCCTGTGCTCCTCCTTCTAGAGCTGTCATCTGCCTTCTACTTTATTCTGTGCTCATCCTTCTAGAGCTGTCCTCTGCTTTCTACATTACTCTGTGCTCCTCCTAGAGCGGTCCTCTGCCTTCTACATTATTCTGTGCTCATCCTTCTAGACCTGTCCTCTTCCTTCTACATTACCGTCTTCCTCCACCTTCTAGACCTGTCTTCTACATTACTGTCCTCCACCTTCTAGACACATCCACTGCCTTATACATTACTATGTGCTCCTCCTAGACCTGTCATCTGACTTCTACATTACTCTGTTCTCCTCCTCCTAGACTTTTCCTCAGTCTTCTACATTACTCTGTACTCCTCCTACTTCTAGACCTGTCTTCCTCCTCCTAAACCTGTCCTCTGCCTTCTAGACTTGTCCTACCCCATCTACATTACCCTGTGCTCCTCCTTCTACTAGACCTGTCATCTGCCTTCTACATTACTCTGTCCTCCTCCTTCTAGACTTGTCCTCTCCCTTCTATATTACTCTGGGCTTCCCCTACTAGACCTGTCCTCTGCCTTCTAAATTACCCCGTGCTCCTTCTACTAGACCTGTCCTCTGCATTCTACATTACTCTGTCTTCCTCCTTCTAGACTTGTCCTTTCCCTTCTACATTACTCTGTGCTCCTCCTCCTAGACTTGTCCTCTGCCTTCTACATTACTCTGTCTTCCTCGTTCTAGACTTGTCCTCTGTCTTCTTTGTTAACATAATACATGATCAGAAGTTATATGTGGGGAACTTGTAACACATGATCACATGTTGGTTGGACAGTTCATGTAACATACCACTATGAGTGGACATGTGACTGAGGAGGACATATTGTGTGAAGTGCCACTTACGTGGTTGAAGAAGTTCTGCAGCTGCTCATTTGCCAGGTTTATACATAACTGCTCAAAACGATTTATAGCAAAGTTCTCAAAGCCAAAGATATCGAGAATCCCTGAGTGATGGAAGAAGATGATGACCATAAGTACGGAGGACAACGCCCATCATCATCATCAGCAGTGGGCACAGACTCACCGATCTCCAGCATCTGTGACCCTGCGACCGCGTCTCCAGCAAGAAGATCGTTCACCTTCTTAACGATCCAACCAAAAAGACGAGAGTAAACCACCCGAGCGATGGAGTCCCTGGCATCTACACACAGAGAAGACGTGGATGGCCGTCAGCAGTGGTCACACTGTACACATATGTTACATTACACCATCTCCACTGTACACACCCAACATACTACATGTCTAAGAGAACATGTTAGCCTGTCAGTCAGTGATCACGAATGTCACAGGCTACACACGGAACACATGGGAGCCACAAATTCCTCCCCCAACTCCAGCACCTAACAGCACACAGATCCCCAGGAGTCATTCTCCTACATGCGACCACCATGATGAGGGTCAGGACACACTCACTCCCTGTATGGTCACATAGTCATAGAATGTGCCACTCTCTGCTTCGACTGTATCACCCCAGACCCCCAGATAAGGCAGCAGCACCAGTCATGTGAGCAGTTGGCCGCCCACCTCACCTTCCGCCTGCTGCTTGCTGTGCAGTCTCCGGATAGCTTCACCGCGGGTCAGGGATGTCGTACAAATCAGGCAGCTCAACAGGTCGTCCAGCTGCACCCCAAACTGACCCTGCAAAACCCCCCCAAAACTCAGCATGAGAAGAGAGCGAAACCTAAAAGGCGTCTAACAGGAGAGAACGAGGGAATACAGAGGGCATCTAACAGGAGGGAACGAGGAAATACAGAGGGCGTCCAACAGGAGGGAACGAGGAAATACAGAGGGCATCCAACAGGAGGGAACGAGGAAATACAAAGAGCGTCCAACAGGAGGGAACGAGGGAATACAGAGGGCGTCCAACAGGAGGGAACGAGGGAATACAGAGGGCGTCCAACAGGAGGGAACGAGGGAATACAGAGGGCGTCCAACAGGAGGGAACGAGGGAATACAGAGGGCGTCCAACAGGAGGGAACGAGGGAATACAGAGGGAGTCCAACAGGAGGGAACGAGGGAATACAGAGGGCGTCCAACAGGAGGTAAAGAGGGAATACAGAGGGCGTCCAACAGGCGGGAACGAGGGAATACAGAGGGCGTCCAACAGGAGGGAACGAGGGAATACAGAGGGCGTCCAACAGGAGGGAACGAGGGAATACAGAGGGCGTCCAACAGGAGGGAACGAGGGAATACAGAGGGCGTCCAACAGGAGGGAACGAGGGAATACAGAGGGCGTCCAACAGGAGGGAACGAGGGAATACAGAGGGCGTCCAACAGGAGGGAACGAGGGAATACAGAGGGCGTCCAACAGGAGGGAACGAGGGAATACAGAGGGCGTCCAAAAGGAGGGAACGAGGGAATACAGAGGGCGTCCAACAGGAGGGAACGAGGGAATACAGAGGGCGTCCAACAGGAGGGAACGAGGAAATACAGAGGGCGTCCAAAAGGAGGGAACGAGGGAATACAGAGGGAGTCCAAAAGGAGGGAACGAGGGAATACAGAGGGAGTCCAACAGGAGGGAACGAGGGAATACAGAGGGCGTCCAACAGGAGGGAACGAGGGAATACAGAGGGCGTCCAACAGGAGGAAACGAGGGAATACAGAGGGCGTCCAACAGGAGGGAACGAGGGAATACAGAGGGCGTCCAACAGGAGGGAACGAGGGAATACAGAGGGAGTCCAACAGGAGGGAACGAGGGAATACAGAGGGCGTCCAACAGGAGGTAAAGAGGGAATACAGAGGGCGTCCAACAGGAGGGAACAAGGGAATACAGAAGGCGTCAAACAGGAGGGAACGAGGGAATACAGAGGGCGTCCAACAGGAGGGAACGAGGGAATACAGAGGGCGTCCAACAGGAGGGAATGAGGGAATACAGAGGGCGTCCAACAGGAGGAAACGAGGGAATACAGAGGGCGTCCAACAGGAGGGAACGAGGGAATACAGAGGGCGTCCAACAGGAGGGAACGAGGGAATACAGAGGGAGTCCAACAGGAGGGAACGAGGGAATACAGAGGGCGTCCAACAGGAGGTAAAGAGGGAATACAGAGGGCGTCCAACAGGAGGGAACAAGGGAATACAGAGGGCGTCCAACAGGAGGGAACGAGGGAATACAGAGGGCGTCCAACAGGAGGGAACGAGGGAATACAGAAGGCGTCAAACAGGAGGGAACGAGGGAATACAGAAGGCGTCAAACAGGAGGGAACGAGGGAATACAGAAGGCGTCAAACAGGAGGGAACGATGGAATACAGAGGGCGTCCAACAGGAGGGAACGAGGGAATACAGAGGGCGTCCAACAGGAGGGAACGAGGGAATACAGAGGGCGTCCAACAGGAGGGAACGAGGGAATGAGGGAATACAGAGGGCGTCCAACAGGAGGGAACGAGGGAATACAGAGGGCGTCCAACAGGAGGGAACGAGGGAATACAGAGGGCGTCCAACAGGAGGGAACGAGGGAATACAGAGGGCGTCCGGCGAGGGGGAGCAAGGGAATACACAGGGGCGTCCGGTGGGGGTAACGAGGGAATACAGAGGGCATCCAACAGGAGGGAGTGAGGAAACACACAGGGGGTCCGGCAGGGAGAGTGAGGGAATACAGAGGACGTCCAACAGGAAGGAACGAGGGGATACCGAGGGTGTCCGGCGGGGGAGTGAGGGAATACAGAGGGTGTCGGGCATGGGGGAGTAAGGGAATACAGAGGGTGTCTGGCACGGGGGAGTGAGGGAATACAGAGGGTGTCTGGCACGGGGGAGTGAGGGAATACAGAGGGTGTCCGGCGGGGGAGTGAGGGAATACAGAGCGTGTCTGGCACGGGGGAGTGAGGGAATACAGAGGGTGTCTGGCACGGGGGAGTGAGGGAATACAGAGGGTGTCCGGCGGGAAAAACGAGGGAATACACAGGGGGTCCGGCAGGGGGAGTGAGGGAATACAAAGGGCGTCTGGCGGGGAGAACAAGGGAAAACAGAGGGCATCCAGCAGGGGGTGGAACGAGAGGATGCACAGAAAGTCCGGCGGGGGGAGGAACGAGAGGATGCAGGGCACATCCGGGGGTAAACAGGGAATGCACCGGGGGTCCTGTGGAGGTAAGGAGGTGATGCAGGGGGCACTCATGTCCAGTTCAGCCCCCAAAGCTGTGTGCCTCCACTGATGGGGGGGGAGTCAAGGTGTAGTGGGGGACGCATGCGATGCCCCCTCACAGCCCACCAACCGCTTCTCACCGCTGCAGCCTTCAGCCAGCCCATGGAGGTGCCATCCACCGTCACACCTCCCGCCTCCTCCGGCTCAAAGACGATGTTCCCCAGAGAAAGGACCCCGGAGAGGACGATCTTCAGATCCAGCTCCTCCTGCCAGAGAATTGGAAGTCACATGACCAGGGACATCATCCAGCGAGGGGTCTCCTCACTGTCTCTGACCCTAAGATAACACTTTCTGGCACTATTCACACCAGTCTGTAGGGGGCGTTACACTAGTGGGTGGGGGGTGACCTCTGGACCCGGCTGCTCCAAGCACTGACCTGATTCTGGAATCCAACCATGCGCAGGGCGTTACACAGCGTCTGGTAGCCTTCACTCCAGCGCAGGCGCTCCGTGTCCTCCCAACTCCGGCCGATGTACCTGCGGGTTACAGAGGATGGGACACAGGGACGCACCGCAGTCACATGACACGAAACACCACCAGTGACTACAATAATCAGAGGCAGGGGAAATACCCGACCACTATAAGCAGTAATTACAGGATCAATAACAGCAGAAGAGGCCTCAGCTGTGTGTGGAGGAGAGAGGTCCCCATCACCAGTATTGGGAGGGCTTCTCTCCAGTAACAGCAGGTACATTGTGAAATACCCGACCACTAGAGGCAGTAATGACAGGATCAATAACAGCAGAGGAGGCCTCAGCTGTGTGTGGAGGAGAGAGGTCCTCATCACCAGTACAGGGAGGGCTTCTCTCCAGTAACAGCAGGTACATTGTGAAATACCCGACTACTATAAGCAGCAATGACAGGATCAATAACAGCAGAAGAGGCCTCAGCTGTGTGTGGAGGAGAGAGGTCCTTATCACCAGTACAGGGAGGGCTTCTCTCCAGTAACAGCAGGTACATTGTGAAATACCCGGCCACTAGAGGCAGTAATGACAGGATCAATAGCAGGAGAGGCCTCAGCTGTGTGTGGAGGAGAGTGGTCCTCATCACCAGTACAGGGAGGGCTTCTCTCCAGTAACAGCAGGTACATTGTGAAATACCCGACTACTATAAGCAGTAATGACAGGATCAATAACAGCAGAAGAGGCCTCAGCTGTGTGTGGAGGAGAGGGGTCCTCATCACCAGTACAGGGAGGGCTTCTCTCCAGTAACAGCAGGTACATTGTGAAATACCCGACTACTATAAGCAGTAATGACAGGATCAATAACAGCAGAGGAGGCCTCAGCTGTGTGTGGAGGAGAGAGGTCCCCATCACCTGTATTGGGAGGGCTTCTCTCCAGTAACAGCAGGTACATTGTGAAATACCCGACTACTATAAGCAGTAATGACAGGATCAATAACAGCAGAAGAGGCCTCAGCTGTGTGTGGAGGAGAGAGGTCCCCATCACCTGTATTGGGAGGGCTTCTCTCCAGTAACAGCAGGTACATTGTGAAATACCCGACTATAAGCAGTAATGACAGGATCAATAACAGCAGAAGAGGCCTCAGCTGTGTGTGGAGGAGAGGGGTCCTCATCACCAGTACAGGGAGGGCTTCTCTCCAGTAACAGCAGGTACATTGTGAAATACCCGACTACTATAAGCAGTAATGACAGGATCAATAACAGCAGAAGAGGCCTCAGCTGTGTGTGGAGGAGAGGGGTCCTCATCACCAGTACAGGGAGGGCTTCTCTCCAGTAACAGCAGGTACATTGTGAAATACCAGACTACTATAAGCAGTAATGACAGGATCAATAACAGCAGAAGAGGCCTCAGCTGTGTGTGGAGGAGAGGGGTCCTCATCACCAGTACAGGGAGGGCTTCTCTCCAGTAACAGCAGGTACATTGTGAAATACCCGACTACTATAAGCAGTAATGACAGGATCAATAACAGCAGAAGAGGCCTCAGCTGTGTGTGGAGGAGAGAGGTCCCCATCACCAGTACAGGGAGGGCTTCTCTCCAGTAACAGCAGGTACATTGTGAAATACCCGGCCACTATAAGCAGTAATGACAGGATCAATAACAGCAGAAGAGGCCTCAGCTGTGTGTGGAGGAGAGGGGTCCT
Organism: Bufo bufo; assembly: GCF_905171765.1. Lineage (NCBI taxonomy): Eukaryota > Metazoa > Chordata > Amphibia > Anura > Bufonidae > Bufo > Bufo bufo. Next base: position 2,888,358 of record NC_053390.1, read on the forward strand.
CATCACCAGTACAGGGAGGGCTTCTCTCCAGTAACATCAGGTACATTGTGAAATACCCGACTACTATAAGCAGTAATGACAGGATCAATAACAGCACAGGAGGCCTCAGCTGTGTGTGGAGGAGAGGGGTCCCCATCACCAGTACGGGGAGGGCTTCTCTCCAGTAACAGCAGGTACATTGTGAAATACCCGACTACTATAAGCAGTAATGACAGGATCAATAACAGCAGAAGAGGCCTCAGCTGTGTGTGGAGGAGAGAGGTCCCCATCACCTGTATTGGGAGGGCTTCTCTCCAGTAACAGCAGGTACATTGTGAAATACCCGACTACTATAAGCAGTAATGACAGGATCAATAACAGCAGAAGAGGCCTCAGCTGTGTGTGGAGGAGAGGGGTCCTCATCACCAGTACAGGGAGGGCTTCTCTCCAGTAACAGCAGGTACATTGTGAAATACCCGACTACTATAAGCAGTAATGACAGGATCAATAACAGCAGAAGAGGCCTCAGCTGTGTGTGGAGGAGAGAGGTCCTCATCACCAGTACAGGGAGGGCTTCTCTCCAGTAACAGCAGGTACATTGTGAAATACCCGACTACTATAAGCAGTAATGACAGGATCAATAACAGCAGAGGAGGCCTCAGCTGTGTGTGGAGGAGAGAGGTCCCCATCACCTGTATTGGGAGGGCTTCTCTCCAGTAACAGCAGGTACATTGTGAAATACCCGACTACTATAAGCAGTAATGACAGGATCAATAACAGCAGAAGAGGCCTCAGCTGTGTGTGGAGGAGAGGGGTCCTCATCACCAGTACAGGGAGGGCTTCTCTCCAGTAACAGCAGGTACATTGTGAAATACCCGACTACTATAAGCAGTAATGACAGGATCAATAACAGCAGAAGAGGCCTCAGCTGTGTGTGGAGGAGAGAGGTCCTCATCACCAGTACAGGGAGGGCTTCTCTCCAGTAACAGCAGGTACATTGTGAAATACCCGACTACTATAAGCAGTAATGACAGGATCAATAACAGCAGAGGAGGCCTCAGCTGTGTGTGGAGGAGAGGGGTCCTCATCACCAGTACAGGGAGGGCTTCTCTCCAGTAACAGCAGGTACATTGTGAAATACCAGACTACTATAAGCAGTAATGACAGGATCAATAACAGCAGAAGAGGCCTCAGCTGTGTGTGGAGGAGAGAGGTCCCCATCACCAGTACAGGGAGGGCTTCTCTCCAGTAACAGCAGGTACATTGTGAAATACCCGACTACTATAAGCAGTAATGACAGGATCAATAACAGCAGAAGAGGCCTCAGCTGTGTGTGGAGGAGAGAGGTCCCCATCACCTGTATTGGGAGGGCTTCTCTCCAGTAACAGCAGGTACATTGTGAAATACCCGGCCACTAGAGGCAGTAATGACAGGATCAATAACAGCAGAAGAGGCCTCAGCTGTGTGTGGAGGAGAGGGGTCCTCATCACCAGTACAGGGAGGGCTTCTCTCCAGTAACAGCAGGTACATTGTGAAATACCCGACTACTATAAGCAGTAATGACAGGATCAATAACAGCAGAAGAGGCCTCAGCTGTGTGTGGAGGAGAGAGGTCCCCATCACCTGTATTGGGAGGGCTTCTCTCCAGTAACAGCAGGTACATTGTGAAATACCCGGCCACTAGAGGCAGTAATGACAGGATCAATAACAGCAGAGGAGGTCTCAGCTGTGTGTGGAGGAGAGAGGTCCCCATCACCTGTACAGGGAGGGCTTCTCTCCAGTAACAGCAGGTACATTGTGAAATACCCGGCCACTAGAGGCAGTAATGACAGGATCAATAACTCTAAATCACCCAGAATCCAGCAGCCCACAATGCCCCCGCTCTTAACCCATACACGCACCATCTGCTGAGGGTCCCATGAACAAGGGCCCTTCAGAGAGAAGGACAAGCATTCCAGATCATGACTTGCTCTATGGGTCACAGGTCTTCTTCAGCAGACAGGGTGTGGCCCTCATCCCCACATACCGCTGACGTGTGGCTCCTACCTGTACATGGAGGGCTGCAGGAGACCATACACTTCCTTCTCCTCCTCAGGACACCCAAACAGCAAGTAGTAGAAGACATGGAAGTTCCTCTCGCCCGGGTCCTGGTGAGACACCCGCGACTTCTCCAGAAGATACTCGTTAATCTTCGCTCCTCTCACTACAACAGAGCAAGAGGTGGAGTCAAGATAAAGAGCGCAAATCACGAACCCACCCCCCGCCCCCCCCCAATACTGATGAAAGATACTGCATGTACGGTGGTGAAACCAAGGAGACAGAAAGCTGCATTACATTCATCAGAAGTTACACCAAGAGCTGCACTCAGAATACTGCTGTCACGGATGATGTTGCAGATAGCTGGAAGTTATGGATAAACATCCGACTGGCTTGATCCCAAACTAAGGAGCATAAAGGTGACCCCTATAAAACCCTAAGAGCTCACCCTGACTGCTAAGCACATACAAGGGTCTCAGAGGTAGACGATTGCATGCCCTCGTACCTAGACTGTGTGACACCTGAAAACCCTATAATAGTGAGGGGACACGACCACCGGCTCCCTGCACTTAATACGGAGGGAGTCAGGGTCATCTAGAATCAAGCCAGCAAGGAAACACAATACATGAAAGGACTTATCTGAACAAGCAGCAACAGAAGTCTCCAGCAGTGAACACTTCAATCCAGGAAGTAGTATAAACCGCAAAGTGAGGCAGTATGGGAGGGAATATAGAGGAAGACGATTAGTCTAAATAAGTTACACCTGGGAGAAGGAAAGGAGATGACAAAGTGAATATAAAACAAAGAACATCATGCTAGAGGTAGAGAAGAACGTCTGTCAGACCTTCTCACAGAAGTGGCGGTGACACCTGCAGCTCTGGAGTATAGTACACAGTGACTGCACCAGCAGAATAGTGAGTGCAGCTCTGGGGTATAATACAGGATGTAACTCAGGATCAGTACAGGATAAGTAATGTATGTACACAGTGACTGCACCAGCAGAATAGTGAGTGCAGCTCTGGAGTATAATACAGGATGTAACTCAGGATCAGTACAGGATAAGTAATGTATGTACACAGTGACTGCACCAGCAGAATAGTAAGTGCAGCTCTGGGGTATAATACAGGATGTAACTCAGGATCAGTACAGGATAAGTAATGTATGTACACAGTGACTGCACCAGCAGAATAGTGAGTGCAGCTCTGGAGTATAATACAGGATGTAACTCAGGATCAGTACAGGATAAGTAATGTATGTACACAGTGACTGCACCAGCAGAATAGTGAGCGCAGCCCTGGAGTATAAAACAGGATGTAACTCAGGATCAGTACAGGATAAGTAATGTATGTACACAGTGACTGCACCAGCAGAATAGTGAGCGCAGCTCTGGAGTATAATACAGGATGTAACTCAGGATCAGTACAGGATAAGTAATGTCTGTACACAGTGACTGCACCAGCAGAATAGTGAGTGCAGCTCTGGAGTATAATACAGGATGTAACTCAGGATCAGTACAGGATAAGTAATGTATGTACACAGTGACTGCACCAGCAGAATAGTGAGTGCAGCTCTGGAGTATAATACAGGATGTAACTCAGGATCAGTACAGGATAAGTAATGTATGTACACAGTGACTGCATCAGCAGAATAGTGAGTGCAGCTCTGGAGTATAATACAGGATGTAACTCAGGATCAGTACAGGATAAGTAATGTATGTACACAGTGACTGCACCAGCAGAATAGTGAGTGCAGCTCTGGAGTATAATACAGGATGCAACTCAGGATCAGTACAGGATAAGTAATGTATGTACACAGTGACTGCACCAGCAGAATAGTGAGTGCAGCTCTGGAGTATAATACAGGATGTAACTCAGGATCAGTACAGGATAAGTAATGTATGTACACAGTGACTGCACCAGCAGAATAGTGAGTGCAGCTCTGGAGTATAATACAGGATGTAACTCAGGATCAGTACAGGATAAGTAATGTATGTACACAGTGACTGCACCAGCAGAATAGTGAGTGCAGCTCTGGAGTATAATACAGGATGTAACTCAGGATCAGTACAGGATAAGTAATGTATGTACACAGTGACTGCACCAGCAGAATAGTGAGTGCAGCTGTGGAGTATAATACAGGATGTAACTGAGGATCAGTACAGGATAAGTAATGTATGTGCACAGTGACTGCACCAGCAGAATAGTGAGTGCAGCTCTGGAGTATAATACAGGATGTAACTCAGGATCAGTACAGGATAAGTAATGTATGTACACAGTGACTGCACCAGCAGAATAGTGAGTGCAGCTCTGGAGTATAATACAGGATGTAACTGAGGATCAGTACAGGATAAGTAATGTATGTACACAGTGACTGTACCAGCAGAATAGTGAGTGCAGCTCTGGAGTATAATACAGGATGTAACTCAGGATCAGTACAGGATAAGTAATGTATGTACACAGTGACTGCACCAGCAGAATAGTGAGTGCAGCTCTGGAGTATAATACAGGATGTAACTCAGGATCAGTACAGGATAAGTAATGTATGTACACAGTGACTGCACCGGCAGAATAGTGAGTGCAGCTCTGGAGTATAATACAGGATGTAACTCAGGATCAGTACAGGATAAGTAATGTATGTACACAGTGACTGCACCAGCAGAATAGTGAGTGCAGCTCTGGAGTATAATACAGGATGTAACTCAGGATCAGTACAGGATAAGTAATGTATGTACACAGTGACTGCACCAGCAGAATAGTGAGTGCAGCTGTGGAGTATAATACAGGATGTAACTGAGGATCAGTACAGGATAAGTAATGTATGTGCACAGTGACTGCACCAGCAGAATAGTGAGTGCAGCTCTGGAGTATAATACAGGATGTAACTCAGGATCAGTACAGGATAAGTAATGTATGTACACAGTGACTGCACCAGCAGAATAGTGAGTGCAGCTCTGGAGTATAATACAGGATGTAACTGAGGATCAGTACAGGATAAGTAATGTATGTACACAGTGACTGCACCAGCAGAATAGTGAGTGCAGCTCTGGAGTATAATACAGGATGTAACTCAGGATCAGTACAGGATAAGTAATGTATGTACACAGTGACTCCACCAGCAGAATAGTGAGTGCAGCTCTGGAGTATAATACAGGATGTAACTCAGGATCAGTACAGGATAAGTAATGTATGTACACAGTGACTGCACCAGCAGAATAGTGAGTGCAGCTCTGGAGTATAATACAGGATGTAACTGAGGATCAGTACAGGATAAGTAATGTATGTACACAGTGACTGTACCAGCAGAATAGTGAGTGCAGCTCTGGAGTATAATACAGGATGTAACTCAGGATCAGTACAGGATAAGTAATGTATGTACACAGTGACTGCACCAGCAGAATAGTGAGTGCAGCTCTGGAGTATATTACAGGATGTAACTCAGGATCAGTACAGGATAAGTAATGTATGTACACAGTGACTGCACCAGCAGAATAGTGAGTGCAGCTCTGGAGTATAATACAGGATGTAACTCAGGATCAGTACAGGATAAGTAATGTATGTACACAGTGACTGCACCAGCAGAATAGTGAGTGCAGCTCTGGAGTATAATACAGGATGTAACTCAGGATCAGTACAGGATAAGTAATGTATGTGCACAGTGACTGCACCAGCAGAATAGTGAGTGCAGCTCTGGAGTATAATACAGGATGTAACTTAGGATCAGTACAGGATAAGTAATGTATGTACACAGTGACTGCACCAGCAGAATAGTGAGTGCAGCTCTGGAGTATAATACAGGATGTAACTCAGGATCAGTACAGGATAAGTAATGTATGTACACAGTGACTGCACCAGCAGAATAGTGAGTGCAGCTCTGGGGGCCCTGTAGGTGGGATAGCTGTATGCAGGGTCAGGGTACTTTATAAAAAAATAAAAATAATCTTTAAGCTTAATGGACACTCACTGGCTCCGTCTGTGAAGCGCAGCTGGATGTACTTTCCAAAGCGACTGCTGTTCTGGTTCATCACGGTCTCAGCGTTTCCAAACGCCTCCAGTAATGGATTTACCTGTGGAGGTAAAGGGCGGCTCAGTGGGGGGGAAAGGAGGGGGGCGGCCTCGGTCCCCTCCCCCACCAAAGATGGAGGTGACACCGGGAAGGGGGGGGGGGGGCAGTGTCGGCGGAAGGTCTGCTCCTGTCAGCTTGGGTCATATGACATCTTCTTCACCGTTGCCTGACACATTGTACCAAAGCATCAAGACATATCAGTGCAGGTAACATGGATGGGTGTAGGCCTCCGCCGTCCTGATGCTTTGTTACAATGTACCAGCGCAGGCACAGTAGGAGAGACGTTCTCCCTTCACCAGATGCGGCTGCTGATGAGAAGGCGGCACGCGCTGCGTCCTCCGATAGCTGCATTTATGAGGCTGCGAAACAGCTCAGCATCGAAAAACAGCCCATCTCCGGACCGGACATGGAAGCATCGAAAGACGAGTGCTCCCCCCCCAGGGAGTGACCTCGCTGCTGCCCCTCCAGGGTGTGACCTCGCTGCTGCCCCTCCAGGGTGTGACCTCGCTGCTGCCCCTCCAGGGTGTGACCTCGCTGCTGCCCCTCCAGGGTGTGACCTCGCTGCTGCCCCTCCAGGGTGTGACCTCGCTGCTGCCCCTTCAGGGTGTGACCTCGCTGCTGCCCCTCCAGGGTGTGACCTCGCTGCTGCCCCTCCAGGGTGTGACCTCGCTGCTGCCCCTCCAGGGTGTGACCTCGCTGCTGCCCCTCCAGGGTGTGACCTCACTGCCCCCCCCAGGGTGTGACCTCGCTGCTCCCCCCCCCCCCAGGGTGTGACCTCGCTGCTCCCCCCCCAGGTTGTGACCTCGCTGCTCCCCCCCCCCCAGGGTGTGACCTCGCTGCCCCCCCCCCAGGGTGTGACCTCGCTGCTCCCCCCCCAGGGTGTGACCTCGCTGCTCCCCCCCCCCCCCCAAGGTGTGACCTCGCTGCTCCCCCCCCCCCCGCAGGGTGTGACCTCGCTGCTCCCCCCCCCAGGGTGTGACCTCGCTGCTCCCCCCCCAGGGTGTGACCTCGCTGCTCCCCCCCCCCCCAGGGTGTGACCTCGCTGCTCCCCCCCCCCAGGGTGTGACCTCGCTGCTCCCCCCCCCAGGGTGTGACCTCGCTGCTCCCCCCCTAGGGTGTGACCTCAGTGCCCCCCCCCCCCAGGGTGTGTCCTCGTTGGCCCTGCACCTGCAGGATCTGCTGGCTCAGCTGCTTGTTTCCTCCGCTCCGTCGCACCAGATGTCTCAGCAGGAGTTTTGTGCTCTCGGTTTTACCGGCTCCACTGTCACCGCTGCAGAGAGAAGTGCAAAATAATCACCCGTCACATAGCGCCTCATCATACCGTAATACATGGCGGCCAAGGGGGCGGCGACAACTGCTGCACATCAGCGACACCCCCCACTGCTCCTATCTGGTACTAGCAGCATGTGCCTACAGGATCTGCACCAACGGCCCCCTTCACCTATCTGTCCGGTATACAGCACCCCACCGCCCCCCGGTATACTGTCCCCTTCACCCATCTGGTATACAGCACCCCACCGCCCCCCGGTATAGAGCACCCCACAGCCCTCCGGTATACTGCACCCTTCACCAATCTGTCCGGTATACAGCACCCCACCGCCCCCCGGTATAGGGCACCCCACAGCCCTCCGGTATACTGTCCCCTTCACCCATCTGGTATACAGCACCCCACCGCCCCCCGGTATAGAGCACCCCACAGCCCTCCGGTATACTGCACCCTTCACCAATCTGTCCGGTATACAGCACCCCACCGCCCCCCGGTATAGGGCACCCCACAGCCCTCCGGTATACTGCACCCTTCACCAATCTGTCCGGTATACAGCACCCCACCGCCCCCCGGTATAGGGCACCCCACAGCCCTCCGGTATACTGCCCCCTTCACCTATCTGTCCGGTATACAGCACCCCACCGCCCCCGGTATACTGTCCCCTTCACCCATCTGGTATACAGCACCCCACCGCCCCCCGGTATAGAGCACCCCACAGCCCTCCGGTATACTGCACCCTTCACCAATCTGTCCGGTATACAGCACCCCACCGCCCCCCGGTATAGGGCACCCCACAGCCCTCCGGTATACTGCATCCTTCACCTATCTGTCCGGTATACAGCACCCCACCGCCCCCCGGTATACTGTCCCCTTCACCCATCCGGTATACAGCACCCCACCGCCCCCCGGTATAGAGCACCCCACAGCCCTTAGGTATACTGCACCCTTCACCCATCCGTCCGGTATACAGCACCCCACCGCCCCCCGGTATACTGTCCCCTTCACCCATCCGGTATACAGCACCCCACCGCCCCCCGGTATAGAGCACCCCACAGCCCTCCGGTATACTGCCCCCTTCACCCATCCGTCCAGCATACAGCACCCCACCGCCCCCCGGTATACTGTCCCATTCACCCATCCGGTATACAGCACCCCACCGCCCCCCCGGTATACAGCACCCCACAGCCCTCCGGTATAATGCACCCTTCACCCATCCGTCCGGTATACAGCACCCCACCAACCCCCGGTATAGAGCACCCCACAGCCCTCCGGTATACTGCACCCTTCACCCATCCGTCCAGCATACAGCACCCCACCGCCCCCCGGTATACAGCACCCTTCACCCATCCGTCCAGCATACAGCACCCCACCGCCTCCCGGTATAGAGCACCCCACAGCCCTCCGGTATACTGCCCCCTTCACCCATCTGTCCAGTATACAGCACCCCACAGCCCTCCGGTATACTGCACCCTTCACCCATCCGTCCAGATTACAGCACCCCACCGCCCCCCGGTATAGAGCACCCCACAGCCTTCCGGTATACTGCACCCTTCACCCATCCGTCCAGCATACAGCACCCCACCGCCCCCCGGTATACAGCACCCCACCGCCCACCGGTATACTGCCCCCTTCACCCATCCGTCCAGTATACAGCACCCCACAGCCCTCCGGTATACTGCCCCCTTCACCCATCCGTCCGGTATACAGCACCCCACCGCCCCCCGGTATAGAGCACCCCACAGCCCTCCGGTATACTGCCCCCTTCACCCATCCGTCCAGCATACAGCACCCCACCGCCCCCCGGTATACAGCACCCCACCGCCCACCGGTATACTGCCCCCTTCACCCATCCGTCCAGTATACAGCAACCCACAGCCCTCCGGTATACTGCCCCCTTCACCCATCCGTCCGGTATACAGCACCCCACCGCCCCCCGGTATAGAGCACCCCACAGCCCTCCGGTATACTGCCCCCTTCACCCATCCGTCCAGCATACAGCACCCCACCGCCCCCCGGTATACTGTCCCATTCACCCATCCGGTATACAGCACCCCACCGCCCCCCGGTATACAGCACCCCACAGCCCTCCGGTATACTGCCCCCTTCACCCATCCGTCCAGCATACAGCACCCCACCGCCCCCCGGTATACTGTCCCATTCACCCATCCGGTATACAGCACCCCACCGCCCCCCGGTATACAGCACCCCACAGCCCTCCGGTATACTGCACCCTTCACCCATCCGTCCAGTATACAGCACCCCACCGCCCCCCGGTATAGAGCACCCCACAGCCCTCCGGTATACTGCACCCTTCACCCATCCGTCCAGCATACAGTACCCCACCGCGCCCCGGTATACTGCCCCCTTCACCCATCCGTCCAGTATACAGCACCCCACCGCCCCACGGTATACTGCCCCCTTCACCCCCCCTCCAGTATACAGCACCCCACCGCCCCCAGGTATACTGCCCCCTTCACCCCCCCTCCAGTATACAGCACCCCACCGCCCCCGGTATACTGCCCCTTCACTCGCCCTCCGGTATACAGCACCCCACCGCCCTCCGGTATACTGCCCCCTTCACCCATCCGTCCAGTATACAGCACCCCACAGCCCTCCGGTATACTGCCCCTTCACTCGCCCTCCGGTATACAGCACCCCACCGCCCTCCGGTATACTGCCCCCTTCACCCATCCGTCCAGTATACAGCACCCCACAGCCCTCCGGTATACTGCCCCCTTCACTCGCCCTCCGGTATACAGCACCCCACCGCCCTCCGGTATACAGCACCCCACCGCCCTCCGGTATACTGCCCCCTTCACCCATCCGTCCAGTATACAGTACCCCACAGCCCTCCGGTATACTGCCCCTTCACTCGCCCTCCGGTATACAGCACCCCACCGCCCTCCGGTATACTGCCCCCTTCACCCATCCGTCCAGTATACAGCACCCCACAGCCCTCCGGTATACTGCCCCCTTCACCCCCCCTCCAGTATACAGCACCCCACCGCCCCCCGGTATACTGCCCCCTTCACCCATCCGTCCAGTATACAGCACCCCACCGCCCTCCGGTATACTGCCCCCTTCACCCATCCGTCCAGTATACAGCCCCCCACAGCCCCCCGGTATACTGCCCCCTTCACCCCCCCTCCAGTATACAGCACCCCACCGCCCCCCGGTATACAGCACCCTTCACCCATCTGTCCAGTATACAGCACCCCGGTATACTGCCCCCTTCACCCATCTGTCCAGTATACAGCACCCCACCGCGCCCCGGTATACTGCCCCCTTCACCCATCTGTCCAGTATACAGCACCCCACAGCCCCCCGGTATACAGCACCCCCCCGGTATACTGCCCCCTTCACCCCCCCTCCAGTATACAGCACCCCACCGCCCCCCGTATACTGCCCCCTTCACCCATCTGTCCAGTATACAGCACCCCACCGCCCTCTGGTATACTGCCCCCTTCACCCATCCGTCCAGTATACAGTACCCCACAGCCCTCCGGTATACTGCCCCCTTCACCCATCTGTCCAGTATACAGTACCCCACAGCCCTCCGGTATACTGCCCCCTTCACCCATCTGTCCAGTATACAGTACCCCACAGCCCTCCGGTATACTGCACCCTTCACCCATCTGTCCAGTATACAGCACCCCACAGCCCCCCGGTATACAGCACCCCCCCGGTATACTGCCCCCTTCACCCCCCCTCCAGTATACAGCACCCCACCGCCCCCCGTATACTGCCCCCTTCACCCATCTGTCCAGTATACAGCACCCCACAGCCCTCCGGTATACTGCCCCCTTCACCCATCCGTCCAGTATACAGCACCCCACAGCCCTCCGGTATACTGCCCCCTTCACCCCCCCCTCCAGTATACAGCACCCCACCGCCCCCCGGTATACTGCCCCCTTCACCCCCCCTCCAGTATACAGCACCCCACCGCCCCCCGGTATACTGCCCCCTTCACCCATCCGTCCAGTATACAGCACCCCACCGCCCTCCGGTATACTGCCCCCTTCACCCATCCGTCCAGTATACAGCCCCCCACAGCCCCCCGGTATACTGCCCCCTTCACCCCCCCTCCAGTATACAGCACCCCACCGCCCCCCGGTATACAGCACCCTTCACCCATCTGTCCAGTATACAGCACCCCGGTATACTGCCCCCTTCACCCATCTGTCCAGTATACAGCACCCCACCGCGCCCCGGTATACTGCCCCCTTCACCCATCTGTCCAGTATACAGCACCCCACAGCCCCCCGGTATACAGCACCCCCCTGGTATACTGCCCCCTTCACCCATCCGTCCAGTATACAGTACCCCACAGCCCTCCGGTATACTGCCCCCTTCACCCATCTGTCCAGTATACAGTACCCCACAGCCCTCCGGTATACTGCCCCCTTCACCCATCTGTCCAGTATACAGTACCCCACAGCCCTCCGGTATACTGCACCCTTCACCCATCTGTCCAGTATACAGCACCCCACAGCCCTCCGGTATACTGCCCCCTTCACCCATCCGTCCAGTATACAGCACCCCACAGCCCTCCGGTATACTGCCCCCTTCACCCCCCCTCCAGTATACAGCACCCCACCGCCCCCCGGTATACTGCCCCCTTCACCCATCCATCCAGTATACAGCACCCCACCGCCCTCCGGTATACTGCCCCCTTCACCCCCCCTCCAGTATACAGCCCCCCACAGCCCCCCGGTATACTGCCCCCTTCACCCCCCCTCCAGTATACAGCACCCCACCGCCCCCCCGGTATACAGCACCCTTCACCCATCTGTCCAGTATACAGCGCCCCGGTATACTGCCCCCTTCACCCATCTGTCCAGTATACAGCACCCCACAGCCCCCCGGTATACAGCACCCCCCCGGTATACTGCCCCCTTCACCCCCCCTCCAGTATACAGCACCCCACCGCCCTCCGGTATACTGCCCCCTTCACCCATCTGTCCAGTATACAGTACCCCACAGCCCTCCGGTATACTGCCCCCTTCACCCATCTGTCCAGTATACAGTACCCCACAGCCCCCCGTATACTGCCCCCTTCACCCATCTGTCCAGTATACAGCACCCCACCGCCCTCTGGTATACTGCCCCCTTCACCCATCCGTCCAGTATACAGTACCCCACAGCCCTCCGGTATACTGCCCCCTTCACCCATCTGTCCAGTATACAGTACCCCACCGCCCCCCGTATACTGCCCCCTTCACCCATCTGTCCAGTATACAGCACCCCACCGCCCTCTGGTATACTGCCCCCTTCACCCATCCGTCCAGTATACAGTACCCCACAGCCCTCCGGTATACTGCCCCCTTCACCCATCTGTCCAGTATACAGTACCCCACAGCCCTCCGGTATACTGCCCCCTTCACCCATCTGTCCAGTATACAGTACCCCACAGCCCTCCGGTATACTGCACCCTTCACCCATCTGTCCAGTATACAGCACCCCACAGCCCCCCGGTATACAGCACCCCCCCGGTATACTGCCCCCTTCACCCCCCCTCCAGTATACAGCACCCCACCGCCCCCCGTATACTGCCCCCTTCACCCATCTGTCCAGTATACAGCACCCCACCGCCCCCCGGTATACTGCCCCCTTCACCCATCCGTCCAGTATACAGTACCCCACAGCCCTCCGGTATACTGCCCCCTTCACCCATCTGTCCAGTATACAGTACCCCACAGCCCTCCGGTATACTGCCCCCTTCACCCATCTGTCCAGTATACAGTACCCCACAGCCCTCCGGTATACTGCACCCTTCACCCATCTGTCCAGTATACAGCACCCCACAGCCCCCCGGTATACAGCACCCCCCCGGTATACTGCCCCCTTCACCCCCCCTCCAGTATACAGCACCCCACCGCCCCCCGTATACTGCCCCCTTCACCCATCTGTCCAGTATACAGCACCCCACAGCCCTCCGGTATACAGCACCCTTCACCCATCTGTCCAGTATACAGCACCCCGGTATACTGCCCCCTTCACCCATCTGTCCAGTATACAGCACCCCACCGCGCCCCGGTATACTGCCCCCTTCACCCATCCGTCCAGTATACAGCACCCCACCGCCCCACGGTATACTGCCCCCTTCACCCCCCCTCCAGTATACAGCACCCCACCGCCCCACGGTATACTGCCCCCTTCACCCCCCCTCCGGTATACAGCACCCCACCGCCCCCAGGTATACTGCCCCCTTCACCCCCCCTCCAGTATACAGCACCCCACCGCGCCCCGGTATACTGCCCCCTTCACCCATCCGTCCAGTATACAGTACCCCACAGCCCTCTGGTATACTGCCCCCTTCACCCATCCGTCCAGTATACAGTACCCCACAGCCCTCCGGTATACTGCCCCCTTCACCCCCCCTCCAGTATACAGCACCCCACCGTCCCACGGTATACTGCCCCCTTCACCCCCCCTCCAGTATACAGCACCCCCACCGCCCCACGGTATACTGCCCCCTTCACCCCCCCTCCGGTATACAGCACCCCACCGCCACCAGGTATACTGCCCCCTTCACCCCCCCCTCCAGTATACAGCACCCCACCGCGCCCCGGTATACTGCCCCCTTCACCCATCCGTCCAGTATACAGCACCCCACAGCCCTCCGGTATACTGCCCCCTTCACCCATCCGTCCAGTATACAGTACCCCACAGCCCTCCGGTATACTGCCCCCTTCACCCCCCCTCCAGTATACAGCACCCCACCGCCCCACGGTATACTGCCCCCTTCACCCCCCCTCCGGTATACAGCACCCCACCGCCCCCAGGTATACTGCCCCCTTCACCCCCCCTCCAGTATACAGCACCCCACCGCCCCCAGGTATACTGCCCCCTTCACCCATCCGTCCAGTATACAGTACCCCACAGCCCTCCGGTATACTGCCCCCTTCACCCCCCCTCCAGTATACAGCACCCCACCGCCCCCAGGTATACTGCCCCCTTCACCCCCCCTCCAGTATACAGCACCCCACCGCCCCCAGGTATACTGCCCCCTTCACCCATCCGTCCAGTATACAGTACCCCACAGCCCTCCGGTATACTGCCCCCTTCACCCCCCCTCCAGTATACAGCACCCCACCGCCCCACGGTATACTGCCCCCTTCACCCCCCCTCCGGTATACAGCACCCCACCGCCCCCAGGTATACTGCCCCCTTCACCCCCCCTCCAGTATACAGCACCCCACCGCCCCACGGTATACTGCCCCCTTCACCCCCCCTCCGGTATACAGCACCCCACCGCCCCCAGGTATACTGCCCCCTTCACCCCCCCTCCAGTATACAGCACCCCACCGCACCCCGGTATACTGCCCCCTTCACCCATCCGTCCAGTATACAGTACCCCACAGCCCCCCGGTATACTGCTCCCTTCACCCATCTGTCCGGTATACCAATAGTGGGGGAGGGGTGTCATCCTCAGCATGGGGGGGGGGGGGGATGATACCACAAGCCCACTGCCCCAGGGAGACCACGGGTGCTCACCTGATGACGACGCACTGACTCCTGGAGGAAGAGGCCGTCTGCAGCGCATTGTAGGCCCGATCCGCGACAGCAAATATATGAGGAGGCAGAAGGCGCAGTGAGCGGGAGCTGTACACGTCCGACACCTGGGGACCGACAACAGGAATTACATCTCCACTCACCACCAAAGCTGCAAGCCTCTGACTGCCAGAGGGATCCTCTAAGGATGAAGCTCTGTCTACAGGATACAGAGCCAAGTCACCTTGTGTTCTCCAGTCACATCCAGAGCTGCTGTCATACACTCTCATACTCCAGTCACATCCAGAGCTGCTGTCATACACTCTCATACTCCAGTCACATCCAGAGCTGCTGTCATACACTCTCATACTCCAGTCACACCCAGAGCTGCTGTCACCCAGAGCTGCTGTCGTACACTCTCATACTCCAGTCACATCCAGAGCTGGTCTTCCATGGTCATATGATAGTGCCATCTCACACATCTAGAGACTACAGCTCCCAGCATCTCCTGACAGCTACAAACCACACCAGCATACATCAATGTGACAGGCAGGTATTTGACTGCCCGGTCCACGCAGGGTTAATGTTGGGGGACGCTCGCTCCTTTCCCCCCCGCACAGGTATGTGGCTGCCCGGTGCACGCAGGGTTAATGTTGGGGGACGCTCGCTCCTTTCCCCCCGCACAGGTATGTGACGGCCCGGTCCACGCAGGGTTAATGTTGGGGGACACTTTCTCCTTACCCCCCCCCCCCCACAGGTATGTGACTGCCTGGTCCACGCAGGGTTAATGTTGGGGGACGCTCGCTCCTTTCCCCCCGCACAGGTATGTGACGGCCCGGTCCACGCAGGGTTAATGTTGGGGGACGCTCGCTCCTTTCCCCCCCGCACAGGTATGTGGCTGCCCGGTGCACGCAGGGTTAATGTTGGGGGACGCTCGCTCCTTTCCCCCCCGCACAGGTATGTGACGGCCCGGTCCACGCAGGGTTAATGTTGGGGGACGCTCGCTCCTTTCCCCCCGCACAGGTATGTGACGGCCCGGTCCACGCAGGGTTAATGTTAGGGGACGCTCGCTCCTTCCCCCCCCTGCACAGGTATGTGACTGCCTGGTCCACGCAGGGTTAATGTTGGGGGACGCTCGCTCCTTTCCCCCCGCACAGGTATGTGACGGCCCGGTCCACGCAGGGTTAATGTTGGGGGACGCTCGCTCCTTTCCCCCCGCACAGGTATGTGACGGCCCGGTCCACGCAGGGTTAATGTTGGGGGACGCTCGCTCCTTTCCCCCCGCACAGGTATGTGACTGCCCGGTCCACGCAGGGTTAATGTTGGGGGACGCTCGCTCCTTTCCCCCCGCACAGGTATGTGACTGCCCGGTCCACGCAGGGTTAATGTTGGGGGACGCTCGCTCCTTTCCCCCCGCACAGGTATGTGACTGCCCGGTACACGCAGGGTTAATGTTGGGGGACGCTCGCTCCTTCCCCCCCGCACAGGTATGTGACGGCCCGGTCCACGCAGGGTTAATGTTGGGGGACGCTCGCTCCTTTCCCCTCCACAGGTATGTGACGGCCCGGTCCACGCAGGGTTAATGTTAGGGGACGCTCGCTCCTTCCCCCCCCTGCACAGGTATGTGACTGCCTGGTCCACGCAGGGTTAATGTTGGGGGACGCTCGCTCCTTTCCCCCCGCACAGGTATGTGACGGCCCGGTCCACGCAGGGTTAATGTTGGGGGACGCTCGCTCCTTTCCCCCCGCACAGGTATGTGACGGCCCGGTCCACGCAGGGTTAATGTTGGGGGACGCTCGCTCCTTTCCCCCCGCACAGGTATGTGACTGCCCGGTCCACGCAGGGTTAATGTTGGGGGACGCTCGCTCCTTTCCCCCCGCACAGGTATGTGACTGCCCGGTACACGCAGGGTTAATGTTGGGGGACGCTCGCTCCTTTCCCCCAACATTAGGTGTAAATATACTGAGCGGAGGAGGGGACGGGCGCCCCGAAGGTACAGGAGCCAAGAAATTACAACATGGGGTTAAACATCCTCCATCATCCAAAGAAGCCACTACTAAACAACCTGGTGCCACGTCCCCCATCACTAAGACAGAAGACCCCCGCACCCTGACAGCCAGAACCTGAAGGTAAAGAGAAGTCACCTCTGCGCCATAGAGAGGGAGCGCCTGCAAAGGGTTAACTGCAATCAGGATGTCTCCAACGTAAGTCTGGGGAGAGAGAAAGGGGCAATTAGTGGGGGAGCGAGGAGGACGACTCTGGTACCTGGGGGGAGCGAGGAGGAGGACTCTGGTACCTGGGGGGAGTGGGGAGGAGGACGACGACTCTGGTACCTGGGGGGAGTGAGGAGGACGACGACTCTGGTACCTGGGGGGAGTGAGGAGGACGACGACTCTGGTACCTGGGGGGAGTGAGGAGGACGACGACTCTGGTACCTGGGGGGAGTGAGGAGGACGACGACTCTGGTACCTGGGGGGAGTGAGGAGGACGACGACTCTGGTACCTGGGGGGAGTGAGGAGGACGACGACTCTGGTACCTGGGGGGAGTGAGGAGGACGACGACTCTGGTACCTGGGGGGAGTGAGGAGGACGACGACTCTGGTACCTGGGGGGAGTGAGGAGGACGACGACTCTGGTACCTGGGGGGAGTGAGGAGGACGACGACTCTGGTACCTGGGGGGAGTGAGGAGGACGACGACTCTGGTACCTGGGGGGAGTGAGGAGGACGACGACTCTGGTACCTGGGGGGGAGTGAGGAGGACGACGACTCTGGTACCTGGGGGGAGTGAGGAGGACGACGACTCTGGTACCTGGGGGGAGTGAGGAGGACGACGACTCTGGTACCTGGGGGGAGTGAGGAGGGCGACGACTCTGGTACCTGGGGGGAGTGAGGAGGACGACGACTCTGGTACCTGGGGGGAGTGAGGAGGACGACGACTCTGGTACCTGGGGGGAGTGAGGAGGACGACGACTCTGGTACCTGGGGGGAGTGAGGAGGACGACGACTCTGGTACCTGGGGGGAGTGAGGAGGACGACGACTCTGGTACCTGGGGGGAGTGAGGAGGACGACGACTCTGGTACCTGGGGGGAGTGAGGAGGACGACGACTCTGGTACCTGGGGGGAGTGAGGAGGACGACGACTCTGGTACCTGGGGGGAGTGAGGAGGACGACGACTCTGGTACCTGGGGGAGTGAGGAGGACGACGACTCTGGTACCTGGGGGGAGTGAGGAGGACGACGACTCTGGTACCTGGGGGGAGTGAGGAGGACGACGACTCTGGTACCTGGGGGGAGTGAGGAGGACGACGACTCTGGTACCTGGGGGGAGTGAGGAGGACGACGACTCTGGTACCTGGGGGGAGTGAGGAGGACGACGACTCTGGTACCTGGGGGGAGTGAGGAGGACGACGACTCTGGTACCTGGGGGGGAGTGAGGAGGAGGAGGACTCTGGTACCTGGGGGGGAGTGAGGAGGAGGAGGACTCTGGCACCTGGGGGGAGTGAGGAGGAGGACCACTCTGGCACCTGGGGGGAGTGAGGAGGAGGACTCTGGTATCTGGGGGGGAGTGAGGAGGAGGACGACTCTGGCACCTGGGGGGAGTGAGGAGGAGGACTCTGGCACCTAGGGGGGAGTGAGGAGGAGGACTCTGGTATCTGGGGGGGGAGTGAGGAGGAGGACGACTCTGGCACCTGGGGGGAGTGAGGAGGAGGACTCTGGTATCTGGGGGGGAGTGAGGAGGAGGACGACTCTGGCACCTGGGGGGAGTGAGGAGGAGGACTCTGGCATCTGGGGGGGGGAGTGAGGAGGAGGACTCTGGCACCTGGGGGGGAGTGAGGAGGAGGACTCTGGTACCTGGGGGGAGTGGGGAGGAGGACTCTGGTACCTGGGGGGAGTGAGGAGGAGGACGACTCTGGTACCTGGGGGGGAGCGAGGAGGAGGAGGACTCTGGTACCTGGGGGAGTGAGGAGGAGGACTCTGGCACCTAGGGGGGAGTGAGGAGGAGGACTCTGGTATCTGGGGGGGGAGTGAGGAGGAGGACTCTGGCACCTGGGGGGAGTGAGGAGGAGGACGACTCTGGCACCTGGGGGGAGTGAGGAGGAGGACTCTGGTATCTGGGGGGGAGTGAGGAGGAGGACGACTCTGGCACCTGGGGGGAGTGAGGAGGAGGACTCTGGTATCTGGGGGGGGGGTGAGGGGGAAGACTCTGGCACCTGGGGGGAGTGAGGAGGAGGACCACTCTGGTACCTGGGGGGAGTGAGGAGGAGGACTCTGGTACCGGGGGGGGAGTGAGGAGGAGGACGACTCTGGTACCTGGGGGGAGTGAGGAGGAGGACTCTGGCACCTGGGGGGAGTGAGGAGGAGGACGACGACTCTGGTACCTGGGGGGAGTGAGGAGGAGGACCACTCTGGCACCTGGGGGGAGTGAGGAGGAGGAGTCTGGCACCTGGGGGGAGTGAGGAGGAGGACTCTGGCACCTGGGGGGGGTGAGGAGGAGGACCACTCTGGCACCTGGGGGGAGTGAGGAGGAGGACTCTGGTATCTGGGGGGAAGTGAGGAGGAGGACGACTCTGGCACCTGGGGGGAGTGAGGAGGAGGACTCTGGTATCTGGGGGGGGAGTGAGGAGGAGGACTCTGGCACCTGGGGGGAGTGAGGAGGAGGACTCTGGCACCTGGGGGGAGTGAGGAGGAGGACTCTGGCACCTGGGGGGAGTGAGGAGGAGGACTCTGGCACCTGGGGGAGTGAGGAGGAGGACTCTGGCACCTGGGGGGAGTGAGGAGGAGGACTCTGGCACCTGGGGGGAGTGAGGAGGAGGACTCTGGCACCTGGGGGGAGTGGGGAGGAGGACTCTGGTACCTGGGGGGAGTGAGGAGGAGGACGACTCTGGTACTGGGGGGGAGCGAGGAGGAGGAGGACTCTGGTACCTGGGGGGAGTGAGGAGGAGGACTCTGGCACCTAGGGGGGAGTGAGGAGGAGGACTCTGGTATCTGGGGGGGAGCGAGGAGGAGGAGGACTCTGGTACCTGGGGGGAGTGAGGAGGAGGACTCTGGCACCTAGGGGGGAGTGAGGAGGAGGACTCTGGTATCTGGGGGGGAGTGAGGAGGAGGACTCTGGCACCTAGGGGGGAGTGAGGAGGAGGACTCTGTATCTGGGGGGGGAGTGAGGAGGAGGACGACTCTGGCACCTGGGGGGAGTGAGGAGGAGGAATCTAGTATCGGGGGGGGAGTGAGGAGGAGGAATCTGGTACCTGGGTGGGGAGTGAGAGGAGGACCACTCTGGTCCCTGGGGGAGGAGTGAGGAGGAGGACTCTGGTATCTGGGGGGGAGTGAGGGAGGAGGGACGACTCTTGGTACCTGGGGGGAGAGAGGAGACGACGACTCTGGTACCTGGGGGAGGGAGGAGGTCGTCGTCGCGGGTACCGGGGGGGGGTAGTGAGGAGGACGTCGACGCGTGGTACCATGGGGGGAGGGATGGAGGACGTCGTCTCAGGGTACCGGGGGGGATGAGGAGGAGGCGACGTCGTCCTGGTACCTGGGGGGAGTGAGGAGGAGGAGGACTGCGGTACCTGGGGGGTGTGGAGGATGAGGAGGACTCTGGGGACTGGGGGGAGTGAGGAGGAGGAGGACTCTGGTACCTGGG